>NC_081410.1:180349932-180702625 GCF_030272615.1 Cryptomeria japonica | reverse complement strand
TAGTAGGCAAGTACAATTTAGGACACTACACTATGTCCTTGATCTAATTATAGACTTGTGCCAATAAATAATTACCTCCAATATTATCTTCTATACAATAAACATTGTCATTAGTTCTTGCACCCTTTATAAACAATCTATCGAAGATTCCCTCTCTAATTTCACATCGAGGCTTAGAAATATAGGTTTATATATTTTTCTATGTATTGTACTCACACTTAATAAGTTATGTTTCATACCTTTAACATAATAGACATCATCAATTTTATGCTTATCATCAATAGAGATGCATCCTTTTCCACAAATTGGTGCATCTTCCTCTCCTGCAAACTTAATTGGTCCACCATCATATTTTGCAAGGTTAATAAACTTGTCTCTATCACTGGTCATGTGATTTGAAGATCCAAATTCTATTATCCATGTCTTTGGTTCTAGTTTAGCATGTAGAGAAGATTTGTCTTCTAAATTTCTGGACTATCCATCATTCTTTTCTTCTAAAGCCAAGAACAATTATTCTTCATCTATGTCCCATTCTTCTTCGCATGAGTAGGCCTTCATTGAATAGAAACTCTTCCTCTACTTGTATTTATCATCTCTTCTGATATCTCAATTAATCCCTCTATAGTTTTTATTTCCTTTGTTATCATCATTAGGTCTTCCACCATAGTCTTCCTTGTACATACATATATATGAATAATGTCCTATTCTTCCATAATTGAAACATTTTAGGGGTAACTTGCCTCTGTACTTGTCAGTTCCTCTCCTCAATCTTCTTATAAAGTTTGCTTCAATTTCATCTAAGTCTTCATTCTCTTCTAGTTATTCTTCAAACTTCTTTGTGGCTTTGAATGCTACTTACTTCCTCTCCTTGATTTCATCTAATTTTGCACTCTCAAAGGCAACAAGAGACTCAAGAAGCTAATTCACCATATATTTATTCATGTCATGAATTTCCTCAATGACATACTTCTTTTCTTTATAGCTTTTGGGTAATGTTTCCATTATCTTCCTTACAAATTCACTTTCCTCTATTGATCCACCAACACTTGTAATAGAATTTACTATTCCTTTCACTCGATGAATGCAACCTTCAATATTTTCATCATTAGACATTCTCACATTCTCAAAATTTTTCTTTAGATTTATAATCTTGGCTTGCCTCATCTTCTCATCTCTTTCAAATACATTCTGTAACTTTTCTCAAATTAATTTAGCTAACTTAGCCCTTATAATTTTACTAAATGTTGCATCATTTAAGAAAGTAACAATTGTGACAGTAGCCTTTCCACTACTCTCATATGATTTGACTTCATCTGAAGTTGTAGGACCATTATGTGGAGTAGTATAACCTTTCTTAATACTTTCCTAGATCTCATCTAGAATAGTAGCCAAATGACACTCCATCCTCTCTCTCCAATAAGCATAATTTATGCCATCAAAATTTGGAGCCTTGAATATATAGTCATGTTCCATCCTAGATCTTCCTCAAGTGGTTAAGCTTCAAAAGAGGAACCTTGATCTGATACCAATTGTTCAACAAACCATGAGACAGAGAGTGGGGGGTGAATCAGTCTAGACCTTCAAATCCTTAGAATTCTTCTCTTCAAATTTTAAGTGACAAACATATAATTCTATCAATAATATATCATGAGTATGGAACACAACAAACACATGAACACCAATTTACATGAAAAACCAAATTAGGAAAAAATGACAATGATAATCAAACACAATATAAATATAATCTACTACAATATTGCTTTCTAAACACCCTATTTCTAAGAGGACTTGCAAAACTAAAGAACACAACCTTAGAGAAAGATACAAGTGACTCGCAATGCCAAAACTCACTATTTCATGAAAAGATACTAAGAGCCTCACTATCATCCGATAGAGAAGGAAATAGTTGAATTGGAATGAACAATATCTCTAGATCATGAACTTGATCTACAACCACTATAACAAGCAATCAATGTAATAGAAACTCTTTTGCTTCCAAAATACAAGCTCTAAATTTTGTCATGTTGAGAATATTATCGTTAAAAAACACTATTGTGTTGCACTTGAGGCCAATTGAATAAGTTCAACTGAAATAAGTTCAGCCAAACCTAGTTTAGCTGAAATAGGTTCGACCAAACTTATGTGGCGGTTATGTGGCACCTAAATTACATAATAAGTTCAGTAGAAATTAGTTCAGTCGAACATGTCTATGAGTCATGTGATGTGGTAGCCAAATCACCATTTTCTCTATATTTCTAAAACTTTCCACTTCTATATTTTTCTTCAGGCATAATTTTTTTTACAAAAAATGAAAAATACCCTTTCATAGAGCTTGAAGTTAGGAATATGTACATATAATTTTTTTAATGTTTTGATTAATTTTAATATGTTTTATTTTTTAAACATTGTAGGTAGGTTTTTCAAGTTCAAGAAGAGGTTGATTTGAAATTAAAAAAAATAGTAAACGATATTAAATTTTTTTACAAAATATATTTTTCACTAGATGAGAGAATCTTCTCTAAAAGGGTATAATTTGTTTTTTGATAATGATAAATTTAATAGACAAAAGGTGATGTCAAATGAAAACTACCAAATTTAGCTATGTTGGATTTTAAAATGTTATTGTGAGAAAAATATACATCAAAATTTAATTTTTCTTTTTTTAGTACTGCATATATATGTCATTTATTTTGAAAATTAAAATCAGGAAAAAATAAGTTTGTTTCCATTTTTTTTGGTGACGCCAACTAGAACCCTTGATTTTTAGCAATAAAAAATCTCTTTGAATATATTAAAAAAATATCAAATTTTTTTAAATTTTTTTTAAAAAAAGACATAAATTTTATTAATAGTTCTACATTTCATCAATTTACATCATTTTGAAATTCAATTTAGAAATGTCACTTTTATGCGGTTGAAGTTAAATAGTTTTAGTTGTGTTGGCCAATTACTTTATAAAAGTGTGACACGGGTTTGTGCTTTTATCTATCTAACCTCTTCAAAAAATTCTTTCACACATCTCCAATGCTAGATCTACTTGTACATCTTTCACACCTTCAAAAAATCAATTTACATCCATTCCATACACTCACTAATACATGCACACTATTTTATAGACAAGATTAATCATCAAAACCCTTAACTAGGTTGGTCACATATAGAATATACATAATTACATAAATTTGGCCATTCAAACATAAAAAATCAAATGTGGTCCACTCCGTTGATGCCCAAAACTGCAGATTGGAAAACCCAAAGACTTGCCAACTCCTTAGGAAATCCAATCAGCCTTGGCCAACAAACAAGGATGGTCGAAGACCAAATCCCTCTGCACTTCAAGCTCCACAAGACCTAGGCGGGTGTACCCTTCCCTCTCAAGCACAAAAGAGTTATTTAAATGTGGATTTAAGCCTCTAAGTAAGTTTACACAACTGGCAAATTAGTGTTCTGCAACTATGCTATATCATGTGCTTTAGCCGAATACTTTGAAAACTGAAAACTAAATATGAATAAAAGTGTATGTTAAAGATATTGTATATTGAAAATGAAATGTTTTCAGGACTTGAATGAAATCTACAAGGATTAGTTCAAATAGGATATGGAAGAATGTTTCCCTGTAAGGACCTTATGCATACAAATCAAAATCTCATAAATAAATAATAGATCAGTGCCTCTATCCAAGAATATGCACGATACTTTGTAGACAAATAATTCAATTAAACTCTTGAGACAGTTTTCAGGTAACTTGTAACACAAGACTATCAATACAGAGGTTCCATTAAGTGCTATAAGAACATGAAGAAGCCAACCTTATATTCAATTATAACAGCTTGTGGTGGCACATTGTATTAAACCCTTTATCAGATTTATCAAGAGGACAAAATGAAATTCATCAACACAAAAGTATACACGAATTCTGGAATTGAAACAACGAATCTTGTATATTAATTTTTAGAGAGTGAATGCATACAATAGCTACACTTACAGATACTCCATTACATAGTGATTGCTCAAAATGATACTTCCATTCCTACAGACTTCTCCAATACAAACATCCCATAGCCCCTACTGGTAGCCTGACAGATTGTGAATTGTCTCCCCTAATTGAAAAAGACTCCCTATAAATACTTGATCCAAAAGACATATGTGAAAGGACACACCCTTTCGCATATAGGAGGGAGTTACAGACAGTTGTTTTTCCAAAGGACACACCCTTTGGTTTACAGAGATAATTACATTTGAATCCCTAAAATACACACTAAATAAAGCTTTATTAATATTCTTTATAATCTTTCACTTTGATAAAATTCCACTTCCACTCTTACTTAAACTCCTCATTTACAAACTTTGATAAAAGTTCCTGCATATAAATTGAACCAATCAAGTTCCTTAAATAGAAAATAGATCATGACTTACCTTTGATTAAGTTTTGCATTAAAAACTATATCTTTTCAGATACGTAAAATTTGATCGTAATTCACTCTTTGATCCAAATATTTAACCCTCCCGGAAAATACTTTTGCAAAAATTCATACTTTGATTCCGCATAAAATCAACCCTAATACATACATGTATCATTTATTCACTTAGGGTGAAAATATTTACAAGCAAATAATAATAATGTAATGATAAAATATATTAGGTCATCATGAGTTAAAACATTATTCATGGTAACAACACTTGCAAAATGTAATTTTCCTTATGATAAAATATATCCCTTTATAATTTCTCAAAAGGATAATGTCAAAATACAATCATGTCAAATGTTGTAAACAAGTCTTTATTTACCAAAATGCTTTTGCAAATGATGAATGACAATATCAAAATATTAAAAAAAATTTAAGTAAAGGATACTTCATGTGTCCGTGTAAGCTAAAGAATAAAATATCCTGCACAAAACATAAGCAAATCAAATAACTTGATAACTCATATTTTTTACTTTCTAGGGATATATTTCAAATCATTGATAAAATATTTCCTATGCAAATAAGAATACTTTCCCCTAAAGAGATATATAACCTTTTGCACATAATTAGGGTAAAGTGTTCCTAAAACTATGATATCATAATAATTAATATAAAGCTCCAGAAATAAATGAAATTTCCTTTGAATAACCTTTTTAGAATAAAACATCCCAATGAAGTTATTAGATCAATAATGTTTTGAAATTTTTTTTATTCTCGCTTTAACCATTTCCAAAAGCAAGAATATTATTCTAATTACCTCTTTTCCAAAAAAGTAAAAAATTAACTATTGAATGCTAATAATCACTTATCCTTGATATAATAATCTTTTTCATCAATAATACTTTAAAGATGATTCAAGATAAAAACATTAGATTTTCACCATCAAACATTATTAAAAAGGCTATTCTTTATCAAAGTATTTTTACCCATTATAATAATTAAAATGAAAAATTATTTAAAGCCTATAGGTAAAAAATACTTCCTTAATATGCACTTAGTAGAAATAATTTGTCATCCTATCTTGCACACACATAAGGCACATAATAAGGAATTTGAATAATAAAAATAATATCCTCATTAGCTAGGGAATTTTCAAAGTATTCATCTTTAAAAAACTATTCCCTATGCAAAAAATGTTAGAATATTTTGCCCTAAGAAAATATGTTCAATTAACCTTCATAAGGATATAATAAAATAAGGGCAAAAATTGTTCCCCAAATGAATAATTAAGTGATTGAAAAAATAAATCTATAAAGAAATACAAATCATTTCATATAATATTTGAAAAATCCCCGAATGTAAAATATTGCGTAAATAACATTTGAGATCATTTATTTTTAGGAAAAAATAAATTCAAAGGCAAAATATTAATTAATAATCTTTTAAAATCACTTTTACCTTTAAAATAATAAAAAGCAAATGATTAAAACATACCTACCTCCACTTGATAAAAATACATTACCTTGGGAATTGTGGAAACATTTGCAAATTATTATCCATACTAATTTACCCTAACAAACATTTTCAAATAATACAATAGAGCAATTCGTAAAAGGGGAGGGTAGGTATGGGTAGTTAGGAAGGTCGGGTTGAGTGTTCATCTCCCTCTCCCCGCCCTTTTGTAAAAATATATTTTAAAATCATTTATTTATATGCAAAATGTAATCTTATTGTAAATCAAAAATATACTTGCTTAAGTTATAGTCCATGCTCCTTAATGTGCCTAGAAATTTAATTTTTCCCATGTGTAACATCCTGCACAAAAAAAAGAAATATAGTAAGATATACTAACAAATCAGAAATCATTTAGTTAAGGATAAAACAATATATATTTTTTATCAAAATGTTGCAGGCCATCACTTTCAAATCTAGGCCACACTCCAAAAATATCAAAAATCTTGTAAAAATGGCCTTCAAGGTAGGGTGGATGGTTTGGGCCTCTGTTGAGAGACAAAATCATCATTTAAAACTCATATTCAAGCCCAAAAAATGGCGTGAATTGCAAAAACGTGAATGAACTTTTGCTGCTGTTGGTGATACTTCTCATCATAGCCTCTCCGCTTCTCTAATATTTGCTGAGCTTACTTGATTATGTATGAAGATCGTATATACTTAACAGTTCACTGCTGCTTGTCATCACCCCAATCATTTTCTTGTTGAGGTGTTGTAAAAGCTCACAACATTATGTATAAATAATACTTCAGCTTGAGCACTCAATAGGTTATTAAGGAAACATGTATATGTTGTTTATTAATGAATATATTGTTCATTGTCAACCCGTTGTACAACAATGGCCGCCCTATCGGGGGTCAGGAGGGCTCTCAAATGCCTATGCCGATACTCGATGGCTTTTACTCGTCGGGCCCCAATGTATCCCAATCATTAATTTAAAAAAAAATGATTTAATATTTCACCTTTTGAGATAAAAACATTTTACTTCCTTCTACCAACTATAAAGTATTTGATCATTTGATTTGCTCAAACTTAAAATCTTTTATTTCTTTTTGGTAATAATCCTGCACATTATACAAGCTCAAAAATTGTGTTAGTTTTAAAAGCATCATATAATTTCATGTAACACAAATAATTTAAATACTAGAATATTAATTGGAGGAAAAATATAATATTCAAAATTAAACACTTCCTAATTAATATTATACTCAAGAAAAATAATTAAAAAATATAAATAAAATGGCTTTCATAATTCATTCAGCATGATACTCCTCCAAAAGGAAATTTATTAGTATTCTACTATAATCATTTTGACAAAATTTTGAAATTGTATATTGCAAATTTGAAGAAATTGTATTTAGATTAGCCTCATAAAACATATCAAACGATATCGTATGAATTCGAAATTTGAAACATAGGTCCTCATATATACATAAAATACCGAGGAATAATTAATTTGACATAACAGAGTGCATATGAGAAGAAGTTATGGTTTAAAAAGGCGTACCTGGCTTGATTTTGTATTTGCAACCATATACATACCTAGAAATAGACCACCTTGTTCATGCATCAAAGTAAGTTGCAGGGAACTCGGAGTGGAATAGATACTTGATCTAAATAATTGCAGAGAGAGATTTGCTTCTTAGTATGAATCTGGAACCTTAAAAATTTTAATTTTTAAGGGTCCAACACACTCCAAGAGATAGAGAGGATCCAAAAACATTGAAACACAACATTTGCAAATCATTCTAATGGATTGCACACACTAGCACATCCTCCAAGGTCAACATCAAATGAAACATGTAGATGAACAATGAAGCATGCTAACCAGTTGACCTAAAGTATTCTCCAATGCATGAAACTCAATGTAGATCTACATATGCCAAAGTGAGACCCAAAAAATCAACCATACACATCCTTCAAAGAAAAATTGAACCAAAAGAATATGATCCAAGTAGGATACAATGTCATATATAGCAAAAAATTAAACTAGAGCTAGCAAAACAGAACATTGACCATCACAACTTCACATGCCAATCAAACCATCATTTGAAAACTAAAGTGGAAAACTACACAATTCATATGAACATGTCCTCCAAACCACATCACTTGATTTTACCTATCTGGAACCCATCAAACCTTTTTCAAACCTAGTCTAACAGATAACCTTACTATTAGAAACATCACTAATCAGCTTAGCCAAGTGAGCCATAGAGCATTTGCAATCCTGATAGATTAATACACATGTAGACACATAAATATGTCCACTAATTAAATGAGTATTTATTTAATGCACTAATATTCCTCTATTAATTAAATTTACATTTAATTAATTTATTTCAACCTATTCTTCTAATTTAATTAAATAAATTTCATAAATTTATTTAATTACTAACTATAGTCCAAATATTAAATAAATTAATTAATTAACTTAATTCCCCTCTTTCCTCTCATTTAAATAAATTAACATTTATTTAAAAATCTCTTAACCAAATCCCTATTTAAATAAATCAAATATTTATTTAAAAATCCCATCCACTTGCACTTTCTAGAAACTGCAAGTCGCACTCCCTATTTTAAATAAATAAATTGTTTAATTAAAAAGCCTATTTATCCTCATCTAGTTACCAAGCCCACTTGCTCACTAATCTTCTTCTAGATTCTTCTAAGCCCTTCTAAATTATCCAAAACCCCCTTCTAATCACTTGCACAATCCTAATCCTAAATTAACACCCAACCCATCATCTCAACCATTTAAGACTCTTACAAAGTCTTAATGGATTCCCTTCTTCAACAAGTTAACCCACATGGGTCTTTTCCCTTTGGTCAAGGCTTAAACATGGGTAAAATTTACACAAAAGTTTACCCATTGGATAATAACATTACCCTTGGATAATAGTTTTATCCCATAACCCCAACCATGGATGGTAACCCTCATGTCCTCTCAAGCATTTAATGCATCTTCCCTCTCCTCTCAAACCCTCTCATGTTTCCACTTGTCACCATTGCATTGGTGGAAGTTGCAAACATGGATTGAGGATCATGCCTCTCTCATGCAATCCTAGCCCTTGCTAAGCCAAGTTAGTCTTGACCCTCCAATTCACTATTTTTCCTATAAATAGAACTCTCATCCTCAAGAAAAGGAGGAATCATTTTACTATTGTTACTATAGTTGAATAGAACTCACTCTTAATACTTCTCATATTAAATACTAAGCTTAAGCATTTGCATAGCATTAGAATTTCATCTTCAACCACTTTCAATCCTTCATTTGGCATCCATGGTTTCATGCTAAAAACTAAGGGCCACACTCAAGTATAGCTTTGGATCTTGGAGAGGAGAATAACAAGGGAGATCCATCAAGCATCATGGGAGCATCTTAGGGAGTCTTCTTGCTCCTCTTTGATTTGTTTATGATTCTCTTTTTGTATGCTTTTATCTCTTTTGATATGCATTTTGAAGGATTCTAGTTCACTTGTTTTAGTTTCTGGTTGGAAATTAACATACTAACATTTGAGATTTGTTTTTTATTATGTCCCCTTTTACATGCATCAACACATAGAGCATAAACATTGTATTCATAACCATAGCACATACTCTACACAAACCAAAGGAATGTAAAATATTCTTCCACTAAGACACTAAAAACTCTTTCCTACATATAGAGACTTCTATTGTACCACTCTTTTGAAAATACATCATCATCTACATGAGATAACTCAAGAGTACTAGAACACATAAATAGTATTTCTTGCATATTGAAACTTCCACTATATCATCCTTACTTCATAATCTATAATAACTTAAGATACGTTGACATCATTAACAACATAGCACCACAACTCAACTTTTTAACAATATATATGTATGTGTGTGTGTGTGTGTGTATACATCTAGCAATGTGTTTGTAATCTTTAACAAGATTTGCTTTTAACCGAGCATACTCTAGAAGAGTATATTTCTTAGTGGGTCCGAAATCCCACAGTGGTTTTTCCCTATTTGGGTTTCCATGTTAAATCTGGTGTTATGAGTGCTATGATGTTTATATACTTTTGAGTTTGCATGTTTAGCAGTTTTTGGATATATTACTGAAATATATGTTACCAAGGTTGAATCTGATGTTTTTATGGAAGATTAAGTTTGTATGATTCACCTTCCCTCTCATCTTATTAGCTTTGCATCTGTACTTACAAACTTAATCTTCCATAAAAACATCAGATTCAACCTCGGTAACATATATTTCAGTAATATATCTAAAAACTGCTAAACATGCAAACTCAAAAGCATATAAACATCCTAGCACTCATAACACCAGATTTAACATGGAAACCCAAATAGGGAAAAACCACTGTGGGATTTTGGACCCACTAAGAAATATACTCTTCTAGAGTATGCTTGGTTAAAAGCAAATCTTGTTAAAGATTACAAACACATTGCTAGATGTGACCCGATTAAGGGATTTCCCTCAGATCTGTCAGGATCTTCACCTTGTTAGAAGTGACCTTGTTAAAGGATTTCAAACACTCAATCAAAGTGTCACCTTGCTAGAGGGTTTTACAAATAAGACTGTTAAGTCCACTCGGTTAAGAGATTTTCTGTCACTTCACAAAATAACAATAATAAAAATCTATCTGCAACTTCACATCTAAAATGCTAAAGTAGATTCTTATTTGCTCAATAAAATATAGACATAGAACTAATCTTGTCCATCTACTGGGCTCTATACTCTGTTATTCAAAATAGGTCTTCAAGCTTTAGTGCTCGGTAATCACTATGTAGCATCCTTGTGCATACACTTGCCTGCATGCATTGTTTAACAACAGTTCCTTATTTATAAACAATTTGCCAACCGTTTAATCTCCTTGATCACATTTCACATGATCAATCATAGCCATCAGATCTTCAAACTTTGTCCAGGTTCAATGTATTCATTGATCTGAAAAAGTGTTACCCCACCTTGGAACTTGCATACATTTCTTGGAACTTGTGCTAGGGTATTGCGGTTCAATCTGAGCTGTAGATCTTCCTGTCGATTTTCCTTTGCCATAGATTCTTTAACAAACTTCATTCACGGCATACCAATCATTTAATCATAGCCATCTCATCAGCTTCCTTCATTAAATAATGCATGTAATCATTTAATGCATTTTGTTATTACTCTGTTGCAACTTGATAAATACTAAACTTCACTCGATAGACATTTCACCTTCATTAACCGATAGTGATAACCTTAGGGTTTACCGACTAGGTTCCTTAGGGTTTACCAACTAGGTTCTTTGCTCGATAACATAGTATAGTATTAACCTTACAATCAATAACATATGTATGATATCAAAACAATCTAAACATCATGATCTCATCATTGTCTAACTCGGTAATAGTTGCTCATTGAAGAACTTATTTCTCCCCTTATTCATCATATTCTTTCTGTGTCTTTTACCAACATCTTTATACTCATCAAATCATACTTCTCAAGATATGGCAACATCATACTGAATTAGAAAATCAATTTCTTGACATCAATGACAAAATAATAATATTAAGACAGTAATCATCCTTAATCAGTTATATCCATAATCATCAACAACCTTTTCAATATCCTTATTGAAATGCCAACAATCTACTTTTGTCTTTTATAATGCCAACAATCTCTCCCTTTGGCATTGATGGCAAAACCAATTGATTTAACCTAATTGATTCGGATTGTTGTGAGATTCTGAAATGCTGAAATGCTCTCCTTTTGTCATTAGAATTCCCCCCCATACATTAGTCTTCTCTTCTTTTCTCTTCAGTCTTCTTTTTCTTCAGTCTTCTCCCTCTTTGACAACAATGCCAAAAAATAAAGAACTAAAACATAATTCCTTCCTATATGAAGTGAATTCCTGTTGTTATGTGTCAACTTAGTCTCGGTCATAGCATTTTCTCTTCAATTCCTATTCCCTGTATTTGTTTCCTGCACACCTTTAGAAAACCTCCTAAATTGTGTAAATCAACATCAACTACTAAAGATATTCTATAGAGTCATCGAATTGATGCCTTCACCGAACTCAGTCGGTGAGTAGAAGATAGGGGTAGGACCCCTAACTTACTTCTGAGATACTCAAAAGTGTCCCTTGGTAGTGGCTTGGTGAATATATATGCTATTTGTTCCTTTGTACTAACATACGCCAACACCACTTTCTTCTCTTGAGCTTCTTCTCTAAGATAATGATATTTGATAGAGATGTGTTTTGTCTTAGAGTGCATAATAGGATTCTTTGAAATGTTAATGGCACTAGTATTGTCACAGAATATAGTTACTGGCTCGGTAACTTTCTCATTTATACCTTCCAACAATTGTTTGATCCATGCTATGTTGGTACAATTTAATGCTGCAGCAACGTATTCAACTTCTGTTGTTGACTCTGAAACACATCCTTGTTTCTTGCTAAGCCAACTCACTAGTCTTTCTCCTAAAAATAAAGCTCCTCCACTTGTGTTTTTCCTGTCATCAATGTTGCCTGCCCAATCAGCATCAGTATAAACTTTTAAATCAAAATCATTTCTTTTCTAATATCAAAACAATCTAAACATCATGATCTCATCATTGTCTAACTCGATAATAGTTGCCCATTGAATAACTTATTTCTCCCCTTATTCATCATATTCTTTCTGTGTCTTTTACCGACATCTTTATACTTATCAAATCATACTTCTCAAGATATGGCAACATCATACTAAATTAGAAAATCAATTTCTTGACATCAATGACAAAATAATAATATTAAGACAGTAATCATCCTTAATCAGTTATATCCATAATCATCAACAACCTTCTCAATATCCTTATTGAAATGCCAACAATCTCCACTTGTCTATTATAATGCCAACAATCTGCTCCTTTGGCATTGATGGCAAAACCAATTGATTTGACCTAATTGATTCGGATTGCTGTGAGATTCTGAAATGTTGAAATGCTCTCCTTCTGTCATCAGAATTCTCCCCCATACATTAGTCTTCTCTCCTTTTCTCTTCAGTCTTCTTTTTCTTCAGTCTTAGAACTAATCTTGTCCATCTGTTTGGCTCTATACTCTGTTATTCAAAACAAGTCTTCAAGCTTCAGTGCTCGGTAATCACTATGTAGCATCCCTGTGCATACACTTGCTCGCATGCATTGTTTAACAACAGTTCTTTATTTATAAACAATTTGCCAACCACTTAATCTCCTTGATCACATTTCCCATGATCAATCATAGCCATTAGATCTTCAAACTTTGTCCAGGTTCAATGTATTCGCCGATCTGAAAACATGTTACCCTACCTTGGAACTTGCATACATTTCTTGGAAGTTGTGCTAGGGTATTGCGGTTCAATCTGAGCTGTAGATCTTCTTGCCAATTTTCCTTTTCCATAGATTCTTTAACAGACTTCATTCACGACATACCAATTATTTAATCATAGCTAGCTCATCAACTTCCTTCATTAAATAATGCATGTAATCATTTAATGCATTCTGTTATTACTCGGTTGCAACTCGGTAAATACTAAACTTCACTCAGTAGACATTTCGCCTTCATTAGCCGATAGCGATAACCTTAGGGTTTACCAACTAGGTTCTTTGCTCAGTAACATAGTATAGTATTAACCTTACAATCAATCACATGTGTATGATATCAAAACAATCTAAACATCATGATCTCATCATTGTCTAACTCAGTAATAGTTGCCCATTCAATAACTTATTTCTCCCCTTATTCATCATATTCTTTCTGTGTCTTTTACCGACATCTTTATACTCATCAAATCATACTTCTCAAGATATGGCAACATCATACTGAATTAGAAAATCAATTTCTTGAAATCAATGACAAAATAATAATATTAAGACAGTAATCATCCTTAATCAGTTATATCCATAATCATCAACAACCTTCTCAATATCCTTATTGAAATGCCAACAATCTCCACTTGTCTGTTATAATGCCAACAATATATATATATATATATATATATATATATATATATATATATATATATATATATATATATATATATATATATATATATATATATATATATATATATATATATATATATATATATATATGTACAGGTGTGTGTGTGTGTGTGTGTGTCTTTTGGGGGTCTAGGTGATCAATGTGATATAATTATAAATTTTTTTGCAAGTATTGTTTATATTTTTCACATTGTACATTAATATATGTAGGTCTACATTTTGGATAGATAAGGATACTTAATCATTTTGATTTCATAATATTTGGTATATGAAAATATAGTGCTCATTGTTTTCTTTATTTTTTTTAATTTGTTTTCCCTTTAATGGACTATGACTTTGTTGCCCAAGGAGAAGATGTCATTATTGAACCATTTGTCCAATCTCAAACCATCAAACAACCAAAACATTAAGTAGTATTGTAGTAATGAAGCATTCATTCCCATGCATCCATAATCTCATAATATAACTTGTCATTTATCATCAAGAGAACTATGTAATGAAACATGTCTCAAGAGGATTACACTTGCATTTTTTTATCAACTATATATGGGGTTTGAGATAATTAGTTGTTCCTAGCTCAATGGCAACTTTTAAGGCCAAGTCAATAAGTTTGGTTTGGCTATCAATATTTTGGTTGTCCATTTTATTTAATTTTAATACTTGTTGAGATACACCCTTGGGAAAACCCTCCTAATTCTAATTTGAGATTAGAGAGTAGGATATAAAACTCACTCTTGTAGAGTTGGCCTTCAACCCTTCATATATTTTTATGAGAATCATATTCTTACAATTAAATTTACTCCTTTACCACGTGATTCTCAAACTTCTATTGATAATCTTTCTTTTAGTATTTTTAGCAACTCTTCATAAAATGATGCTAGTACTCACACTATTATTAATGAATATTACAAATGGACACTAAGAGGGGGGTGAATCAGTGTATTTTAAAACTTGTAACTATGTGTGCAAATATTGAAACTACAAATTAATTAAGAGCATATACACACACAAATCAAACCACAACATAGAATATATGAGGAAAACCCAATGTGGAAAAAACCTCGGCAAGAATAGTTGCTGGAGACTACTACTCCAATCTAGCCTCACAGTAAATAATAGTTTACAATGTTTAGGGCACCAACCCAAGGAGCACCAACCTCTGAAATTTAGGGAACCAACCCAAGGAGAACCTACCCCTGCTCTGAGCACCCACTCAGAGATTTATAGTGATTGATCAAGTTTACAATGCAATGATAAAGCATTGTTTCAAATGAGTTTTGTAACACTTACAAAATTATCATCTCATATCAGCTGCTTGAATTAAATACATCCTGTCTATATTCAGATCATTCTCTATACTTAGATTACTAAGTTTGGCAATATTTCTTTGCCCAAACCGATCCAAAAACCTTTCTTGAGCCACACGACTTTCTTGCAACTTGACCGCCATTAATGCATTTTCCATCCTCTATCAACCTACTTAGAAAAGATCGACTACTACCACACTAGAATCCTTCATCACCAACTTCTACGTATCTGATTCATTCTTTGTTCATCAAGGAGTCTCATGTGTTCATATTATTCATCTAGATCAGATGGTCAAGTTCATTTGACTTCCACGTAAAAACCCTTGTGCCAATTGGCATGTATAGGTGTCAAAAGTCTTCATAATCGACATCCAAGTCACCTAGTCAGCCATAGCCAACCACCACATGGACTATTGTCCTTATCAGGCTACTAATGTGTCGACTAAAACACCTCAAATGTTCATGATGACCTTAATCTTTGTTGTTGTGGGATGGTGGAACGCATCGCTATTTTTCCTTTTAACTTTCCCCGCATCATCATTTACACGCTAATTTCACCCATACGGGCTAACAGGATGCACCCATCTTTCTATCTTAACTTACCCCACAAGATCATTTTTCTATCCTTCTCTAGGCTATGGGATAGCGGGATTCTACACTCGCTTCATTGTCTTATCCTGTGCGACCATTGCCCATCCATCATGAATGGTGCGGGATAGTGGGGGCCATCCCTTACATCATCTCTTGTTTCCCCTTTAGCCATTTTACTTCAGCTTCTCTTCATCCGGGATAGCAGAAGACTTCTCTCCCTTTATATTTTTGTGTTATCCCACAAGGTAACCACTCTTTCATCATTCATAGTGTGGGATGGTGGGATAGACCATTTTCCTTTGATTTCATTATCCCACAAGCTCATTTGGCTACCTTCCAACTTTTCATATAGTAGCGAGATGTCTGCACATACATGACAGGTCCCACATGAACACAACACACCATAAGAGAACTATTGAGCCACTAACACATGGATAGATGGGGACCACTCGAATACGAGATTCCCTTTCCAATAAAATAGGATGCCCTAATAAGTGACATATTGGCTGAACTGCCATGGATGAAAAAAACTAAGTCTGCAGTCCTCTTGGATCAAACCCGATGGGTCCAACACACTATGTGGCATATATAGATCAGCACAAATGCTAACTTACACTCTGTAACCCACCAATATTTCATCTGCTACCTACAATATTTGTGTATTTTTATAGCATAACCCATGTGTTATGCACATCACTACAACCTCATGGCATTCCTTGACATCAATGATAATTACCTGTTATTCTACAACCATTTGACATCTCTTGACATCAATGACAATAATGCCAACAATCTCTCCCTTCGGAATTGATGTCAACACACTTGTAATCTTCGCTTTGACCATTTTTCTCCCTATTTGACAATAATGGCAAAGGGTGAAATTATGCACATTATCCCCTTGTGATTTTCTATAAAAATGAATGGAACTTCAAATTTCGATCATGACACATCTGCAATACACTAGAAATTTCCTTTTGCATGTGAATTTTTGCTTTGACCATTTTGTATCCAGATTAACCATTATTACAATATAAAGAGCAGTGCCACTACTGCTTATGAAAATTCAAAACTCCCCTTGAGTCTGTACATGAGGTTCAAGGTGGAAAGTGCTCCCCCTGAACCAGAGACTACACTAAAAACCCTTAAGTGTTGCAGGCAGGTGGAAGAACACCCAATTTCTATCTTAGATATTCAAATTTGTCCTTAGGTAATGGCTTAGTAAAGATATCAAATATTTTCTCACTGGTGGACACATATTCAACTTTCACCTCTTTCTTTGCAACCTTTTCCCTGAGAAAATGATATTTGATTGCAATGTGTTTTGTCCTAGAGTGCATGATAGGGTTCTTTAATATATTGATTGCACTTGAGTTGTCACACATGATGGGAATAGGATCCGAAAACTCCACCTAGATATCCTTGAGAGTTTTCTTCATCCACAAAACTTGAGAACAACATGTAGCCACAACAATATACTCTCCTTCAACAGTTGATAGTGAAATGGACTCTTGCTTCTTACTGTTCCATGAAACCAATCTATCTCCAAGGAAGAAAGATCCACCATTGTTTCTCTTCCTATCATCTACACATCCTTCCCATTCTGCATTAGTATAGGCTTGCAAAATGAAATCTCCTTTCTTTGGATACCATAAGCCATAAGTAAGGGAACCCTACAAATACTTGAATA
The DNA here is from genome assembly GCF_030272615.1 of Cryptomeria japonica. Classification (NCBI taxonomy): domain Eukaryota; kingdom Viridiplantae; phylum Streptophyta; class Pinopsida; order Cupressales; family Cupressaceae; genus Cryptomeria; species Cryptomeria japonica. The sequence goes on along the minus strand of NC_081410.1, from coordinate 180,685,126 downwards.
TCCTCCTAACAGCATTGACATGTGATTTCTTAGGAGATGCTTGAAATCTTACAACCATGCACACTGCTTGAAATATATCAGGCCTTGATGTTGTAAGATACAACATTCTTCCAATCATGGATCTATACAAAGTTTGATACACACAAGGTGACTCATCATCTTTGCTTAATTTGCATCCTGTTACCATGGGGGTGCTAACTGGTTTGTTGTCTTCCATCTGAAATTTCTTTAACATTTTTTTAGCATACTTAGTTTGAGAAATGGATATGCCCTTATTCTGTTGTGATATTTGCAACCCAAGAAAATATGATAACTCTCCAAGCATGGACATTTCAAACTCTGACTGCATCTGATTAGCAAATTCTTTGCACAGAACATCTTTGTTGCCTCCAAAGATGATGTCATCTACATATACCACAACTATGATCATATAGTCTCCATCAACCTTGATATATAAGTTGTTGTTAGCATTTCCCTTTCTGAAACCTTGTTGATTTAAGTACTTTTCCAACCTAGAATACCATGCTCTAGGTGTCTTCTTTAGACCATATAGTGCTTTCTTCAATCTACAAACAAAGTTATCATCCTCATGCAGCTGAAAACCTTCAGGTTGCTCTATGTATAGCTCATCTTCTAGATTGTCATTCAATAATTCAAATTTGACATCCATCTAATATACTTTATATCCTTTATAGGCTGAGAATGCTAATAACATCTGTATAGCTTGAAGCCTTGCAATTGGTGCACATGTTTCTTCAAAGTCTATGCCCTCTACCTGAGCATATCCCTTGCACACAAGCCTTTCCTTATTCCTTATTACCTTGCCTTCTTTATTCATCTTGTTCCTGTAGACCCTTTTAGTGCCAATAACATTCGTGTCTGCTAGCCTAGGAACCAAATCCCAAGTCTTGTTCTTCTCTATTTGTTGCAACTCTTCTTCCATGGCCTTCATCCACTTCTCCCTCTTACTAGCCTCATCAAATGTCTTGGGTTTTATCTCTATCATAAGGTAGAAATTTACTTGTTCATTGTTCCTTGTTCTCCTTCTTTTTAGCACACTATCATTCTTGTTGCCTATAATCTAATCCTCTAAGTGATTCTTTTGCACATATCTATTAGGGGCTTTGCTTGATGCTTCTTCTTGTTGTTCACTCTCATATTGATCTTCATCTTCACTATGTGATTCTTCAATCTAATTTATTGGAGTCTTTTTACCTTTACGTAAATCCTCATCAATTCTCACATGTACACTCTCAATTACCTTCTTTAGTCTTTTGTTTAAAGACTTATAGGCCTTGTTGTGAGTAGAGTATCCTAAAAAGATACCTTCATCACATCTTGATTCAAAGCTACATAGTCCATCTTCATCTCTTTTGATGAAGCATTTTCTTCCAAACACTTTGAAATACTTGACAGAGGGTCTCCCAAGTCCCATCATACCATAGTTCATAAGGTGTCATATTGATGGTTACCCTTAGTTGTACTTTGTTTAAGGTTTCTACAACAATGTGAACTGCCTATTTCCAATGACATCAGGCAGATTTGCTTCATTTAACATTGTGCTTTCCATTTCCTTGATTGTTCTAGTTTTCCTTTCCACAACACCATTTTGTTGTGGTGTCCTAGGGGTTGAATACTGTCTTTTGATTCCATGCCTTTCACAATTCTCTTCAAACTCATTTTATGTGAACTCACCTCCACAGTTTGACCTTAAGCATTTCAGCTTGTATCCACTTTCTTTCTCAACCATTTTATTGAAGGCCTTGAATCTCTCAAACGCTTGTGATTTATCTTGTAGGAAGGTGACCCATGTCATCCTTGAAAAATAATCTATGAGCAACATAAAGTATCTTTCTCCATTTAGGGCTCTTGTTCTAGTAGGCCCACACAAATCAGTATGCACAAGCTTTAGTGGCCTTGTAGTTGAGCATTCTTTTGAAGCTTACCTTAGTTTTCTTCCCTCTTTGACACTCATCATAGAAGGTGCTTGTTGGCTTAATAATTTGTGGTATGTATCTTACATACCCTTTCTTGCTTACCTTAAAAAGGTTATCAAAATTAATGTGACCTGGTCTTCTATACCATAGCAAACTCTCATCAACTTGTCCCATCATACATTGAAACCCAAGCATTCCTTCAAGTTGTATACATTTCCATATGTCATTTTACCTTCTGCAACCAATTTTCCATTACTCTCTTTTCTAATTTCATAGCCTTGGGAATCAAATGTAAACTTATATCCTTTGTCACACATTTGAATCACACTTAGCAGATTGTGTTTCAAACCTTCCACATAATAAACATCATTTTATTTTAGCTTTCTATCAATGTTTAGTATACCTTTACCCTTGATTTTGATTGATGAGTTGTCTCCAAACCTCACTGAACCACCATTCCAATCTTCAAATTTAATAAATTTCTTCTTGTCTCCAGTCATGTGATTGGAGCAACCAATGCCTAATACCCACAAGTTTGTCCTTTCAGCATGTAGGGCAGTTTGAACAATCAAACTTGATTCACTCTTGTTTTTATCTTTCTCTACCCAAACTTGTTTGGTCTCTTTCTTTCTTTCCATTGTCCCATTTTGTTCTAATTTTAATGTTGACACTATCTTCTTTTGCTTAGTTTTCCTAAGCTTACAGTGTTTTACAATGTGGCCCAAGTTTTCACGATGATAGCATTTTACATTGATATTGAATGACAAATTTGAAAATATATTATAGGATTGAGATACATTTCTCTAACATTTATAACTTCCATGACCATACCCATTACAATGATAACAAATAACATTCATATCCCTAAGAGAAACAAATTGATTTCTATTTTCAAAACTAGGAGGAGACCTATGCATAAGCTTACAACCAACAATTATATGACCCTAAGTATTATATTTATAGTAGTAGCCATGGAATTGAGGTACATACTACTCATTGTTGAAGTTGTTTCTCATTTGTCTCCTTGGAGCAGCATAGTTCGGTCTTCTTGAGCTCTTCCCTTTTGTATCCTTGACTCTGGTGAAGCCTCTATCATTTATCTAGGATTTTCCTTAAAGATCAGTATGTTGGTTCATTGACTAATTCTTTGTAGCAGCAGAATATGTCTTCTTCTCATTTGGCTTGCTAACAGTGAATGTTTTTTTGACTTCACTTTCACTTGAAGAGGTGAAATTTATCTCCTCCCTTGATGAATCTTTACTATTAAAACATTGTCCATTTTCAAATCCAACACCATTGATGTCCTTGTTGTGCTTTTGCTTACTTAACATTTTGTCTAAAGCTTCAGTGCTGCCACCGTACTTAATTCTCATGTTGAGTTCATCCTTATTATTTTCCAATTCCTTTCTTAGATTTACAAGGTCTTCTTCCAATTTTTGACACTCCTCATCCTTTCTTTCTAAGTCTAATTTTGTTACTTCATACATCCTATTTGCTTCTTCCAACTAAATCTTCAAATCAGAAATTGTTCTCTTTGATTCCTCAAGATATTTGTTCAACAGGTCTTGTTGTTCAGTAGCAGCATTCTTGTACTTTTTATAATCTTTTCTTACCTTTCTAAGTTCTTTTAGTGCACTCACAAGCTCTCCTTCAAGGTCTACTACAACTTCAATTTCCTCTACTTCATCATCAACAAATAACTCTTCTTGTGCCATAAAGAGGTTGACTTCTATTTCACCACCATTGCAACAACCTTTAGAGACACTTTCTTCATTAGAGACATCATCTTCAAACGTGTAAAGACTTCTTTTTCTCCTAAAATTTCTTCTCCTTGACATATAAGAATTCTTCGTTTTTTATTTGTCAAGAGCCTTCATGTTTTTCTTTTCATCTTCATCATTTTCTTCATAAGGGCCCTTAGAAGAAAAGTGTTCAATCTTGCTATAGTTGAAACATTTGAAAGGAAGTTCACCTTTGTACTCCTGAAACCCTTTTGAGCTTCCTTAAAAAGTTTGCTACAACAGTATCAGAGTCATTTTCATCCTCATTTGTAGCTTGTTTATTTCCTTTCTATGTGGTATTGAAGACAACCTCTCACTTTGATGTTTCTCCTCCTATTGTTCTCATTTCATAAGCTGATAAGGAGACAAATAATTCATCTATAGAGAATGTCTTTAAGTCTTTAGCTTCCTCAATAGAAAAGACCTTTGTGTCATACTTTGAAGTTAATGATCTCAGAATCTTCTTGACAATAAATTCATCTTTGACATCCTCTCCAGGTCCTCTTATAGAACTCATAGTCTCATCCACTCTTTGCAGATAGTGGGTTATGTTCTCCTCTTCTTTCATTTTTAGGTTTTAAAATTGAGCTCTTAGATTTTGCAATTTGGGTTCTTTCACTTTGGTATCTCCTTCATATATATTTTGCAACTTGTCCCAAGTTTCTTTTGTTGATATGCAATGTATTATTTTGACAAACTTTGTATCTAACATACCTCTTAAGATTGAATTCTTAGCTTTGGAATTGTTCTCATATTCTCTTTTAGCATCAGGGCTAGTAGGAGGAACTTGAGGAATAGTATAACCATTTTTTACTGACATCCAAACATCAAAACCTAGGGAAGACAAATATGTCTCCATTCTTCTACTCCAAAAGGCATAGTTGGTTCCATCAAACATGTGGGCTTTAGAGGAGAATTCATTCCTAGCCATTTTATTCACTTACTATAATCTACCCAAGTTAGAGAAAGCTTTTACTATAGTGGAACCTAGGCTTTGATATCAATTGAAGAACACAAATGGACACTGAGAGGGGGGTGAATCAATTTATTTTAAAACTTTTAACTATGCATGGAAATAATGAAACTACAAATTAATTAAGAACATATACATAAACACACAAATCAAACCACAATACAAAATATATGAGGAAAACCCAATGTGGGAAAAACCTCGGTGAGAATAGCTTCTGGAGACTACTGCTCCAATCCAGTCTCATAGTAAATGACAGTTTACAATGTTTAGGGAACCAACCCAAGGAGAACCAACTCCTGAACTTTAGGGCACCAACCCAAGGAGCACCAACATCTGATTTTATGAGCACCTACTCAAAGCAGCACCTACCCCTGCTCTGAGCACCCACTCAGAGATTTATAGTGATTGATCAAGTTTACAATGCAATGATAAATCCTTGTTACAAATGAGTTTTGTAACACTTACAAAATTATCATATCTTGAGTATGACTTTCTTTGCTTGCTGAAGTTTTTCTTTTCTTTCTCCTCCTTTCTCTACCTGGTTGTCTTGTTCTCTCTGCTACAACATTACTCTCCAGAATGCTCTATTCTTTCTTTGTTTCTATGGATCTCTTCTTCTTCCTACTACAACTTCACTTTACATAATACTTTGTTTGTGTTCTATTCCAACTTTTTTACTTCTATAGATTTCTCTAATTTTCTTGGCAGCAACACAACTTTCTACAACACACCCTATCCACAATCGACTAGATGAGATATTTCTATTTCCACCTCTTTCATTATCTCAATAGCCATGCCTACCAATATCAAATCTCATCACACTAGCTATTCAATTCAATCGTTAGAGATTTTTTCTACTGCAAACTTGAATATTTTAATCAAGATGATTATCTTGGAGATCTTTAACTCTAGAGATTTTATTCTCTATCTTGAATATGATCTCATGTCAACTGCCTGAATTAAATGCATCATGTCTATCTTTAGATCATTCTTTGTATTTAGAGTACTAAGTTTAGTAATCTTTATCTACCCAAAATGATCTGGAAACCTTCCACGATCCACACAAACTGCTTGCAACTCGATTTCCATTAATCATTTTCCATCCTCTGTTGACCTACTATGAAAAGATCAACAAATACCACACTATAATCCTTCATCACCAACTTCTGCGTATCTGATTCATTCTTTGTTTATCAGGTTGTCTCATGTATTCATATTATTCATCCAAATCAGATGGTCAAGTTCGGTTGGCTTCCATGTAAAAACCTTTGTGCCAATCGACATGTATAGGTGTCATCAAAAGTCTTCATAATCGACATCCAAGTCACTTGGTCAACCATAGTCAACCACCACTTGGACTATCGTCCTTATCAGACTACCAATGTGTCGACTAAAACACCTCAAATGGTCATGATGACCTTAATCTCTATCTCTGTGGGATGGCGGGATGCATTGCCATTTTTCCTTTTAACTTGCCCCGCATCATCATTCACACAATCATTTTACCCATGCGGGCTGGTGGGATGCACCATCTTTTTATCTTAACTTACCTTGCGAGATCCTTTTTCCATCCTTTTGTAGGTTACGAGATAGCATGATCCTACACTTGCTTCATTGTATTATCTTTCACGACTATCGCTCATCCATCTTGAATGGTGCAGGATAGTGAGGGCCATCCCTTACAACATCTCTCCCTTTGTCTTTTTATGTTATCTTGCAAGGTAACCACTCTTTCATCCTTCACGGTGCAAGATGGCGGGATAGACCATTTTCCTTCGATTTTGTTATCCTGCAGGGTCATTTATCTACCTTCGAACTTGTCATGGGGTAGCAGGATGCCTACACATACATGATTGGTCCCACATGAACACAACATAGTATAAGCGAACCACTAAGCCACTAACACATGGACAGATGGGGACCACTCAAATCCGAGATGCCCTTTCCAATAAAACATGATGCCTTAATAAGCAACCAAGGTCATTTAGTCGAACCTCCATATTGGTCGAAATACCATGAATGAACAAAACTAAGTCTGCATTCCTCTTGGATCAAACCTGATGGGTCCAGCGCACTATGTGGCATCTATAGATCAACACCAATACTGATTTGTACTCTGTAACCCACCCATATTTTGTCTGCAACCTACAACATTTGTGTAGTTGTATAGCATAACCTGTGTGTTATGCACATCACTACAACCTCATGATATTCCTTGACATCAATGACAACTGCCTGCTATTTTGCAACCATTTTACATCTCTTGACATCAATGACAATAATGCCAACAATTAATCCTTCCTCATGAAAACGAGCTTATAGAAAATGTTTAGTAGACTATTAACATTGATCCTTTAACATCCCATTAGTTGAACTTCTTCCTATGATAGATATTGGTCATCCTTCTTGAATTGTTTATCTATTATTCTCTCTTAAAATTTGATTTATTTCTCTTATATTTTGACCCTTATCATTATATGTCTCTTGAAGGAACACAAATGGACCACTGAGAGGGGGGGTGAATCAATGGTAACTCAAAACTTGCACTTTCTAAAAGATTAAATCTTTAATAACAATGATCAAACACCGATGAGAAAAGACACTAAACAAATTTGCACAAATAGACAAAAGACAAGCCCATAACACAAGGTATACGAGGAAAACCCAAGATGGGAAAAACCTCAGTGAGAAATGTTGCTAGAGTCTACTACTCTAATCCAACCTCATAGTGAAAAATTTTGATTACAAATTTTATGGGAACCAACCCAAAGGAGCACCAACCCCTAATTTGAGCACCCACTCAGATATTTACAAAATATTTATAACAAAAATAGATTGAATACCTCATTACAAATGATGTTTTGTAACACTCTGTCTTTTCCACACCTAAAATTGAATCTTCTCTCTTTAGCTTACATGATTTTTCTTTAACTCTCTGATCTTTGCAATAGATTTCTGCTCTCTTCTTATCTCTTACTCTGCTCCACATGGTGTGAAATACACATTGTGTTTCTTATGCTCTATTTTCTTGCTTTCGTTTCATTTGCAACAGCACATTCCATTTTTTATTCAACAACACACTCAATAGCACTTAGCAATTTCTTAATCAAAAATTCGTTTGATCACAATCCTTTTTACTCTTTAGAATTTTTCCTCGAAAAAAATTTCCCCCCAAAGAAGAATTCAATTTTTTTTATCGAGATCTAGAGCTTAATCTGCATTAATTTATGCTTTCTAATTTTGTCTTTCCTATCACATTATTTCTAAATTCATTCAGATAACTCAACATTCTGGAGAGATCTTTGCATGCAACACTTATTCTCATCAATGTAACTCCTAGTTGTCATTTCCTTGGCAACCATATCTTGTTAGCAATTTCTAATTTGTCTTGTACATGCCACATCCTCACATTACCTTTTATGTCATCGAGTCAACTTTGGTCAAAAGTTGAGTGCACCGCTTCTATGTTGAGAATTTGTAGAATACCCATTGTTTTCTCAACATCACAAACCATACCTATGGGATGGAAGGATTGCACAACTTCATCTACTTAACTTTCCCAGTGAGATCATTTTTTATTCGTCTTCTTGGTTGCAATCTGGCAGGGCGTGGTGCAAAACGCATCATTTGATCTGATGTGGCAAACATGCCTTCCTTCTTCCCGTAGATCTGCAGATGACTTGGAAGTCAAGGTGAGTTGACATGTAGGGCTGCGAAGACGCTTACCTTTCTTCCTACAGTTCCATAGATGACTTTTTAGTGGTGGAGTTGGAGCTTGCAGAGTTGCAGAGACCGTAGCAATGAACACAATGTGATATCTATTGTTCTTTTTGCCATCCGTCCTTGGTCAACACAAACAAATTGATCTATGGAACAACAACCACCCCATGTTCTCTATTTGCGCATGAGGTGATAAATGCATTGAGTTTGCCACAACTATTTATAGCATCCTTATCAATAAGTCTCGATTGATCTTCCAGGCAGTCAAGGTATCTTATAGAAATAAGATCTCTCATTAATAAACACAAACATGCAATGAGTGGTGATAAAGACACTATGTAATCTACATGGAAAAGTTTCCATGCATTAGTGCCAAATCCGAACCAATACTTCTCCCTTTGCATCTTGAACCTAAATCAACTCTACAACTATGTATGTTGACATCAATGACAACTCAATATCAACAATCTCCCCCTTTGGCATTGATGTCAACTATGCTCATCTTCTCCCCCTTTGAAAATAATGGCAAAGGGAAAGACAACTAACTACCAACCTTTCTCAACTACGTAGCTTCTACTCCTTTGACCTTCTCTCAACTGAAGACAATAGGTCCCCTGTGACAGTTTGCATTGTACAAATGGTTACAATCACAATGATTTTATCACATACACTTCTACTACGCCTATGCATTTGCAACACCTACTATCATTTTGTTGATCCTATTAATGATTGTCTTCCCCTGAGAACCATACTACCACACAGGTTCAAGGAAATATAAGTTTAATATATGAACTCCCTCTAAACCACAAACCTCTATGAGCCTTTAAGTGATGAAGGAGGGAGGGACAACACCCAACCTCAGTCTTAGATATTCAAAAGTATCCTTGGGCAGAGGTTTTATAAAAATATCAGCCACTTGTTCACATGTGCTTACATATTCAACCTTGACTTCCTTTTCAGCTACCTTCTCCCTCAAGAAATGATACTTAATTGCTATATGTTTTTCCCTTGAATGCATAACAGATTCTTGGAGATGTTGATTGCACTTGAATTGTCACATTTGACAAAGATTGGATCTGCATACTCTACTTGGATGTCCTTAAGTATTTGCTTCATCCAAAGAATATGTGAACAACATGTAGCAACAACTATATACTCCGCTTCAGTAGTAGATAAAGAGATGGCTTCTTGTTTCTTGATGTGCCATGAGACTAATCTGCCACCAAGGAAAAAGGCTCCACCACTAGTGCTCTTCCAGTCATCAATACATCCTGCCCAATCAACATCTATGAATGCTTCTAGGCTAAAATCATCGTTCTTTGGATACCATAGACCATAATCAAGTGTTCCTTGCATATATTTGAATATTCTTCTTACATAATTTACATGAGATTGCTTTGGAGAAGCTAAAATATAGCTACCATGCACACAACTTGAACTATATCAGGTCTAGAGGCAGTTAGATACAATAAACTTCCAATCATTGATCTATATAGAGTTTTATCTACACTAGGTGACTCATCATTTTTACTTAGTTTGCATCATGTAACCATGATGATACTCACTGGTTTGCAATCATCCATCTAAAATCTTCTCAACATGTCTTTTGCATACTTATTCTGGGAAATTAATATGCCTTTATTCAACTGTGATATTTGCAATCCAAGGAAGTAGGACAACTCTCCTAGCATTGACATCTCAAATTCTGATTGCATTTGATCAACAAATTGTTTGCACAAACTATCTTTATTTCTATTAAAGATAATATCATCTACATAAACAACAACTAGAATCATGAGATTACCTTCAATTTTAATATATAAGTTGTTGTCAACACATCCCTTCTTGAAACTTTGTTGATTTAAATATTTGTCTAGCCTAGAGTACCATGCTCTAGGTGCTTGCTTCAACCCATACAATTATTTTCTTAGCCTACATACAAAGTATTCATTCTCATGCAATTGAAAACCTTCAAGCTGATCAATGTACACCTCTTCCTCTAGATTTCCATTTAAAAATACAAACTTTACATCCATTTGATACACTTTATACCCTATGTATGGTGAAAATACTAGAAACAATCTTATGGCCTCAAGTCTAGCAACAAGGGAAAATGTCTCCTCAAAATTTATGCCCTCTACCTGTGAGTATCCTTTCCAGACTAATCTAGATTTGTTTCTTATTACTTTTCCATCTTCATTAACCTTATTTCTATAAACCCACTTATTACCTATGGCATTCTTATCAGCTAGCCTTGGTAACAAATCCCAAGTTTTATTCTTCTCTATCTATTGCAGCTCTTCTTCCATTGCCTTAAACCAATGAGTACTCTTACTAGCTTCATTATAATTCTTTGGTTCTAGTTTAGTCAAGAGGCAAAAATTTACTTGTTCATTGTTTCAGCATGCTTTCTCCTTATATGGACACCTCCATCCTTGCTGCCAATAATATAATCTTTAGGATGATATTTTTGTATATACTTCTTAGGTGGCTTCTTTGTAGTTTCCTCTTCTATTTCAGATTCATCTTCCTCATCTTCATAACATGGTTCCTCAATCTAATTCACAACACTTTGCTCTCCTTTTTGCAAGTCCTCATCAATTTTTACAATCACATGTTTAACAACCTTCCTGAGACGTTTGTTAAAGCATTTGTATGCCTTGTTGTGAGTTGAGTAGCCTAAGAAAATTCCATCATCATACCTTGCATCAAAACTTCCTAGTCCATCCTCATCTCTTCTAATGAAGCATTTTCTTCCAAAGACTTTAAAATGCTTGACAGTAGGCTTCTTTCCATACCATAATTCATACGGTGTCCTCTTGTTGTTTACTCTCAACTATGCCATATTTAAGGTGTATATTGTTGTGTGGACAACCTCTCTCCAGTAGACATTAGGTATATTTGACTCGTTTAGCATTGTCCTTGACATTTCCTTGACTACCTTATTCTTTCTTTTTGCAACACCATTCTATTGTGGTGTTCTGGTAGAAGAATATTGTCTTCTAATTCCATGCGGTTCATAATATTCTTCAAACTCATTTGATGTGAACTTACCTCCATGGTCTGATCTCAAACATTTCAACTTGTATCCACTTTCTCTTTCAACCATTTTTCTAAAAATCTTGAGCCTCTCAAATGATTGTGACTTATCCTACAAGAAGGTCACACATGTCATCCTTGAATAGTCATCTATGAGCAACATGAAGTACTTTTCACCATTTAGAGCCCTTGTTCTTTTTGGTACACATAAATTTGTATGAACTAGTTCTAATGGCCTTGTGGTTGAATATTCCTTTGTCTTGAAGCTCACCTTGGTTTGCTTTCCTTTTTGACACTTATCACATATATTGCTTGTTGTTTTGATAATCATAGGTATATGTCTCATATATCCCTTTGAGCTTATTTTAACAAGATTATCAAAATTTATATGGCCTAATCTTCTATGCCATAACCAACTTTCATCTACCTCCCCATCATGCATTGTGACTCATAGAAGTCCTTCAATTTGTATACATTGCCATCATTCCTCTTACCTTCTGCAATTAATTTTCCATTGCTTTCTTTTCTGATTTCTGATCCATGGGATTCAAAAATAAACTTGTAGCCTTTGTCACACATCTAACTTACACTTAGTAAGTTGTGTTTTAATAACTCAACATAGTATACATTGTGTGCTTTCAACTTACCATCAATGCTCAATGTTCCTGTGACTTTTATCTTGATGGAGGAGTTGTCACCAAATCTAACTGAGCCATCATTACAATCTTCAAGTTCAATGAACTTCTTGTCTCCTGTCATGTGATTGGAGCACCCACTGTCGACAACCCATAGGTTTTTTCTCTCTACATGCAATGTTGTCTACACAATCAGACTTGATTCATTCTTGTCTCTTTTCTTTTGTATCCACACTTGCTTGATTTATTTTCTCATCTCTGTTGTTGCACTCTGATCATATTTGGTTTTTGGTTCCACAACCAATGTCTTCTTATGTTTTGCAGCTCTTGACTTGCAATATTTTTCTATATGACCATAGTTTTGACAACAACAACACTTTGTATTTATATTAAATGATGAAATAGAGGATTTGCCACTAGACTGAAACATTTTTCTCCTACACTCATAGCTCTTATGGAAAAATTCATTACAGTGGTAGCATACAACATTAATATCCCTTAGAGAAGCAAATGGATTCTTGTTTTCATAACTAGGAGGTGGTCTATGCATAAGTCTACAATCTGAAATTTTATGTCCATATGCATTACATTTATAACAATAGCCATGAAATTGAGAAGCATACCCGTTGTAGTTGCTGAAATGATTCCACATTGGCCTCCTTGGAGCACCATTCCTCGGTCTTGCAAACTTCTTCCCCATATCCTTAAACGCTTGTGAAGCCTTCATCATCCAGCTTTTCCTTTCCTTTTGAATCAACATGATTGGTTTTTGTAGCATCAACAACATTATTCTTCTTTTGATTAGCAACCCATGTCTTCATGCTCTCAGCAGTAGTATTTAAGTCTATCTTATTTCTTGGAGCATTGCTGACCTTGAATGTTTTCTTGCGATCATTCATGTTTGAAGATACAAATTTATGTCTCCTTTTGATGACTCAACACTAGCAGAACATTGTCCTTCCTCATATCCTATACTTGTAGAATCTTTTGTATTTATTCAACATTTCATTCAATGCATTGGTGTTGCCCCCATACTTCATCCTCAGCTTGAAATCTTCTTTGCATTTGTCAAGCTCTTTCCTAAGATTCACAACTTCTTGTTCCAGCTTTTGACACTCCTTTTCTTTAGCTTCCAATTCTGATTTTATCACTTCAGCCATCCTCTTGCTTTCTTCTACCTGAGCCATTAAGGTGTTGATATTCATTTTAGAATCTTCAAGTTTCTTGCTCAACTGATTTTGCTCCTTTATGGATGACTTCTTGTATTTTGAATACTCTTCCCTTGTGTTGTCAAGTTCTTCAAGAGCACATATTAACTCTCCTTCAAGATCAACCTTGACATCACCATCCTCTTCCTCACCATCATTTAAATTTTCAGATTGTGCTCCACTTTGATCCTCATTATGGACCTCTTGAGCCATCAAGAGATTAGTTTGTTTTTCATCTTCGTTGTAATCTTCAAATGACTCACTTTCATCATCAGAGACATCACTATCAATAGAGTAAAGAAATTTCTTCTTCTAAAAATTTCTTCTTTTAGTTTTCTAAAACTTTTTATCTGTATCCTTGATATTTCCTTCATTATTATCTTCCTTCATCTTATAAGGACACTTAGTAGCAAAAATGTCCTATTTTACCACAGTCAAAACATTTGAAGGGAAGATTTCTTCTATACTTACTTGATCCTTTCTTTAATTTCCTTACAAAGTTGGCTTCAACATCATCTGATTCTTTACCATCTACACAAATTGCAGTCTATTTCAATTTCTTCTCAGAGGTGAATGCAACTTCTTTCTTTGATGATTCAACACTTATAGTTCTCATTTCATATGCAAATAATGAACCAAAGAGTTCATCCATGGAGAAAGTTTTTAGATCTTTAGCTTCCTCAATGGCAGAGACTTTAGTATCATACTTTGTAGTTAAAGACCTCAACACTTTCTTAAATATAGCTTCATCTTTAACTTCTTCTCCAAGACCTCACACTGCATTTGCTATCTCATCAACCCTTTGCAAATAGTCAGTAATATTTTCTTCCTCTTTCATCTTCAGACCTTCAAACTAAGCTCGAAGATGCTGCAACTTAGCCTCCTTTACTTTCACATCTCCTTCATAGATTCTTTGTAGCTTAACCCATGTTTCTTTTGCAAATGCACGGTGCATAACTTTGACAAACTCTATGTCTGACAATCCAGTAAAGGTATCATGCTTGGCTTTAGCATGGTGTTTATATTCTCTTTTTGCGTCAAGATAGGTAGGAGGAGTGGAAGGGATAGTGTAGACACATAAAATAGTCCAGTCTAATTAAATAAATACCTTTATTTATTTAATTATTTTAGCCTAATTCTTCTATTAATTAAATAAATCTTTATTTATTTTATTAATTCATTTATCCTCTTCTAGCCTTATTTCTCATTTAAATAAATACATTTATTTATTTAAATTCTCCTTTTCCTAAATTAAATAAATATCTTATTTATTTAATTGATCCCACTTCCTCTATTAATTAAACAAATCTTTATTTATTTAATTAATTCATTAGCATTTTCTACCCATGACACATGTCATTCATCTCTTAATTCATACACTACCTACCCTCTCATTATTTTCTTATTTCTTCTACCTACCCTCTAATCCTAGCCGACCATTTATCTTTTACACTTCTTAATCTTATCCCTCCATTTCTTATAGTGTCTTCTATATAAGGAGATGCTTCTTTCATTATTAACCCTAATAAACTAATCATCCTATTCAACCCACTAATCACCTAATCAAGCATTCTAGCATTCGAACTTTCATATGTGGTCAAGCCTACTTGCAACCACATTTTTGTTCTTTGTTGAGCTCTTGTGCACACATAAAATCTGAGAGAAAATATATCAAGCAAGATCAATGGAGATATGAAGAATGGAGATTCAAAACCCTATTGGACATGTGATGGTATAACATTTGTGATTTCATTTGATTTTCATTGTCTTAGGTAATCTTCATATGTTATAGTGGACCTTTGTTGTTGTTAGGCTAGGGTTTTGTGGTTGAATTCATTTAGTCTTTCAATATTATTGTTATCCATTTTCACCATAAACATTTTGGCACACCCAATGGGACATGGATTTTTGTTAGATCTGTATTTTTTTGTAGGTTTTTCTAACCCTATATTTTTGTTTTGTAAAACAATTTGGAGAATAACCTTGTGCAGCTAGGGTTTTGGACATAAAATCAAGATCTTGGAGAGATTTGATCCTATCTCACAAACAGCTTGGAATTTTTGCACCAAATCTTTTTGGAAGGTTGAAGACAGTATCAAGATCTCTCAATCCAAAATTTTGAATTTTTGGAGTACATTTGCATTTTCCATGAATATTTTAAGAATTTTCATAAAAAAATAATTCTGAGAGCAAATGAGAGTTTTTTTGGATTTTCTTATATTTTTAGAAATCACTCATAATTATACATAGGATCTGTTTTTTGTGATTTTAATTTTGATGCAAAATATTTCCTAAAAAATTGAATCTTTAAAAATTAGAGTTTTTCATTATTCTGATCAGATCTCACAAAGGGCTTTGCATTTTGGCATCACTTTTTTTTTTGCAGGTCCAAAAAATTATCAGAGGTTCTCAGTAGAAAAATCATATTTTTTGAAGCATATTTGAATTTTCTATGAATTTTTTATGTATTTTCATAAAAATATAATTTTGAGAGCAAATCAGTGAATTTTTCAGATTTTATTACATTTTCAAAAATCTCTCAGAATTATGCATAGGATCTGTTCTTTTTTATTTTAAATTTGATGCAAAATCATTCCTAGAAAATTGGATCTTTGAAAATTAGGGTTTTGCATTATTTTGCTTATATCTCACAAACTACTTTGAATGTTTGCAGGAATTTTTTTATACAGGTTTGGAATGCTATCAAGAGTGTCAAGTAAAAATTTTAGAGTTTTTGGATCAATGTTTAATTTTATATGAATTTTTTATGATTTTTCATTAAAAAATAATTTTTGGAGCAAATTAGCATTTTTTGGGGATTTTCTTACATTTTTGGAAATGTCTTGAAATTTTACAAGTTCTTTGTTTTTTATTATGCAAAAGAACTCATGGAAACTCAGATCTTTGAATTTGTCAAAAAACGCATTGTCGAAGGCCCCTATTTCACAAAGTCTTTTAGATCTAAAATTTACCTAACTTGTGTGCTTGCAGGAGGGGTATTATTCCAAAACTACTAACAAATATTTGTTGCGGAATTTTGGCAAGGGTTTCTTTTCCTTTGCATTGTGTGCCTTGTTTTCATAGATTAGCAAACACTTCAATTGGTGCACTAAAATTGAACTAGTGTCTTTTGTGTCTTGGGCAATAGGCTCTTTGTTTTTAATCTTTAGAGGGCCTGTCTCCCCGTGTGGTCATTAGGACTACTAGTGAGAAAAGAACGACCCAAGTTGTAGCAAGGAAAACCCACCTCTTCCGAACCACTATAAATAATTGTATCCATGGTGAAAGCCATGGGTAACGTGTGCTAATTAGTTCATACCGACACTATCTCCCCATAAACCCGTTTGATCAAATTTATTTGATCAGTTGTAGGGCATAACCCCTACCGGCTAGGAGCCTTCTGTATTTGTAGAGCTGGAAGTGTCACATGTATGGCCACACGAACGGATGCCCTTACTAGCACCTTTTTGTTTTAGAAAGCCAAAATCCTTCTAGTTGTTGGGGGAGGAGGTCCAACCTCTGGAGTGGCCCACACACATGCAGTTCTTAGTAGAGATACAAAGTTCACCTCGGGGAGTTTTCATGGGGACTGGTGCTTGGCTACCCCAGAGAAGTGAGTGCCGAGGGTGGAGCTAGTGGGGTCAAGCATCTAAGTATCCGCTCTGAATAGAGTAGCCTCGAGGGAAACCCCATGTGGGATCAACAACTATTGTCCTGGCCAGCCATAACAATTGTGCTTGTCTTATTTTGAATATTCAAGCATTCAAGACCAAACATTATAACATTTTGTCTTTTGTGTCTTCAAGTGTATGCAAAACATTTTTACATCAAACAACACACTTTTCTTTTAATCATTTTGAGTCTAAACACTTTCAAACATTGAGTCCTCATCAACATTGTGTCATCTTGTCACGAAAAATAGTAAAAAAAATCTGATTTGGTCACAACAAACAACTTCACAAATTGGAAAAATTTACAGTCCAACAAACAAGAGCAATCAGTTTCAGAATTCTCAAGCTTCCTAAGTTATTTCTCTAGATTTTCATCTAGCATTCAACCTACCTTTGGGTCTCACAAAGTTCATCATTGCTTTACACCTTGCATTACATTCACATTTGTTTAAACTTGAGTCAAAAGGTCACTTGCTTATCCTCATCATACTTTGTCAACGCACTACATACAACAACATTTTTCTAAGTGGTCCCTCATCAAGGTCTATCACCTTTGGGTCTCATTTGGTCTTACTTAGAGTCAAGGTCAACTTACCTCATCAAGAGAAACTATCATCTCTTTGGAAGCCACACCTACTCTACTACATACATACTTGGTCTTACACTTTGGACATTGCAAGTAAACCTCAAATTCATTTACACTCCATCCAACTCTTGGTCTCTCATACTCTTTCCATTTTGATCTAGTCTCACACATCTTGGTCAAGATCTAGTTCATGGTTGAAAAACGTTCCCAAAAATCTAAGAGAGAAGCTAAAGAGGCTCAAGAGTCCACAAACATGAGTGCCTATGAGTATAACAATGATGTCTTTTTCAAATTTGATCATACTACATTACCTAACATGGATGCCTATAGAAACATTCCAAATGTTGAGAACATGGACAATACAAACAACAATGATACACACAATGACAATATGGACAACTTTTCTGTACATTCAATAGAAGTGGAAGACTCCATTATGGATCCCCATTTCAATCGATTGGTCGAGGAAATAATGAGAAGAGATAGACAATATTTTCTACAATTAATGGCGCAAAGTGGAGCCAAGATACCTCATGATTTTCATATGTCTCAAATAATGGAACATTGACCTTTGCAACAAGCTCACCTCAACATGGATCAAAGGAGGCCTAATAGTGGAGGCAATAGAGGACCACATATGGTTCCTGAATCACCATCATCTTTGTTTCAAAAAAATGAGGTCCCACATACACATGGTCAAGCAAATGATACTCACCTTCGCAAATCATTATGGAAGTCTTATGCAAAAAAATATACTCATACCAATGCTAAGGACCAACCATCAAAGCAATTGGATATCCAAAGGAATCATCAAAATTTGGACACAACGAAACCTCATGTCAAACTTGGGGGCAACACACTAGAACAAACTCATGACATGCCTGTAGAGTATGGTATACATGGACAAAACAAATATTTCATTCCTCATCATGACTCTATTCCAAGTGATCCTTATACGCAACATTATTTGAGACCTCCTTCATATGAACATGTGTATGATCAATATCATCCATATATGCAGTATGCTCTGCCCTGTGGCTTAGGTATGGGATATGGTCCAAGAAGTCAGTCTCCACCTAAGAACAATTTGGAACAACAAATAAAGGATTTACAAAAGAAAATGGAGCACATTAATACATTGAAGCCAACTTACACAATGAGAGACATATGTCCCTATCCATTTGACAAAAGCATTCCAATCCCTCCTTTTCCTACACATTTTGTGACACCTAAGTTTGATAAGTATAGAGGAAAAGGAGACCCTAAGGCAAAAGGATGGAGAGTCTTTTTCATGTTTTTTACAAAGATGGAGGAATCTAGCCAACAAATGCTCTTGTGAAATTCCACAAAAACAAATGGTAGAGATGTTCACCCAGAATGTTAACAAAGACATTGGTTATGACCTAAGAAAAGCTTGTTTGTCCACCTTCAAGGACATCATTGAAAAAGGCTTAGCAACAGAGAAGGTCCTAATTGAATGAGGAGTAATTAAGATATTCAAAGAAAACAAAGAGGACTTTAAAGGAAAAGACAAGCCAAGATTTTGGAATAAAAATAAGAACACAGTCAATAATGGTGTTGTTGATGCCAATACAGTATGACCCAAAATCACTATTTTTGGATCAATCTCTACAAACAATCAAGTGAATACTCAAACTTCTAAATCACGAAGGAAGTACACCCCATTGGGAGAACCACTTGAGTCAGCTTTCAAGAAGCTAGTGGCAAAAAAATAATAACAATTCCAGATTTTCCTCCATATGAGCCAAAGGTCAAACCAAATTGGTGGAATGGTGATGAATACTGTGAATATCACAAAAGCAAGGGTCATAAAATAGGAAATTGTCATCGATTGAAGAACATCATACAAGATCTTATTGATAGAGGTGACATTGAGATTGAAGGACATTCATCCAATCAAGAGCATGAGATGTTTAAGGAACCATTCCCAAAACATGACAAGGGAAAAGATAAAGCCACAGATGACCAAACCAACTATACCAGAGCATCCTATAACTATGATTCAACTGTCAATCACATTTTGATGGACAATTATGTCTCTACCATTATCATCAAGGACAAAACACCTAAAAATTGTACCCAAAGACCTAAGGTTGTCCTAAAACGAATTGGATCTTCTTCCGAACCTACCTCTGAATGTAATGTCACAACTCATCGAGGTAAAATCACTTTGCAAGGTGCTCCAGCTAAAAACACTACTTCCTCAGCAACCAAACCTGAGTATGACCTTGTAGAACAGTTAGGGAAGACACCCACGCTTATCTCCATCCTTGAACTTTTATGCATATCCCCTGCACATAAAGCCATTCTTGACAAAACTTTGAAAGACACTTCCATCCCCATTGATCTGAACGTGGACCAGTTTCAAGCCATGGTGGGATACCTTTCTGTTCCACATTCTCTTACATTGACAGAAGCCGGTGATGCCTCCGTGAGCCAACTGCATAATGCACGTTTACACATTGAAGCCTTCCTACACAAACATCGAACAAAATGAGTCTTGATAGATGGAGGAGATGGTCTCACTATATGTACTTTGAACACAATAATACAATTGGGATATTCAGAAAAAGTTGTGAATGCTACAAACAAATTACCATCAAGGCATATGATGATGAAGAGAGTTCATCCAAAGGCACAATCACCTTACCTCTCATAGTTGGGCCAGTTACAAAGGATGTGGTTTGTCAAGTCCTAGACCTAGATCTCACATACAACATACCCTTGGGATGCCCATGGATTCATGAGATGAGCGCAACACCATCTACATATCATCGATGTATCAATTTTCCACATAATGGAGTTGAAGTGACCGTCAAAGCTGACCCGAACCCATTCATATATTGCAACAATCTGCAACCTAGATCAGAAATAACAATCCTAGTCAATCGAGAGGCTATTCCTTCATCAACATATGTTGATCCTGAATCCTTGAAAGCTTCTACATCAAAGCAAATAGAGCTAAAAGAAAAGTTCAAGATTAAATACCTGGGATGTGGTGACTATATCTTTCATGTTGATCAGCTCCCACTATCTTCTAAGGTATTTAGTTAACATGAACAACCTACAAACAATTTGCAATGCCAAGGAATTGAGTACGAACCACCTAGTGTTGTGGCTACTAAGTCTGAATGTAAATCTCCTCTAGTGGTGCAAGCATCTCTTGATATCAATAGTCCTAAGAGTGGTTCCAACAAAGAATCTATTGAGCGTATCACCAAACCTCTTGAGAACTCACATAGCCTTACCATTTCATCCACTCATTCCATTTCCACTTCTCTCCTAGACTTGGATCAACAAGAATTACAAAAGCCCTTACTAATTGGGGATGAAAAATTAAGCCTTGAAAAGAAAAAACTAAAAGTCAAAACTAAAGAGAAGTCCTTCAGTCCAAATCAAAATTAAAATCTATTGGACTCTACAAAAATCAAAGTTGGGGATAAAAATCCTATGAAAGAAAAAGAACAAGAGTTGGTCTCCCCTAATACCAAAATAACTGGGGGCAAAAGTTCTAAAATTTCAAGTCAAAAAGCATACTTGTTGATTCTAAGTCTCCATCATGTTATCCCACTTTCACTTCTTTTCACAATCATAAGCCTTCATAACTCATCCACTTGTTCCACACATACATTCTCTTCTGGTGATACATCATGGACCTTTAATGGAGCTTACTCGAGGGACTTTGTTATCAGGGATGCCCAAACTTCTTTAGGTGACATGCATATGTGCTTGTGTAGTCCACACACTAGTAATTCTATCTTAGTTCCTTTATCAAGGAAGATAGTCACTCGAGCTACACATCATTTAGTCAAGGATAGACACAAATACAATCATAAGGTAAAGCCTCGCACATTTGAGGTGGGTGACTTAGTTCTCAAAGAAAATCCTAAAAATCAGCAAGACAGAGAGAAGAAGGGCAAGTTCGAACCAAATTGGCTTGGTCCTTACATCATTACAGTAACCTATGGATTCGGTGCATATTAGCTCTCAACAATAGAGGGTGAACCTTTGGAGGATCCTAACAACAACATGCACCTTCGCAGGTTTTACACATAGCTCTTCAAAGTATCCTAATTCAAAAATACAAAAAAATCAAAAAATTCAAAAATACAAAAAAAATTATCATAAAAGTAAAAAAATCGTTACTTGGTGAAAACCTGGTAAATAGGCGCCTTATGACACAAAAAAATTTAAAAAATGAGAAAATTAAAGAGAAATAAATTCATCCAATAGTGAAAACCACTTTGGTGGTGCCCTGGGAAAGTACCATGGTGAAAATCAGGTCACCAATGCCATGTGTAGAGACATTGCTCCTCCCTCCTTCAAGATTCAATCTCATCCTTTCACTTTGCACACACTCACAACCTATCCATCCATAATAAACTTACCCATTCCCATCATGGCTTGTTATTGATCTACCTAAGATTGGTTCGCCATTCTTAATAATCCCTCCTTTTCACCCCTTTCCATCCATAATAAATCAGCTCCTATGTGTGGCTAAGGAAAATCCTACGTCTAGTGATGGGTGTGGAACTAAGAGCATCACACGTTCTGAGAAGTACAGTTTTCTTCAGTCTGTCCACACACAATCCACAATAAAAATAATATTTGCATCATTGATCTGTAATAAAGTTTCATCTTCTCCGCAATAAAGTATTAGTTTCATGGATTCAGTCAGTTTCAGATGAGACACAACAACAACAATGGGCTTCAACAAATCAAATTTTTCAATAGACTCAGACAACATTATGGTTCAATTCTATCTATCCTTTTGTGAAAGTAAACATTGTGACTACAATCAAATAGACTCATTAAAGTGACAAGAGACACTAAACTTGAGGACTACAGTGGATGTTGGTGTCAAGTCTTAGTTTTCTTTTGATTTTATCTTTATGGTGACATGTCTTTTAGCTTTTCGAGGATGTCTCTAACTAGAGATTTTATCTCCAAGATGTCTTTGACTAGAAAGGTGAGGATGGGGTATCGTCACCTATTTTACTTTGTTGTCTGTGGATTGTCTCTTAGTAATACTATGACTTGTCCAAGGATCTGAGGACACTAAGAAGTCTAGTATGAACTGGGGCATTCCTTGTTTGCAACTGTCTAATCTCCATGCAAATGGATACAATGACTTTCTGGGTCAAACATATACTTTGATTGTCATAACCTCCTTGCCATAATAAAGCTCAATGATGATAACACACAATAAGCTCTTTCACTTCCATATCTTCTATCTTTCATCCCCCTTTCTTGATTGACCTCCATAGTCCTTCTTGAGTCTGTGTAGCCTACTATCACATGACTGAGTATAATGACACGCCAAAAACATTTGCATTTCATGTAGTTTTTCCCCTGCATTACCATGTATAAGCATTTCATACATACATACATACATATAGATATCAACATTGTACCATATCCTACACACAACACATGTTAGCACATTTTACATTCTCATCATGATAATTTGCATTTCATACATTACATTCACATTTGTATAACATACAAAACATAAAAGAACAAAAAAATATTGCATTTCATCATGTACATATTTGCATCCATATCATAAGAATCATATAGAAACATACATCATAAAACATATATAAACATCACATAGGTACACATGCATATAGCTTTCGCAAAGATGAATCATCTCATATATATATATATATATATATATATATATATATATATGTCTCAAAAAATAAATGTAATGATACAATGATGTCAAAATACATATGGCTACAATCACCCAAAGGTGTCATCATACAAAATGGTACAAAAATGATACATAGGGAGCCCTCTAAGGCTATGATGAACTCCCTCCCTCGGAGCCAGCTAGCCTCAACGGAGTCTGAGCCCTGGAAGGACCTACCCCTGGATCATCTCTCCTGCCCCCTCTATCTGGTGATGGTGGAGGACCCATAACCCCACCGCTAGATGCCTATTGCTTGTCTCTCCCTTCAGTGGTCGTTGTCATCTATGATGGTCTCGGGAAGCTCCTATCCTGCTAATCTGGTGGCACCACTCCATAGTATAGGTCTCGCAAGTAGTCTATCTCCTCCCTTGCCTATAGAACATAGGCATATCTAGCCCCTATTTTCTCTGTTGCCTGCCTCCCTACCCTTAGTGTTGCCTCAGCCTCTATATAGCGCTGAATAACCTGATCCCTCTCCCACTCAGTGTCCCTCAACTGTCTCCTGAGCCTAGTTGTCTCCCTCTCTAGATCTTGGATCTCATCTGTCTGTCCCTGGTAGATCTCCCTCAAGGATAGTATCTCATCCTCCTCCTCTCTCCCCTCACCCTGTCCCTATGGCTACTTCTATCCCTCTACCTGTCTGGAAACCTGTGCTACTAGCACCTATAGCGGAAATCCACCTCTTCCCCTCACTACATGAGCCTCATGAGCCTGTCTCTCCTCTCCGCCCTCTCTCCTTCAAGCCACTCTCCTCTCTACTACTGCGCCCCGCCTCCTCCGTATCCTCAGTATCCTATACACATCCTCTAAGGTGACTATCATCTCACCCATTGGCAAATGAAAATTACATGTCTCTGAGTACCATCTCTTAGCTAAAGCAGTCAGCAATCCCATGTTTTCCCGAAACTCAGGCACATACAGAATATGTTGCAGTCCCATAGCCTGAACTACTTCTCTATCCTCGAATGTCAGCTCTACTCACAAACTCTGAGTCAAAGGAAATCTCTCTCATGACTCTAGCATCGGTAGGTCCTCCTACAGTCAAGAAAATCAATTGTGTCAATCATAGTGGCATTCCTTGTTCATCACAAAGTGCTACTCTTTTTAGTACTCCTTGTTCATCACAAAGTACTACTTTTTGGCATTCCCTATTCATCACAAAGTGTTGCTCTTTTTCGTACTTCCTATTCATCACAAAGTACTACTTTTTTTTATCTTAGTAGCATTCCCTATTCATCACAAAGCATTTCTTTGATCCTATCTTTTAGGGAACCTACTTGAGTGTATCCTTTTGAGTAGCTTATCCAGTTGACAACATATGTTCTATCACAGAACTCTCAATTCCAGCTTATCTAATTGGAAATGTATGTTCTATCATAGAATTGTCAATTTCTATGGTACTCCCTGTTCAGCACAAAGTGCCTCGATCTATCATGTCCTAGGGCCTCTGCTTGAGTGTATCCTCTTGAGTAGTTTCCTGATTGGCAATGTATGTTCGATCACAAAATTGTCAATTCATGTCATATCTGTTATCCTAGTCTTCCCTAGAGGACCTTCTTGACTGTATCCTCTCAACAGCTTATCCAATCGACATCATATGTTCATCATATAACTGTTGATTCGGCCTTGAAGACATAAACATGCATTCATGACATAAATGTGCTTATATACTACACATACACGCCTACTCTGCACAGACACGCCTGAATCACACAGATGTGCCTCTAATCTACCTAGATGTGCATGTCTTGCATAAATGCACCTGCAAGACACAGACGTGCTCGCATTGAACATAGATGCTAATGAATTCATAGATGCATCTGGCACCAATGCAGACATGCCTAGCCTACCCAGACATGCTTGGCACCAACCCAGATGTGGCTTAATGTTTTTCCCTCTGCTTGACATTTTATAAAGCGTATTTATTACTCTACCTAACATACATTTATGACAACATTTAATGCAACAAAGTACAAGGAGGTTTTGTAGTACTTACCGGCTCTCCTGCATCTGCTGGCCTCTGAAATCGGTGAATGCAATTGAATCTATGTACCAATGCCATCGCTGCTGACTGCTCTCTTCTCTCTCTGTACTCTGATCTCTTGGATGTGTGGATGACAATGAGGATGTTTTTCTCTCATAGTCTATCTTATAGACTACCCTAGCCCTAGTCTCCCATCTCAGTCTTCTTTATCCCATGACTCTATCACTCTATCCTATCTTGTCAGTCCTTTCTAGCCTTTCTTTCTTATCGAGAGATTATCTGTGATCTTTTCAGATATTTTCATCCAATCTTTTGAGGGGGCATATCATTCCCATCTTGGGGCAACTTTGTAACAGTTCATCTTATCTTATTTCAAACAATGCGACAAGTTGCATTGTCTCAAAGAGGGGTAAAATGTAGACACCTAAAATTGTCCATTCTAATTAAATAAATATCTTTATTTATTTAAATTCTCCTTTTCCTAAATTAAATAAATATCTTATTTATTTAATTGATCCCACTTCCTCTATTAATTAAATAAATATTTATTTATTTAATTAATTCATTAGCATTTTCTACCCATGACACATGTCATTCATCTCTTAATTCATACACTGCCTACCCTCTCATTATTTTCTTATTTCTTCTACCTACCCTTTAATCCTAGCCGACCATTTATCTTTTACACCTCTTAATCTTTTCCCTCCATTTCTTATAGTGTCTTCTATATAAGGAGATGTTTCCTTCATTATTAACCCTAATAAACTAATCATCCTATTCAACCCACTAATCACCTAATCAAGCATCTTAGCATTCAAACTTTCATATGCGATCAAGCCTACTTGCAACCACATTTCCGTTCTTTGTTGAGCTCTTGTGCACACATAAAATCTGAGAGCAAATATATCAAGCAGAGATTACTTTACTGGCGAATATTTACCAATGGAAAATTTTTCACATTGGCCATGTCGGAAATGGCGAATATTTTGTATCGACTAGGGGTGGCCATGTCGCCAGAACATTATCAATTTCTGTCAAAGTCATGGCCCGATCGCCATATATTTTATGAAATTAAATGTTTCTATGCGGTGATTTTGTCAATACAATATATGGTGGACACACGGTAAATTTAATTGTTTCACCTACACTCTTCGAGGTTTCCTTAATAGATGACCTTGATTTGCCTATAGGCATGTGAAGATTTGTTAGCCAAGGAGACCCAATTCGCCCGACATCTTGCCGATGCGTGTCTCCATTCACCCCAACTTTCGCCAACTATATTGTATTTGCCTATTATTTGGAAGACCTATAATCACCTCGAAAATTACATAAGTCATATTTGGACGACCTGTAATCACCTCGAAAATTACATAAGTCATGTTATAGTTACGCAAGATTCACCAAATATTTGTATACCATATAAAATTCCCGCAGAATTCACCATATAAGGATTGGTATAAATACATGCAAAGATCATATCTATCTCAACACAATCTGGTGGGTTCTAGGCTCTGAATTCTGATCAATAGCAAAGTTTCAGACCAAGGAAAATCATTGTTGTTGACTACATTGGTGACTGCTAGTGACCTAAAGCCTAAACGTGAGCGATTATATTTTTGAAGTGGTATATTATACATTATAGTTTATTATTGCTTCTTCAACAAATTGATATTTTTTTGGCAGCCTTTATTTCATTGCAGATGTTGAACAGGAAGAGGGGTAGGAAACCTGAATGTGGGGAAGGCCAGGAGAGGCCAACAAAAAGAAGAACGTTGTCTTCATACTTTGGCATTGGAAAAGATTGTGGTGAAAATTAGGAAGGTACATCATCACAAGTACAAGTAGAAAATTTGCCACCTGCACTGCATGTTGAAGATGGCGGCAAACCTGATATCTCAGATCAGGATGATCTTGAAGAAGATTATTTGGTAGATACCCAAGTTAGCCATAATGTTATAATCGACTTGGATGATAATACCGTTGATGATAATGCACGAAAGGGGAAAAGAAAAGCCATATCAAAAAAGGGTGAACCACAATCAAAAAAGGATCAAGAGTGGGATACGTCAGTGAGGAATTTTCAAATTAATTGGGCATCAAAGTATCCATTCATTGAACCAGTGGAGAATCCAATTGAAGGCAAGCCTCCAATAGAATGAAGGCGTAAGATTTGCACTTGGAAACATAACAAGGAAATTAGGTTGCAGCTAAAATTTGACACCATAGAAAAGCATATGGGTAAAGTTTATGAAAAACAAATGATAGATAGGGTTGAAAATTAGTGATAAGATGGAAAACAAAGGAGGAATGTAAGCATGTGAAGAATGCCAAAGAGTATTATTTTCATGAGAAATTACAGACGAAGCTTGCTGAAGTTAAAGGTTCTATTGAAGTTGTTTTTGGAAAAGAAATGCAAATAGAACAACTAGGAAAAGTTGTTTAGTTAAGCGTTGTTTTTCATATTTTGAGCAGAGGGCGTGCTATGAAAGATTTCCCATCAATTAGTGGTTTATTACAGTTTTTGAAAATTCCTAACTATCCTAATAGACACTAGTCAGTAAATAGTGGATGGGAATGGGCAAGTTGTCTTGCTGAGGTTGAAAAGAAAGATGTACAGGAAAAAATAAGAGAGTCAAACTTCATTGCATTTTCTTTAGATAAAGTTACAGCAGTAGATAATCATACCCACCAACCTCATCTACTATTTGTTGCTAAAATGAAGGAGAGTGCGATAGCGGAAAATTTATTTCAACTAGTAAAGAGAAGTTTAATTTAATATGGAGGTATGGATGACATGACGGTAGCCAAAAAATTGGTTTGTGTTGGAGCAGATGGAGCTTCAGTAATGCAAGGTCACATGAACAGTCTTTGTACAAAGATTGAAACTTCATTTGCACTGTACATTACTGCAATTCATTGCATGGCTCACAAAATGAATCTAGCTTTTGGAATTGTGAGCAAGTTTGCTTCGGTTTAAAAAATTGAAATTTTAATCAAAGAGCTCTACTCACACTTTTGTTGAAGTCCCAAGCGATTTATGGAATTTCAACACTTTTTTGATGGATTAACTGATGGGAACAAGCTTCTCAAGGATAATGATACCAGATGGATCTCTTTGGATGGTCCAGTGCATCGAGTGTTTTCAAAATATCCATCCTTGATTGGATTATTTGACACAACTCGCAGGTTAAGTAATTTAGAGACACTCTTAACTTTAGCAGCTCTTCTGCCCATGCTAGAGGAAATGAGGAATATTATGAAGGTTGCCCAAAAAAGAGCTTTGTATATTGCAGAATATGCTACGCTATGTAAGATGACATGCATGACCCTCGACAATCTCTATCGAAATCAACCAACACTATCTGATGAAAAAATTGTTAAGTGGCGGACACTCACAGATTTGAACAATCTTGATAACTTTTTACAAATCGGTGTAGACGGGGAGGTATGTGCCAATGTATAGGGAGTTGAGATACCAATGCACTTCTATACCACGGTTGACCCTGAGGAACTAGGAAAGTGCCCCAGGAAGCAAAAAGCAAGAGTTACAAGGGAAGATTTCGACAAGATTGTTAAGACTGTAACTACTTCTGTGAAGAAAATTTCATACGATCTTTCCTCACAAATTAGAAGCAGATTCCCTCCTGACAACCTACTCGAAGCCATGTCTATTGTGTTTCCTCATTATTGGAGCTTCAATAATGCAAATGATTTTCAAAGCAAGCTACTGACTTTGATAAAACAATTTTGCATATCCAGAGAATTGAATGGAGTAACTATAAATGGAATATTAGACGAAAATCATCTTCGAGAGCCCCCATGAAGAGGGATCAGTAACAAGGATTTGAAAATCTATAGCTAAGAACTCAATGTTGCGTGATTCAATGCCAAAATATGTGAAGCTTGCTGATTTATGTCTTACCATGATATTGGGTTCTATGGAAGATGAGAGAGTTTTCAGTGCTTTGGGGTTCCTAAAATCAAAGCTAAGAAACAAACTAGACAAAAATTTAGAAAATTGCTTGAGGCTCTATACATCTAGGTATGATGTCCACACTTTTCCTTACGATAGGGCACTGCAAATCTAGAGGTCCAAATGTGAAAGAAGAGGTTTGGGCAACACTTCAAACCAAAATGCCAGTGGGACTATTGAGTCATGTACTGGACCTACTGGTAGCATTGAGATGCAGTTCAGCGAAGGTATGCAGACTCAGAGTGAAAAAACCACAGACAAGAATCAAGAAAGCACTGAATTTGATGAGGATGAATGGCAACTATAAGAGATTGGTATTTATTAATCTTATTACTGTATCTCATCATTCATATTACAAAAGCATATTACTTTTTGCAATTAGAATTTAATATTGATTTGTAATTGTATTTTTCAACTTTCTATTTCCAGATTTAAAATAGCATAATAAAAAAAACCATAATGTGTTTATTGATACAAAGATGTTTATTGTTTATTTATACATGTTTGAGTCTCAAATCTATGTGATACATTTCAGAACCATATGATACAATTCATTCAATAGTAATACACATGTCGAGAACTTAGATTTTCATTAATTCTTTCAAAATATAGCCATATGACACAATTCATTCAATAGTAATACACCAATATGTGTGATTCTCCATGCCAATTGCAAAAGTGAATACAAAGTTTCAAAACCCTTTGCAAATGACCCTGAATTCCCTTTTATAGAAACAAGAGAGCAACAACAACTCCTGTGTGATTCTCCAATGTCCATGCAAAAGTGAATACAAAGTTTCACAACCCTTAGCAAATGACCCTGAATTCCCTTTTATAGAAACAAGGGAGCAATAACAAATTTAGGTCGAATTGCAATTTTGTGACATGTGAAGACTGAACATCAAAATCACAAACTCAACAGAGATTTATATGGCCATCACAGGCCGTATTAGACATTTAACATCTACTACATGTTTGATGTCTCCTGTTCAAAAAATAGAGTTCAAAATTAAATATTAATTCACGCCATGACAAATTAAACATAGATAATAGCAGTGCCTAAAACCTACTAATCGGAAATAGAGAAATGCATAAATGTTAAAGCAAGGGAGAATTTGAGAATACAAATTTACTGGCTGAAGTTTTGCACTATGCATCATAGATTCATAGGCTGGATTAGCAAAATAGCAATAGCGAGTGTTGTTTTTTTCCTATTCATAAAATAGATTTATAGGCTGGATTAACAAAATAGCAATAGCGAGTGCATCATAGATTCATAGGCTGGATTAGCAAAATAGCAAACCGAAAAAATATGAAACCTTGAAATTAAGAATAAAAGAAGAAAATTGTGCAATACATACTATGATTCTTAAGAATTTTGTGCCAGTTTTTGTAGGGTGCTCTACTCTTCATCTAATGGAAGGTCAATATTCTCTAAACTATGGAAATTTAACTCCAATTTCATCAACATTCCATATTTAGAAGATTTACTTGACATCACTGTTTCATCCAATACCGAATTTAGAGTTGTAAATGGTTGGATGAATTCCATAAAGCTTTTGGGAGTTGTGTCCTTTGGAAGCAAGTCTAAATTAGACTTCATTTTTATCTCCATGCTTTTTTTGTAAGCTTCTTCTCCAAAGAATTTATTTGATGTGTCAACAGGCTTAGGCAAACCAAGTTTAATCAAATTATTTTTCTTTTCTTGCAACTTCAATATCTTTTTTCCACAACTTTCCATAACTTATGTTGTTTCCCTTAGCTTCTGGCATTTTTAAATGATAGATGATGTCTTAACTGTGGCATCAATGCGGCTCTTAATTCCCTTAGATGCCAAGTAGCTGTCACTGAAACTGTAGACTACTTTCAGAATCTTTTTTGCCATATCCTCTTTTGAATAAACATGTGTGCTCTTCTCATAGTGCCCTTTGATTTTGTATAAAAATTAGTCTCATACTTTCAGTCAATTGAAACCATTCACACAACTTCTCACTCCTCTGCAGTATTTGCCGCCAAATGTTTTCTTGTATATACTTCGTTGTATTTTTCATATTATCTTTCAATCTATCCTCCAAAGTTTTTATTTTATCATTTGCATTGTGTAGGTCTTCTTTCATTTGTGCACATTTTTTTCTTTCTTCCTCTACTTCCTCTTGCAAATGTTTTTCTTTTTCCTTCCCATGATCCAATAGGTCTTGTAATTTTCTCATTTCAGCGGCAGCAGACTCGTAACTTTTGTATAATTTTTGAAAACTAGTTTTTTTCTCAACAATTTTTTTACTGCTTTTAGCCAATTTTTCTGTCAGGTCCTTCAATTTTGCATCCTTCTTCCCCTGCTTTGCAATTTCTACTGCAGAGCCCGAATTTTTTATCATTTTCTGTAAATCATTGCACTTGCTATCTACTGCTTTCCTCCTTGATTTTTTCATTTTCCAGGTCTGCCAGTAACTTTTCTATTTGTTTCTCCAGTTTATTTTTTCTCTCTCCACCTTTAGCAATGAAGTGTAGACCACTTCATTAGTCTTTTTTGACACACTAATTTTGTCCACATTATGTACTTTGGAAAAATCTATTTGGAGGGTGCTAAATTGAAATTGAGAGGGATCTATCTAACTATGTGGTGGATTTTTATCTTTAGATGGGCCCAGGGGCATAACAACCATGAACTCCATCATATCTTTCTATGGGTCATATGTTGGAAATACCCTGTTCCTTGCAGGTTGTTCATTTACAACTTCAGACACGAAAACCCTATGAAATGCTTTCTTTTTTTCTTTATTTGCTTTTGTTGTTTGTTTATATTTTTCATAGTAATCACGAAATTGAAAATTTGGGCTTACTGAAGAAATTGAATGTTTGAAAGGTGACATAGGAATACCATAGGCTCTAGTTCCACTTATTCCTATGGTTTTAACTAATGCTTGACCAGGATTATCAACAACACTTCCTGATGTTGTCCCACTCCCACTGACAATTTCATGTGTAGTTTTCATAGTCTTTTGAGGTGTGTGATATGAAGCTGCAAATGATTGATTTGTAGTGTCAGTGGCACTTGGTATAGGATTATCAATAATATGAGATTGAGTATCTATCTCTAGTGGCCTCTTGTGAGAGATATTTTGTTGTTACCCTTGTCCAACACCAAGACAACTAGTATCAGTAGTAGTACCCATGCCAACCCCACCAATCACATCGGCACTTGACTGAACAATAATAGGAATACTATCCCTAGATTCCCCACCAGTGGTAGTGGCACTTGATTCACCACCAATGGGAATACCATGATGTGGTGGTGGTTGTGGATTTGAACCCAAAACAAATGTAGTTGGACCCTGAGGGTAATGAGTAGTACCCATCCATGATGAATCTGAAGAATCAAGTCCAATGACTGGTTTAAGATGGCCTTTTGATTTTGATTGTGATGGAAGTTGTACCTGAAGTGGATACCAAATGCCCTCTCCTCTGGCACCTAGACCATGACCTTCAAAACCCATTTTTTCCACAAGGTTTGCCCCTTTGTTATATTTTTCTTTCATGGACTCACTGACTCCACCTAATATTTTTGAGACTGTAGTAGTTGTTGGAGGGGGCTCAATGAAAACCTCATGCTCATCATCATCTTCAGTCCTGCCATGCTCCATATCCCACAATTTGCTAAACTCTACATCCTCATTGATGCTCTCAAATTCTACACTTGTCT
The DNA here is from genome assembly GCF_030272615.1 of Cryptomeria japonica. Lineage (NCBI taxonomy): Eukaryota > Viridiplantae > Streptophyta > Pinopsida > Cupressales > Cupressaceae > Cryptomeria > Cryptomeria japonica. Next base: position 180,652,200 of record NC_081410.1, on the reverse strand, counting down.
TTGGTTCACCAAGATTCCTCCTCGTAGTCCAAAACTCATTTATTTTGGTTTGAGTGAAATAATTCTCTTTACATTCGTGCATAATTGATTTGGGAATAGATTTGTTAGATGGATTAGTAGATTTTAGGTAGAGGAGCACCTATTTTGGATGCCCTGGCCCTCCTCTGTTGTCCTCTCTGTGTGCATTTGCAATGTCATAATTTGTGATGAAATTTCTTCTATTGAAATGTTATTATCAGCTATAATTTTCTCCATCTCTTTTTTAACCTCATCCCAGAAGTCCATGTTTCTAAGCTTTTCTAGCAATGGTTTACTTTCATGTTGACATAATGTTGAAGATTTCCCATTTTTATTAAGCCTTGCTTGAACTACACCGATTGGATCATACTGCCAGAGACCCTCATCACCAAGTTAAAAATTGTCAAAAAATTATGTGCCATATTGAATGATTTTCTCTCAAATGTGAACCCTCCACATGAGAAAGGCAAGGAAGGAAATATGATCTTCTTTTGCTGATGATGGAAGTGCCTATTTGTGCTCTCCAATTGTCATACATACTCTAATGCAAATACCCTCTCTGTCACATGTATTGGAAGTATGTATGGTTTTACTGTCGATCCATAAAACCTTAACGCAGTGAATTCTTCCATGAAGAACCAGTCAGCCAATTCTATTTGACTTTCGAGTTGAATGCAATCTCTACAAGACACAGGCAACCTAGGCATTGGAGTGCTTCTAATTTCATTATACATTGGTGCCAAAAAGAAGTCTACAAAATGGTTGTAGTTATTTCTATTATCATGCATCCTTATCTTTGGTGTCCAATCATATATTGGACACTCTATTCTCTTCCCAGTCTTCTCATCAATCTTGTAGCTCACAATTTGAAGCTTGTTGGTCTCAAATATTGCACGATACTTGGATAGAAGGAGATATCACAAGTAGGATGAGAACCTAAATGTCTTACAAGAACCTTTTTTGATCATTAGTAATTGTTTTTGCATGGATTTTACAATGTGCTCAATAAAATTATATCTTACTGGCTGACCTGCACATTGGATATTATAAACCATTTCAAGAAGGCTTGCACCCACTTCCCTATCATTTTCCAATCCCAGGCAAAATGACAGCAAGGAAATAGTATCCCCAACCAATGGAACAAAAATGTTAGAATCATAAGGAGACTTATGATTCTAATCCAACACAATACCAGTACCACTCTTTATTAGAGCTTTGATAAATGAATCTTTGCGACTTGGATCGAGACTCTCATAATTCACTGCCAGCTTTTCAAGGTCAATTTGGACGTTTGAGTTTTGGGCTTCAAATCCTAGGTTCAACAAACGAGCAAATTCTCCCTCATTTATGGATAGAATTTCCTCTTTTGTATTTTTATTGACAATTGCTTTTTTATCTTCATCATAATTTTTGGCATAGACCATGACAAAATCAGGGCAAGGGAATACTTTAGGTAACATCATGCTTCCCAATCCAACATCCCACAATGTGATTTTATTTGTTTTTTGTTTTAACATTGGGTTGAAAACAGTAAATTTTGCCCTGGATTCATCTGCCACCTTACTAGACAATGCATATCTAATATCTATGATAAAATTTTCACCATGGATAGCAGGGTCATAAATATCATAGTATTCATCAGTGAAACCTGGTGTTTTAACTAGTTCGATTAGGTATATTTTGTTTTTGACTTGGCTTCTTGTTGAACTACTGCTTCCCATTTTCCCCATCACTATTATTGTTAATAATTCAAAATAATGCTAGATAAAAACTTGAAAATGCTAACCCTCAAATTGGACCATGAGATTACCAAAATCAAAAAAGGTGAGATGTAGGTGTTCTAGATTTTACCCAGAAATTGAAATTTCTATTTCACTAGATTGGCGTAAACAGTCTCTGTTGCAACTTGCATTCCTCGATCTAGTAGTTGTTTATGATTCTCCCTCGATTTACAGGTTTATCCATGAAATGAAAGACGATTATGATTTACAAGTCTCTTATTTTGAAAACTCTAAAAAGTAGAAAAGTAAAACCTAAAGGGCAAAATATCAAGAATCATGTTGTAATTTTATTAATTACTATTAATAACTATTCGATGCCGAAGGACAAAACATTCATTACTTCAGTATAAATTCTGAGGACATTAAGAATCATGTTGTAATTTTATTAATTATTATTAATAACTATTCGATGTCGAAGGACAAAACATTCACTACTTTAGTATAATTTTTGAGGACATTAAATGTAATACATTCAATTCTAGGCAAAGTTCTCCCAAATGTGTTCACTTCCCACATTCGGGCCAAAATCCACCCTAGGTTGTTGATCTTTGCTCATCCAACAGACGAGGGACCAAGGTACCTGTTGTGACTTTACGGATCTATTTTTTAAGTCTGTTTGATAATTTTAAACTTCCGCCCGAAAAATTGCTTTATAGACTTAATTATATTTGATTAAATTTAAAACGTTTCAATTCCGGGTGAAGTTCTCCCAAATGTGTTCACTTCCCACATTCGGGCCGAAATCCACCCTAAGTCGTTGATCTTTTCTCATCCAATGGACGATGGTACCTATTGTCAGTTGTCGTGGGTCCCATGACTTCTACCATTTTTCATTCACGTCACCATACTCGTGTCACTTTTCCGGGAAAATTTCTCAGAAAGTTGTTCACTTCCCACATTCACCCCGAAATCCACCCTAAGTCATTGATCTTTGTTCATCCAATGGTCGATGGTACCTATTTTTAGATGTAGTGGGTCCGACAACTTCTGCCCATTTTTCTAGCACGTCACCATACTCGTGTCACTTTTCGGGTTTGATTTTTAAGTCTATTTAATCATTTTAAACCTCCACCCAAAAAAAAGCTTTATAGACTTAATTATATTTAATTAAATTTAAAATTTCCAATTCCGGGCGAAGTTCTTAGAAAGGTGTTCACTTCCCACATTCGGGCCGAAATCCACACTAAGTCGTTGATCTTTGTTCATCCAACGATCGATGGTACATGTTTTCAGATGAAATGGGTTCCACGACTTCTGCCATTTTTCTGGCACATCACCATACTCGTGTCACTTTTCGGGTTTGTTTTTAAAGTCTATTTAATCATTTTAAAATTCTGCCCAAAAAAGAGATTTATATTCTATAGACTACAGACTTAATTATATTTAATTAAATTTAAAATGTTCAATTCCGGGTGAAGTTCTCACAAATGTGTTCACTACCCACATTTGGGCCGAAATCCACCCTAAGTCGTTGATCTTTTCTCATCCGACAAACGATTATACCTGTTGAGAACTTCAGTGTTGTCAGATTTCGTCGATCCTATAATAAGAGACATTTAAATTTTAAAGATGTGCAATAGTTTGAGACAACTATTAAATATAATGTTAATATTATTTGTAATTAAAGATGTGCAATAGTTTGAGATAACTATTAAATATAATGTTAATATTATTTGTAAAAAATTGAAATTCAAAAATAGTATAAAACATGAAACTTAGTTTCTAGAATAAAACAAATAACTAAATCAAAATATAAATTTTGATATATAATTTGAAAGGTAAAAGTTTAATATAAAAAAGAAAACATTCAATATTAAGTCTAAAATATTAATTTAAAGTTTAACAAAATTCTTTGAAAATATGTTTACGATATATAATTTTAAAAAATAGTTTAAAAATATATATAAAAGTTCAACATAAATTTAGTGTATTAATTTAAAAAAATGTGTAGTCCTCAACCTGTTAAGGCGAGCAAATTTGGAAAGAACAAATGCCAAGGAGGTGATTAATTGTTGCAGAAGGAGTTGTCTGCGACATGTCGCACGAACAGAGGAAGGGGAGGATGGCAATAAATCTTTTTCTTGATCTCATGGCATTAATGCCTTATCGTGCACATTCATTACCCGGCCTATAAGACAGAGGCAGAATTTATTACCTTTTGATCTGTGTACCAGTTTTTGCTTTGAAGCAGAATAAATCTGTAGTTCGTAGAATCGTAGCTTCTGTAAGACATTTTTTGCAGGAAGTGCTTTTGAAATTGCAGGTGACCATGGAGGCCAATTTCACACTTCGAACAGACAAGAAGTTGGTGCCCTTTTTGGGCAAAGTATCGAGGACTGTTCAGGTTTAAGGAGGAGAAGTTGTGGGCGGCAGCTCGACTGATGCTTGTGGAGGAGGTGGCACATATCAGTCACCGGTATCGAACTAACATGGAGGTTTACTCTCTGATTCTGGCGTGGGCCTGTGAATTCAAACCGAAGGTGGAAAAGGTAAAACTCACATTGGTCAAATTGATTGATGGGGATTTTTTGATTAACCTGGATTCAATCTTGGAGTGAGTGGTTCTAGGAGTTGGCATTCGAATTAAGGAAGGGGATGACCAGGAGGAATTTCTTCCTTTTATTCATGGCCCAGAGGATGAAATCAAATACCGGTGCCGTGAATGTGCCTGAGTGGGGTGGGAAGCGATGAAACTTTTTGTGAAATTAACGAGGGTGGATGAAGTCCTGAAGGATTTTCATGTGGTGGCAAGGATGGAGGTTGGTAGGGAATTGAGAGATAGGGCTAAAGAAGGAAGGGTCATACAACTACTGGCAAGCTTGGAGGGCAACCCCGACTTCGGGTGCCTAAACTACATTCCAAAAATGAAAGTTGAAGCGGCAAAAGGGAAAGTCAAAGCATCGACCTTCGAGGAGGGAAGGGACTGGGAGGAGGCAGCCTAGGGGGATAGTGAGACTGAGTGAGTAGCCTATCGGCAATGACCTGGTTTTTTTGTCTGCTTGCTATAAGTTGCGGGCAGTATGGTTTTCTCTCTGTCTACGTTTATGCATGAATGACTGCAAATTTTGTATCTTGAAACTTTTGAATTAATAGAATGAAAAAACCTTTACCGATAAACTTTTGTATCTTGAAACTTTTGAAATTTTGTATTTTGAATGACTATATAGTATATATTTATAAAATTATAATCAACCATAATCAATGTACAAATAATTAATGGAACGAACTGAATTTTTTTTTATAGCATTACATAAAAAAGATCACAGTATTAAATTTATTTCCATTGTTTAACAAATAATTGAAATAATGTAACTCATATACAAAAAACATTTGAAAGAAATTAATTAATAAAAATGAAATAGAATTATAGAAAGCATTTTATATCCATAAGACTGTAAGAGGCAAACTGAAACAAACTGGAATTTGAAAAATTATCGTTAATATTTATGCTTTTGAAATTTACAATTTTTTCGTCTGAGACTTGAGTCCCCCAAAAATTTAAAAGCCAAAATGAGTGAGCCACTGGCACTGAGCCTATTAGGGTTTGAGGACATAGGGAAAAAAAACTACAAGGGGGTGGGGCTAGGGCACAGGTAGTGGAATTGTTTACAACTTTGCCCTAAGAATCTGGCCCTCCTTCCATGTATAATTCTTCAGACATCATAAGCTGAGAGAATTCTTCAATCCACATGTAGTTTGGAAAGTCGTCCAGGAGGAACCATTTCCGGAGGAAGTCCCTGCCAATTCGCGCCCATTTCCTATGACACATCAACTACTCCGCATTCAGGTTTAGGAGAAACGGTTGCCTGGCCACTGGCACTGTTTGGTCAAGGAGGAGAAGCTTGGATAATTCACTCGCCCAAGGGATCCCCACCCCTACTTCTGCAAGGACAACAAGAGTAATGTCATCTCTAAGGAAGTCTTCCTTAAAAACCTTCCTCAACAACATCAGCGTATCCACCTTGTCTCCTCCCAGGTCCAGAAGAGATGCTAAGAAGCGAGATGTAATGTCCGTGTTAACAAGGTACCTATTTTTGTTTCACAGAAATTCTCTGCCTAGCACCATCCGCATAGCCTCATTGGTGAATGACCCAACCTCCTTGCAGACTGATTGGAGGGTTGGGTCTCTAACAGAGCCTAGAAAGGCCCTCTGGTCCTTTGCAGAAATGCTTCTCAAGCAGATGGGAGTGTCCATCTTGAGAAAACAAATTAACAAATTAAACAACCTGAGCCTATAAACCTAAAATATTGTGAGCTTCGACGATTTATCTACTAAATGGCAAAGGCTAATTGAAGATGAAAGAAGCAAAGATTGTATATAAATTGTTGAAGCTCTTGATTGTAATAATTACTTATTTAACCGTATTAACTACTATAAAAAATTTTAAATCTTTTGTATCTCTGCAAATCTTTCCCATAAATGCACTATTGTGTGAAAATGGAAACAACTATGAACCAGTACCAAATTGGCAAGTATCACATTGGAAGTCATGGGGACAGAGTGGATTGTCATAAGTGAATAGATATATATTAAATGAACAAAATTATCGATCATGATTCGTGACATTTGATACGTGTCTATTGAATCCAATTCCATTTCGGGCACTTTCTGGTGAGCTATGTTCTCTTTAGAAAATTGGGCTGAAATAAAACTTCAACCATTGATCTACGATCATCGAACGGTTTAAAATCATTGATACATTTTAGGTATGTGTCACCCTTCACGTGTCAAAGAGGTCGCGCTTATTGATACATCGTGCAGAGTCTGGACTCAATGTATTATGTGATGTGATGTGCCTTGTCTATTAATGGCAATGAATTCATGAAATCGCCAATGAATTATATATTGTACCATAAATAACAAAATATTTGCCAAAACAAATTAAATAATTTTCAAGCGGTGGAAAAAAATTGCCAATACATTTAAATAATTTTCAAGCGATGGATAAAAATCGCCAATACATTTAAATAATTTTTCCTTCGGAGTAAAATTTTTCGCTCATACAATTATATATTTGTTCCTTTTAACAAAAATTATTTGCCTCCCACAATAAATATTTTCCCCATAGAAAAAGGTATTATTCACCAGAAATTTATGGCATTTTCATACCCTAGAAAAAAAATTGCCAATAAAAAATAATTTTTTCCTCATTTTAAAAAAAAATTCTGCCATCGATATGAAAATTCCCCCTCGAAAATAATGTCTGATTCGCCAAAATTTTACATAGTTGCTCGAGGGGATTTCTTAAAGTTATCCCTGATATCAAGCAAGATCAATGGAGATAGGAAGAATGGAGATTCAAACCCTATTGGACATGTGATGGTATAATCTTTTTTATTTCATTTGATTTGCATTGTCTTAGGTAATCTTCATATGTTATGGTGGATCTTTGTTGTTGTTAGGCTAGGGTTTTGTGGTTGAATCTATTTTAGTCTTTCAATGTTGTTTCCATTTTTACCATAAACAGATAGTATACCCATTTTTGACAGGCATCATATCCTAGGGATGAAAAATAAGTTTCCATTCTTCTACTGCAGAAAGCATAGTTGGTGCCATCAAACATTTGTACTTTAGAAAAAGAGGATTCATTCCTAGCCATTGTGTTTACAAACCAAAATCTACCCAAGCTGGAGAAATATTTTCAAATAGGGAACTTAGGCTCTGATACCAATTGAAGTAACAAATGGACCATTGAGAGGGGGGGGGGGGGGGGGGGGGGTGAATCAATGGTAACTCAAAACTTGTGCTTTATAAAAGATTAAAGCTCTAATAACAAAGGTCAAACAATGATAAGAAAAGACACTAAATAAATCTACACACACACACACACAAAATACAAGCCCACAACACAAGATATATGAGAAAAAGTCAAGATGGTAAAAACCTCAGTGAGAAATGCTGCTAGAGTCTACTACTCTAATCTAGCCTCATAGTGAAAAAGTATGATTATAAAGTTTATGGGCACCAAACCAAGGAGACCAACCCCTAATTTTTACGGGCACCAACCCAAAGGAGCACCAACCCCTGATTTGAGCACCAACTCAGGTGATTACAAAAGTTTTATAATAGCTACAAATTGAATACATCATTACAAATGATGTTTTGTAACACTCTGTGTTTTCCACCCCTAAAACTGAATCTGTTATTTTCATCTTTTAGGATTTGTCTTCAACTCTCTAATCTCTGCAATAGATTTCTGCTCTTTTCTTGTCTCTTACTCTACTCCATGCGGTGTGAAATACACACTGTGTTTCTTACGCTCTGTTTCATTTTCAACAACACATTCTAGTTTTTCTTCAACAACACTTAGAAATTTCTTAATAAAAAATTCATTTGATCATAATCCTTTTTACTCTTTAGAATTTTCCCTCCAATTTATTTTCCTCCAAAGAAGAATTCAAAAATTCTTATCGAGATCTAGAGCTTAATCTACCTTAATTTATGCTTTCTAATTTTTTGCCTTTCGTATCACATTCTTTCTAAATTCATTCAGTTAACTCAACATTCAGGAGAGATCTTTGCATGCAATACATCTTCTTGTAAATGAAACTCCTAGTTATCATTTCCTTGGCAACCATATCTTGTTAGTGATCTTTGATTGGTCCTGTACATGTTACGTCCTCACATTACCTTTTATGTGATCGAGTCAACTTTGGTCAAACATTGAGTGCACTACTTATATGTCGATAATTTGTAGAATACCCATCATGTTATCAACATCACAAACCATACCTATGGGATGACAGGACTGCACACCTTCATCCACTTAACTTGCCCACTAAGATCATTTTTTATTCGTCTTCTTGGCACTGAGCTTGCAGGACATGGTGCAAAACACGTCGTTTGATCTTATGTCGCAAACATTCCTTCCCTCTTCCCATAGATCCGCAGATGACTTGGAAGTCAAGGTGAGTTGACATGTGAGACTACGGAGATGCTTACCTTTCTTCTCGTAGTTCTGCAAATGACTTTTTAGCAGTGGAGTTGGAGCTTGTGGATTTGTGGAGACTGTAGCGATAAACACAATGTGATCAAGGATAACTTTAAGAAACCCCCCCTGGGCAACTGTGTAAAATCCTGGGGAATCAGACATTATTTTCGGGGGGAAATTTTCATATTGATGGTGAAATTTTTTTTTAAATGATGAAAAAATTATTTTGTATTGGCGATTTTTTTTCTAGGGTGCGAAAAGGCCATAAATTTCTGGCGAATAATACCTTGTTCTATGGGGAAAATATTTATTGTGGGAGGCGAATAATTATTGTTAAAAGAAACAAATATATAATTGTATGAGCGAAAAATTTTACTCTAAAGGAAAAATTATTTAAATGTATTGGCGATTTTTATCCACCGCTTGAAAATTATTTAAATGTATTGGCAATTTTTATCCACCGCTTGAAAAAATTTTAATTTGTTTTGGCAAATATTTTGTTATTTATGATACAATATATAATTCATTGGCAATTTCATAAATTCATTGCCATTAATAGACAAGGCACATCACATCACATCACATAATACATTAAGTCCGGACTCTACACGATGTATCAATAAGCGCGGCCTCTTTGACACGTAAAGGGTGACACATACCTAAAATCTATCAATGATTTTAAACCGTTCGATGATCGTATATCAATGGCTGAAGTTTTATTTTGGCCCAATTTTTTGAAGAGAACATAGCTCACCAAAAAGTGCCCGGAATGGAATTAGATTCAATAGGCATGTATCAAATGTCACGAATCACGATCGATAATTTCATTCATTTAATATATATCTTTTCACTTACGGCAATCCACTCTGTCCCCACGACTTCCAATGTGATACTTGCCAATTTGGTATTGGTTCATAGTTGTTTCCAATTTCACACACTCGTGCATTTATGGGAAAGATTTGTAGAGATACGAAAGATTTAAAAAAAATTATAGCAATTAATATTGTTAAAGAAGTAATTGTTACAATCAAGAGCTTCAACAATTTATATATGATCTCTGCTTCTTTCATCTTCAATTAGCCTTTTCCATTTAGTAGATAAATCGTCAGAGCTAGTGGTATTTTAGGTTTATAGGCTCACTGCTCAGGTTGTTTAATTTGTTAACCTATTTTCTCAAGATGGACACTCCCATCCACTTGAGAAGCATTTCTGCAGAGGACCAGAGGGCCTTTCTAGGCTCCGTTAGAGACCCAACCCTCCAATCAATCTGCAAGGAGGTTGGGTCGTTCACCAATGAAGCTGTGCAGATCGTGTTGGGTAGAGAATTTTTGCGAAACGGAAATAGGTACCGTGTTAACACGGACCTTACATCTCGTTTCTTAGCATCTCTTCTGGACTTGGGAGGAGACAAGGTGGATATGCTGATGCTATTGAGGAAGGTTTTTAAGGAAGACTTCCTCGAAGACAACATTACTCTTGTCATTCTTGCAAAAGTAGGGGTGGGGATCCCTTGGGCAAGTGATTTATCCAAGCTTCTCCTCCCTGACCAAACACTGCCAGTGGCCAGGTAATCATTTCTCCTAAACCTGAATGCAGAGCAGCTGACACGTCGCATAAAATGGGCGCGGATTGGCAGGGACTTCCTCTGGAAATGGTTCCTCTTGGACGACTTTCCAAACTACATGCGGCTTGAAGAATTTTCTCAGCTTATGCTATATGAAGAATTCTACATGGAAGGAGGGCCAGATTCTTAGGGAAAAATTGTAAACAATTCCACTACCTATAGTTTTTTTTCCCTATATCCTTGAACCCTAACAGGCTGAGTGCCAGAGGCTCACTCATTTTGGCTTTTAAGTTTTTGGGGGACTCAAGTCTCTAACGAAAAAATTGTAAATTTCAAAAGCATAAATAATTTAATGATAATTTTTCAAATTCCAGTTTGTTTCACTTTGCCTCTTACATTCTTATGGATATAAAAATGCTTTCTATAATTCTATTTCATTTTTATTAATTAATTTCTTTCAAATGCTTTTTGTATATGAGCTACGTTGTTTCAATTATTTGTTAAACAATGGAAATAAATTTAATACTGTGATCTTTTTATGTAATGCTATAAAAAAAAATTCAATTCATTCCATTAATTATTTGTACATTGATTATGGTTGATTATAATTTTATAAATATGTACTATTACTATATAGTCATTCAAAATACAAAATTTCAAAAGTTGCAAGATACAAAAGTTTATCGGTCAAGGTTTTTTCATTCAATTAATTGAAATGTTTCAAGATACAAAATTTGTCCACAGCTTATAGCAAGCAGACAAAAAAACTAGTTCATTGCCGATAGGCCGCTCACTCAGTCTCACTATCCCCCTAGTCCTCCCAGTCCCTTCCCTCCTTGGAGGTTGATGCTTTGGCTTTCCCTTTTGCCGCTTCAGCTTTCATTTTTGGAATGCAGTTTAGGAACCCGAAGTTGGGGTCGCCCTCTAAGCTTACCAGTAGCTATATGACCCTTCCTTCTTCAGCCCTATCTCTCAATGCCCTACCAAACTCCATCCTTGCCACCACATGCAAAGCATTCAGGACTTCATCCACCCTCGTTAATTTAACAAAGAGTTTCATCACTTCCCACCCCACTCGGGCTCGTTCACGACATTGGTATTTGATTTCATCCTCTGGGCCACGAATAAAAGGAAGCAATTCCTCCTGGTCATCCCCTTCCATAATTTGAATGCCAACTCCCGGCACCACCCACTCCAAGATTGAATCCAGGTTAATCAAAAACTCCCCATCAATCAATTTGACCAATGTGAGTTTTACCTTTTCCACCTCCAGTTCGAATTCACAAGCCCACACCATAATCAGAGAGTAAACCTCCATGTTAGTTCAATATCGGTGACTGATATGTACCAGCTCCTCCGCAAGCATTAGTCGAGCTACCGCCCACAACTTCTCCTCCTTAAACCTGAATAGTCCTTGCATTCATTTATCAAATACTTTGCCCAAAAAGGGCACCAACTTCTTGTCTACTTGAAGTTTGAAATTGGCCTCCATTGTCACCTACAATTTCAAAATCACTTCCTGCAAAAAATGTCTTACACAAGGTACGATTCTACGAACTACAGATTTGTTCTGCAGCTACTTCAAAGCAAAAAGTGGTACACAGATCAAAAGGTAAAAAAATCTACCTCCGTCTTAACTCTTATAGGTCAGGTAATGAATGTGCACGATAAGACATTAATGCCATGAGATCAGGAAAAAGATTTCCTGCCATCCTCCCCTTCCTCCTTTCGTGCGGCATGCCGCAGACAACTCCTTGTGCAACAATTAATCGCCACCTTGGCATTTGGACTTTCCAAATTTGCTCGCCTTAATAGGTTGAGGACTGTAGTTGCACATTTTTTTAAATTAATGGACTAAATTTATGTTGAAATTTTATATATATTTTTAAACTATTTTTGAAAATTATATATCGTAAACATATTTTCAAAGAATTTTGTTAAACATTAAATTAATATTTTAGATTTAATATTGAATGTTTTCTTTTTAATATTAAACTTTTACCTTTCAAATTGCATATTAAAATTTATATTTATATTTAGTTATTTGTTTTATTCTAGAAACTAAGTTTCATGTTTTATACTATTTTTGAATTTAAAATTTTTACAAATAATATTAACATTATATTTAATAGTTATCTCAAACTATTGCACATCTTTAATTACAAATAATATTTATTATTAACATTATATTTAATGAACAAAGATCAACGGTACCATCGACCGTTGCATGAACAAAGATCAATGGCTAGGGTGGATTTCGGCCCGAATGTGGGAAGTGAACACCTTTCTGAGAACTTCGCCCAAAATTGGACATTTTAAATTTAATTAAATATAATTAAGTCTAAAAATCTCTTTTTTGGGTGAAATTTTAAAATGATTAAATAGACTAAAAATCAAACCGGAAAAGTGACACGAGTATGGTGATGTGCCAGAAGATTGGTAGAAGTCATGGGACCCACTACATCTTAAAACAGGTACCATCGACTGTTGGATGAACAAAGATCAACGGCTAGGGTGGATTTCGGGCCGAATGTGGGAAGTGAACACATTTGGGAGAACTTCGCCCGGAATTGGACATTTTAAATGTAATTAAATACAATTAAGTCTATAAAGCTTTTTTTCGGGTAGAGGTTTAAAATGATTAAATAGACTAAAAATCAAACCCAAAAAGTGACACGATTATGGTGACGTGCCAGAAAAATGGCAAAAGTCGTGGGACCCACTACATCTTAAAACAGGTACCATCAACCGTCAGATGAACAAAGATCAACGACTTAGGGTGGAATTCGGCCCGAATGTGGGAAGTGAACACATTTGGGAGAACTTCACCGGGAATTGAAACATTTTAAATTTAATTAAATATAAGTAAGTCTATAAAGCACTTTTTCAGACGGAAGTTTAAAATTATTAAACAAACTTAAAAAATAGACCCGTAAAGTCACAACAGGTACCTTGGTCCCTCGTCTGTTGGATGAGCAAAGATCAACGGCTTAGGGTGGATTTCGGCCCGAATGTGGGAAGTGAACACATTTGGGAGAACTTCGCCCGGAATTGAACTTATTACATTTAATGTCCTTAGAATTTATACTGAAGTAGTGAATGTTTTGTCCTTCGGCATCGAATAATTATTAATAATAATTAATAAAATTACAACATGATTCTTAATGTCCTTGGAATTTATACTGAAGTAATGAATGTTTTGTCCTTCGGCAACGAATAGTTAGTAATAGTAATTAATAAAATTACAACATGATTCTTGATATTTTGCCATTTAGGTTTTACTTTTCTACTTTTTAGAGTTTTCAAAATAAGAGACTCATAAATCATAATCATCTTTCATTTCTTGGACAAACCTATAAATTGAGGGAGATTTAGAAACAGCTACTAGATTGAGGAATGCAAGTTGCAACAGAGACTGTCTGTGCCAATCCAATGAAATATAAATTTCAATTTCCACGTAAAATCTAGAACACCTACATCCCACCTTTCTTGCTTTTGGTAATCCCGTGGTCTAATTTGAGGGTTAGCATTTTCAGGTTTTTATCTAGCATTATTTTGAATTATTAACAATAATAGTGATGGGGAAAACGGGAAGCGGTAGTTCTACAAGAAGTCAAGTGAAAAACAAAATGTACCTAACCGAGCTGGTTAAAACACCAGGTTTCACTGATGAATACTATGATAGTTATGACTCTGCTATCCATGGTGAAAAGTGTATCATAGATATTAGATATACATTGTCTAGTAAGGTGGCAGATGCATCCAGGGAAAAATTTACTGTTTTCAACCCAATGTTACAACAAAAAACAAATAAAATCGCATCATGGGATGTTGGATTGGGAAGCATGGTGCTACCTGAAGTATTCCCTTGCCCTAATTTTGTCATGGTTTGCGTCGGAAATTATGATGAAGATAAAAACAATTGTCAATAAAAATACAAAAGAGGAAATTCTATCCATAAACGAGGGAGAATTTGCTCGTTTGTTGAACCTAGGATTTGAAGCCCAAAACTCAAATGCCCAAATTGACGTAGGAAAGCTGGCAGAGAATTATGAGAGTCTCGATCCAAGTAGCAGAGATTCATTTATCAAAGGTCTATAAAGATTGGTACTGGTATTGTGTTGGATCAGAGTCATAAGCCTCCTTATGATTATAAAATTTTTGTTCCATGGGTTGGGGATACTATTTCCTTGCTGTCATTTTGGCTGGGATTGGAAAATGATAGGGAAGTGGGTGCAAGCCTTCTTGAATTGATTTATAATATCCATTGTGCAAGTCAGCTAGTAAGATATAATTTTATTGAGCACATTGTAAAATCCATGCAAAAATAGTTACTAATGATCAAAAAAGGTTCCTGTAAGACATTTAGGTTCTCATCCTACTTGTGATATCTCCTTCTATCCAAGTATCGTGCAATATTTGAGACCAACAAGCTTCAAATTGTGAGCTATAAGATTGATGAGAATATTGGGAAGAGAACAGAGTGTCCAATATATGATTGGACCCCAAAGATAAGGATGCATGATAACAGAAAGAGCTACAACCATTTTGTAGACTTCTTTTTGGCACCAATGTATAATGAAATTACAAGCACTCCAATGCCTAGGTTGCCTATGTCTTGTAGAGATTGCATTCAGCTCGAAAGTCAAATAGAATTGGCTAAATGGTTCTTCATGGAAGAATTCATTGTGCTAAGGTTTTACGGATCGGCAGTAAAACCATACAGACTTCCAATATATGTGATAGAGAGGGTATTTGCATTAGAGTGTGTATGAGAATTGGAGAGCACAGATAGACACTTCCATGGTCAACAAAAGAAGAGCATATTTCCTTCCTTGCCTTTCTCATGTGGAGGGTTCACATTTGAGAGAAAATCATTCATTGTGGCACATGATTTCTTGACAATTTTTAACTTTGGCAATGAGTGTCTCTTGCAGCATGATCCAATCGGTGTAGTTCAAGCAAGGCTTAAGAAAAATGGGAACTCTTCAGCATTATGTCAACATGAAAGTAAGTCATTGCTAGAAAAGCTTAGAAACAAGGACTCCTAGGATGAGGATGAGGTTAAAAAAGAGATGGAGAAAATTGTAGCTGACAATAACATTTTAACAAAAGAAATTTCATCACAAATTATGGCATTGCAAATGCACATAGAGAGGACAATAGAGGAGGGCCAGGGCATCCAAAATAGGAGGTCCTACAATTTCTACCTAAAATCTGCTAATCCATCTAAAAAAACTATTCCCAAATCAATTATGCACGAATGTAAAGAGAATTATTTCACTCGAACCAAAATAAATGATTTTTGGACTATGAGGAGGAATCTCGGTGAACCAAAAACAAGTGCAGAATTTGAGAGCATCGACGAGGATGCAGAGTTTAGCAAATTGTGGGATATGGAGCATGGCAGGATTGAAGGTGATGATGATGAGCATGAGGTTGTCGTTGAGTCCCCTCCAACAACTACTACAATCCCTAAAATATTAGGTGGAGTCAGTGAGTCCATGAAAGAAAAACATAGCAAAGGGGCAAACCTTGTGGAAAAAATGGGTTTTGAAGGTGGTGGTCTAGGTCCCAGAGGAGAGGGCATTTGGTATCCACTTTAGGTACAACTTCCATCACAGTCAAAATCAAAAGGTCCTTATAAACCAGTCATTGGACTTGATTCTTTAGATTCATCAGGGTTAGGTACTACTCATTACCCTCAGGGTACACCTACATTTGTTTCAGGTTCAAATCCACAACCACCACCGCATCATGGTATTCCCATCGGTGGTGAATCAAGTGTCACTGCCACTGGTGGGGAATATGGGGATAGTATTCCTATTAATGTTCAATCAAGTGATGTTGTGATTAGTGGGGTTGGCATGGGTACTACTATTGATACTAGTTGTCTTGGTGTTGGACAGGGGCAACAACAAAAAATCTCTCGCAAGAGGCCACTAGAGGTAGATACTCAATCTCATACTATTGAGAATCCTATATCAAGTGCCACTAACACTACAAATCAATCATTTGCAACTTTAGATCACACACCTCAAAAGACTATGAAAACTACACATGAAAGTGTCAGTGGGAGTGGGACAGCATCAAGAACTGTTGTTGGTAATCCTTGTCAAGCATTAGTTAAAACCACAGGAATAAGTGGAACTGGAGCCTATGGTATTCCTATGTCACCTTTCAAACATTCAATTGCTTCAACAAGCCCAGATTTTCAATTTCGTGATTACTATGAAAAATATGAATACACAACAAAAGCAAATAAAGAAAAAAAGAAAGCATTTCATAGGAATTTTGTGTCTGAAGTTGTAAACGAACAACCTGCAAGGAACAGGGTATTTCCAACATATGACCCACAGAAAGATATGATCGAGTTCATGGTTGTTATGCCCCTGGACACATCTAAAGATAAAAATCCACCACACAGTCAGATAGATCCTTCTCAATTTCAAGTTAGCAACCTCCAAATGGATTTTTCCAAAGTACATAATGTGGACAAAATTAGTGTGTCAAAAAGGACTAACGAAGTGGTCTACAGTTCACTACTAAAGGTGGAGAGAGAAAAAAATAAACTGGAGAAACAAATAGAAAAGTTAGAGGCAGACCTGGAAAACGAAAAATCAAGGAGGAAAGCAAAGCAAGTGCAATGATTTATAGAAAATGATTAAAAATTCGGGCTCTGCAGTAGAAATTGTAGAGCATGAGAAGAAGGATGCAAAATTGAAGGACCTGATAGAAAAACTGGCTAAAAGCAGTAAAAAAATTGTTGAGGAAAAAGCCAGTTTTCAAAAATTATACAAAAGTTATGAGTCTATTGCTACAGAAATGAGAAGTTACAGGACCTATTGGATCATGGGAAGGAAAAAGAAAAACATTTGCAAGAGGAAGTAGAGGAAGAAAGAAAAAAATGTGCACAAATGAAAGAAGACCTCCACAATGCAAATGATAAAATAAAAACTTTGGAGGATAGATTGAAAGACAATATGAAAAATACAATGAAATATATACAAGAAAACATTTGGCAGCGAATAATGCAGAGTAGTGAGAAGTTGTGTGAATGGTTTCAATTGATTGAAAGTATGAGACTAATTTTTATACTAAATCAAAGGGCACAATGAGAAGAGCACACATTTTTATTCAAAAGAGGATATGGCAAAAAAGATTCTGAAAGTAGTCTACAGTTCTAGTGACAGCTACTTGGCATCCAAGGGAATTAAGAGCCACATTGATGCCACAGTTAAGACATCATCTATCATTCAAAAATGCCAGAAGCTAAGGGAAACAACATAAGTTATGGAAAGTTGTGGAAAAAAGATATTGAAGCTGCAAGAAAAGAAAAATAATTTGATTAAACTTGGTTTGCCTAAGCCTGTTGACACATCAAATAAATTATTTGCAGAAGAAGCTTACAAAAAAATCATGGAGATAAAAATAAAGTTTGATTTAGACTTGCTTCCAAAGGACACAACTCCCAAAAGCTTTATGGAATTCATCCAACCATTTACAACTCTAAATTTGGTATTGGATGAAACAGTGATGTCAAGTAAATCTTCTAAATATGGAATGTTGATGAAATTAGAGTTGAATTTCCATAGTTTAGAGAATATTGACCTTCCATCAGACGAAGAGTAGAGCACCCTACAAAAACTGGCACAAAATTCTTAAGAATCATAGTATGTATTGCACAATTTTCTTCTTTTATTCTTAATTTCAAGGTTTTATATTTTTTCTGTTTGCTATTTTGCTAATTCAGCCTATGAATCTATGATGCACTCACTATTTCTATTTTGCTAATCCATCCTATAAATCTATTTTATGAATACGAAAAAAACAACACTCGCTATTGCTATTTTGCTAATCCATCTTATGAATCTATGATGCACAGTGCAAAACTTCAGCCAGTAAATTTGTATTCTCAAATTCTCCCTTGCTTTAACATTTATGCATTTCTCTATTTCCGATTAGTAGGTTTTAGGCACTGCTATTATCTATGTTTAATTTGTCATGGCATGAATTAATATTTAATTTTAAACTCTATTTTTTGAACAGGAGACATCAAACATGTAACAGATCTTAAATTGCTAATATGGGTTGTGATGGCCACATAAATATGTCCTGAGTTTGTGATTTTGATGTTCAGTGTTCACATGTTGCAAACTTGCAATTCAATCTGAAGTTGTTGTTGCTCCCTTGTTTCTATAAAAGGGAATTCAGGGTCATTTGCAATTTTGCAAAGGGTTCTACTTCTGAAACTTTGTATTCACTTTTGCATGGACATTGGAGAACCACACAGGAGTTGTTGTTGCTCTCTTGTTTTTATAAAAGGGAATTCAGAGTCATTTGCAAAGGGTTCTGAAACTTTGTATTCACTTTTGCAATTGGTATGGAGAATCACACAAATTGGAATTTGGTGTATTACTATTGAATGAATTGTATCATATGGCTATATTTTGAAAGAATTAATGAAAATCTATGTTCTGGACATGTGTATTACTATTGAATGAATTGTATCATATGGTTTTGAAATGTATCACACATATTTGAGACTCAAACATGTATAAATAAACAATAAACATCTCTGTATCAATAAAAACATTATGGTTTTTTTTTTATTATGCTATTTTAAATCTGGAAATAGAAAGTTGAAAAATATAATTACAAATCAATATTGAATTCTAATTGCAAAAAGTAATATGCTTTTGTAATATGAATGATGAGATACAGTAATAAGATTAATAAATACTAATCTCTTACTATTATAGTTGCCATTCATCCTCATCAAATTCAGTGCTTTCTTGATTCCCGTCTATGGTTTCTTCACTCTGAGTCTGAGTCTGCATATCTTCGCCGAACTGCATCTCAATGCTACTAGTAGCTCCAGTAGTCCCACTGGCACTTTGGGTTGAAGTGTTGCCCAAACCTCTTCTTTCACATTTGGACCTCCAGATTTGTAGTGCCCTATCGTAAGGAAAAGTGTGGACATCATACCTAGATGTATAGAGCCTTAAGCAATTTTCCAAATTTTTGTCTAGTTTGTTTCTTAGCTTTGATTTTAGGAACCCCAAAGCACTAAAAACTCTCTCATATTCCACCGAACCAAATATCATAGTAAGACATAAATCAGCAAGCTTCACATATTCTGGCATTGAATCATGCAAGGTTTTGTTCTCAGCTATATATTTCCAAACCCTTGTTACTGATCCCTCTTCGCGGGGGTTATCCATTTTGGAATATTGTTCTTTCATAGTGTATGCAAAATGAACTGATTTCTCTCGAAGATGAGTTTCATCTAATATTCCATTTATAGTTACTCCATTAAATTCTTTGGAAATGCAAAATTGTTTTACCAAAGTCAGTAGCTTACTTCGATAATCATATGCACTGTTGAGACTCCGATAATGAGGAAACACAATAGACATGGCTTCGAGTAGGTTGTAAGGAGGGAATCTGCTTCTAATTTGTGAGGAAAGATCATATGTAATTTTCTTCATAGAAGTAGTTACAGTCTCAACAATCTTGTCGAAATCTTCCTTTGTAACTCTTGCTAGTTTCTTCCTGGGGCGCTTTCCTGGTTCCTCAGGGTCAACCGTGGCATAGAAGTGCATTGGTATCTCAACTCCCCATACATTGGCACATACCTCCCCGTCTGCACCGATTTGTAAAAAGTTATCAGGATTGTTCAAATCTATGAGTGTCTACCACTTAACAAATTTTTCATCAGATAGTGTTGGTTGATTTCGATAGAGATTACCAAGGGTCAGGCATGTCATCTTACGCAGCGTAGCATATTCTGCAATATACAGAGCTCTTTTTTGGGAAGCCTCATAATATTCCTCATTTCCTTTAGCATGGGGAGAAGAGCTGCTAAAGAGTGTCTCTAAATTACTTAACCTGCCAAGAAGTTCTGAAAATTTCGGTTGATTTGATTCATCACAGGTTATGTGAAATAGTCCAATAAAGGATGGATATTCTAAAAACACTCGATGCGCTGGACCATCCAAAGAGATCCATATGGTGTCATTATCCTTGAGAAGCTTGTTTCCATCAATTAATCCATCAACAAAGTTTTGAAATTCCATAAATCGCTTGGGACATCAACAGAAGTGTGAGTAGGGCTCTCTGATTAAAATTTCAATTTTTTTAACTGAAGCAAACTTGCTCACAATTCCAAAAGCTAGATTCATTATGTGAGCCATGCAGTGAATTGCAGTAATGTACGGTGCAAATGAAGTTTCAATCTTTGTACAAAGTCTATTCCTGTGACCTTGCATTACTGAAGCTCCATCTGCTCCAACACAAACCAATTTTTTGACTACTTTCATGTCATCCATACCTCCATATTCAATTAAACTTCTCTTTACTAGTTTTTCCTGTACATCTTCTTTTTCAACCTCAGCAAGACAACTTGCCCATTCTCATCCACTGTTTACTGACCAGTGTCTATTAGGATAGTTAGGAACTTTCAAAAAGTGTAATAAACCACTAATTGATGGGAAATCTATCATAGCACGCCCTCTGCTCAAAATATGAAAAACAACGCTTAACTGAACAATTTTTCCCAATTGTTCTATTTGCATTGCTTTTCCAAAAATAGCTTCAATAGAACCTTTAACTTCAGCAGGCTTCGTCTGTAATTTCTCATGAAAATAATACTCTTCGGCATTCCTCACATGCTTACATTCATCCTTTGTTTTCCATCTTATCACTGATTTTTCAACCCCATCTATCATTTGTTTTTCATAAACTTTATCCATATGCTTTTCTATGGTGTCAAATTTTAGCTGCAACCTTATTTCCTTGTTATGTTTCCAAGTGCAAATCTTACACCTGCATTCTATTGGAGGTTTGCCTTCAATTGGATTCTCCACTGGTTCAATGAATGGATACTTTGATGCCCAATTAATTTGAAAATTCCTCACTGACATAGCCCACTCCTGATCCTTTTTTGACTGTGGTTCACCCTTTTTTGATATGGCTTTTCTTTTCCCCTTCCATGCATTATCATCATTGGCATTATCACCCAAGTCGATTATATCATTCCGGCTAACTTGGGTATCTACCAGATAATCTTCTTCAAGATCATCCTGATCTGAGATATCAGGTTCACCACCATCTTCAACTTGCAGTGCAGGTGGTGAATTTTGTACTTGTACTTGTGATGATGTACCTTCCTGATTTTCACATCCAATGCCAAAGTACAAAGACAATGTTCTTTTTTTTGTTGGCCTCTCCTTGCCTTCCCCACATTCAAGTTTCCTACCCCTCTTCCTGTTCGACATCTCCAATGAAATAAAGGCTGCCAAAAAAATATCAATTTGCTGAAGAAGCAATAATAGGCTATAATGTATAATATACCACTTCAAAAATATGATCGCTCACATTTAGGCTTTAGGTCACTAGCAGTTGCCAATACAGTCAACAACTCAACAACAATGATTTTCCTTCGTTTGAAACTTTGCTATTGATCAGAATTCAGAGCCTAGAACCCACCAGATTGTGTTGAGATAGATCTGATCTTTGCATGTATTTATACAAATCCTTATATGGCGAATTTCGCGAGAATTTTATATGGTATACAAATATTTGGTGAATCCCGCGTAACTATAACACGACTTATGTAATTTTCGAGGCGACTATAGGTCGTCCAAATACAACTTATGTAATTTTCGAGGCGATTATAGGTCATCCAAATACGACATGTAATTTTTGAGGTGATTATAGGTCGTCCAAATAATAACCGAATACAATATAGTTGGCAAAAGTTGGGGTGAATGGAGACACGCATCGGCAAGATGTCAGGCGAATTGGGTCCCCCTGGCTAACAAATCTTCACATGCCTATAGGGGAATTAAGGTTATCTATTAAGGCAACCTCGAAGAGTGTAGGTGAAACAATTAAATTTACCGTGTGTCCACCATATATTGTATTGGCAAAATCATCGCATAGAAACATTTATTTGCATAAAACATATGGCGATCAGGTCGTGACTTTGACAAAAATTGATAATGTTTTGGTGACATGGCCACCCCCAGACAGTACAAAATATTCGCCATTTCTGACATGGCCGACATGAAAAATTCACCATTGGCGAATATTTGCCACTAAAGTAAACTCTGAATGTGATATCTACTCTTCTTTTCACCAACCATCTTTGGTCAACACAAACATATTGATCTATGAAATAGCAACCACCCCCTGTTCTCTATCTGTGTATGAGGTGATAAACACATTGAGTTTGCCACAACTATTTATAGTATCCTTATCAACAAGACTCAATTGATCTTCCAAGTAGTCAAGGTATCTTACAGAAATAAGATCTCTCATCAATAAACGCAGACATGCAATGAGTGGTGATAAACACACGGTGCAATCTACATGAAAAAGCTTCCATGCATTAGTGCCAAATTTGAACCAACACTTCTCCCTTTGCATCTTGAACCTAAATCAACTTTACACATATGTATGTTGACATCAATGACAACTCAATGCCAACAGTCTCTATCCTTATGCTATATCTATGAGAAACTATTAAAAAATTCTTCAAATATGGATGTTCATCTTCATTCTATCATTACTCCTACATCTACATGGTTATATTCTCCCTTACCCATAATATTTTTTAGTATCTATCATGTGCCCATGGGGAACTTTTATTTTGACGAGTATAATGGCCATTGTGAGCCCTTACAATATTTGGTAAGTTTATCCATTGTTAAATAATAACAAAGCACCATTAGGAGAAATCTCATATGCTTCATTAAAAAAAGTGTGAGAGTGTGAATTAGTTGGTCATTATAATATAACAGAAATTGTTGATTTTTGTAGTTCAGAAGGTGTTGATTGTGGAAGTTGCTTAAGTACAACTCGTGTTAGATGTTCAACATTAGCATATTTTCTATTTTATAAATAGAATATTTCCTAGAGTGAGATTAACACCAAGAGCGGTTTTATGTGTGAGATAGTCTAAGATATGTGAGACAAATTTCCTTTCTCTTGCACCATGTAAGGATAGTTCTAGTTTGCATCTTGTAAGGAATGTTTCTCTTAGGTTGTGTCATGTGAGGAAAGTTTCTCTTGTCTTGCATGTTGATGTTTCATCAAGAGGGCTATATATGTAAGATCTTTGTAGCAACTAAGATGATATTCTTGAAGGAAATTTTTCTCTTGAAGCTAAATAGAAGATTTAGCATTTGCAAGTTTTTCCCCACATTGGGGTTTCCTAGGTATATCTGTGTTATCTATGTTATTTTGTTTGTGTGATTGGTTTTATGTGAATTTGCTTTTGATGTTCATTTTCTGAATTAACCCAATGTATTAATTATTACAAATCAGATAAGTAAACATTATTCTTGTTTCTTTTCTATGATATTTGTTAAGCAATTAATCTTTTGCTGGGTTATAGAAATTAACATGGTATCAGAGCTCTAAACTCTAAATACAAAGACAAGTTTTATATTATAGATTTCTTAAGATTTCAGTTTTCAATTTCTTCAAGGTATCTTCAAGGCACAATTGATTGTGGGTTGAGGTATATTCAGCGGGATGGAGTGAAGCTCAAGAGGTTTACCGATGCAGATTGGGTATGCAGTACAAGTGACAAGAAGAGAACTTCAAGGTGTTATTTTAGTTTGGGATTAGGAGTAGTTTCTTGGTACAATAGGAAATAGAATTCAGTTGCACTAAGTTTTGTAGAGGTCGAGTATATGGCAACCAGTAGGGCTACATGTGAGGCTATCTGGCTTTGAAAACTTCTAGTTGGGCTCTTTGATCAAGAGCTACATCCTACTATCATTTACTATGATAATTAGAGTTGTATCAAACTCTTTGAGAATCCAGTGTTTCATGAAAAGTCAAAGCACATTGAGATCAAGTGTCACTTCATCAGAGATTGTGTGGAGAAGGGGACAAAGAAGCTACAATACATTCCAACAGATGAGAAAATAGTAGACATCCCGATGAAGGCTTTGATGAAGAGTAAGTTTCTATTCTTCAGGGAAAAGATAGGTATTGTTCAGAACACCTTCTTCATTAAGAGGGTGTTGATTTTTTTGTAGTTCGGAAGGTGATGATGTGGAAGTTTCTTAAGTGTAGCTCATGTTGGATATTCGACATTAGCATATTTTCTATTCTATAAATAGAATATTTCCTAGAGTTGTGAGGTTATCACCAAGAGCGGTTTTATGTGTGAGATAGTATAAGTTATGTGAGACAAGTTTCCTTTCTCTTGCACCATGTAAGGAAAGTTTCAGTTTGCATCTTGTAAGGAATGTTTCTCTTAGGTCGTATCATGTGAGGAAAGTTTCTCTTGTCTTGCATGTTAATGTTTCATCAAAAGAGCTATATATGTAAGATTATTGTAGTAACTAAGATGAGATTTTTCAAGGAAAGATTGCTCTTAAAGCTTAATAGAAGATTAAACATTTACAAGTTTTTCCCCACATTGTGGTTTCCTGGGTATATAAGTGTTATTTGTGTTATTTTGATTTTGTGATTGTTTTGGTGTGAATTTGCTTCTGTTGTTCAATATTGTTAATTAATCCAGTGTATTAATTTACAAATACAATAGATAAACATTATTCTTGTTTCGTTTTTGTGATATTTGTTGAGCAATTAATCTGTTGCTGGGTTATAGAAATTAACATAAATTTTCACTTATGGTAAGAAAACATGATCTAATTTCCAATAACTGTTGGAAATATGGATGGAGTAACTGAGAGGGGAGGGGTGAATCAGTTACCACAAAAATAAATCCACAAGTCCCTTAGATGTCTTAAATATAAACTGCTGAAACTCGGTAAATTAACTTATCATTGTTCATTAAACATTAACATGCATAAAACAAATAACATGAACACAAGTAACACCAGATATGACGTGGAAACCCAATTTTGGGAAAACCGCCAATGTAACTAGTTACTGATTTTCACTCTTCTGAAGTGAGCCCTGTTAGGAGCCAACCCTGTTAAAGGTTACAAAACACACTGTTAGGTGTGACCCTGTTAGAGGATTTAATCACCCTGCTAGGAGTGGCCTTGTGAAAGGTCTTAAGAACAATTCAACTGAATTGTCACCTTGTCAGAGGATTTACAAAAATGGTTGTTAGACCAACTCTGTTAAGAGATTTCGGTATCACTGCTACAATGGTTAGAAAGCAACAATGAAGTGATCTGAATTAAATACAACTTATCTTGCTGATACAGATCTCTGTTCTGCGCCAATAGATCCTTACTGATCACATATATCTTTTCTGCACCTCAAGGATATCACTGATCCTTCATCAGAATTCACACATTTCTGCTCCTTCACATTTCCATACTTCTCACACTTCCTCACACTTCGAAATCGCAACTTGATCTCTCATATATACCATTCAGGTTACCAAGTCGGCCCAATTACAAGTTACAATAAATATTACATAGGTCGGCTACATATACAAGTTTCAATAAATATTGCTTCGGTCGGCTGCATAATCATTTCACTGATGCTCGGTGAACACTGCTGATTCTTCGGTAACCGACTGAACTCAGTAAGTACTGCGAACTCGGTAAAGACTGACTTTCCTTCACATATTCTTCAAAGACCGACTGAACTCGGTAAAGACTGCGAACTCGGTATAGCATTCTGGAGTGCTAGGTAGACTCTGTAACTTGCTTCCCTTACCGTCTGAACTCGGTAGACTCTGTCTAACTGCCTTGCCGAACATTCTGAGCTCGGTAGACTGATATGACATTTGTGTAACATCAAAGACAATACACAATTAAACAATTGTATCTAACAATCTCCCTCTTTGGCATTGATGGCAACACAACATGTCATAGCAGAATGAAATTTGAAAACAGGTCTTTTCTTTTATGACAGCAACATGCCAACATAACTTTCCCTTTGGATAGAGAACACTCCCTCTTTCAATAATCTCCCCATGTGAAGTAACTTCATCTTTGAACGGTAAAACTCTCCCTCTTTATCAAACAACTCTCCCTCTTTATCTTAATGAACTTTCTTTCAAATTTTAGTAGGATATGACAGTAAAACTCTCCCTCTTTGACAACACATGCCAAAGACAATAAGACTTCATCTGAGTTATAATGTACCTTTTGTACTGATTCATATGCAATATTTTCCTGATTATACTGCATCAACTAGTAGATTTTTCACTTAGGATGAGTTGATGCATCACTAAAACTTTTCTTTAGTGAATTTCAGATAGGGGAGTGACCCCTAACTTACCTCTTAGATACAAGAATGCATCCTTAGCCAATGGTTTTGTGAATATGTCAGCAATTTGTTCCTTTGTGTGAATATATTCCAATCTGATCTCCTTGTCCTGCACCAATTCTCGGACAAAATGATATTTTATTGCAATGTGCTTGGTTTTGGGATGCATCACTGGATTCTTGGACATGTCAATTGCACTTGTATTATCATAGAACATAACAATTGGTTCTTTGATTTCCATTTTCATGCCTGCCAATAGCTGTTTAAACCAAACAACATTTGAACAATTTACTGCTGCAGCAACATATTCTGCCTCTGCTGTAGATTGGGATATACAGTTCTGCTTTTTGCTTGTCTAGGAAACCAATCTCTTTCCTAGAAAGAATGCTCCTCCGCTTGTACTTTTTCTGTCATCAATGTTTCCTGCCCAATCAGCATCAGTAAATACTTTCAAATCAAAATTTCCTCCAAATTCGTACCATAATCCATACTCTTCAGTTCCTTTCAAATATCTCATTATTCTTTTGATTGCCGTCATGTGACTTTCTCTTGGTTTTGCTAAGAATCTTGCAACAATACCAACTGCAAGAGCAATATCTGGCCTAGTATGAACAACATACTGCAGCTTTCCAATCATAGATCTATACAGTGTTTGATCTACTTCTTGTGATTCATCTTCCTTGGTAAGCTTCAATCCAGTACACATAGGAATTCCAACTGGTTTACAATCTTCCATACCGAACTTTTTCAGTATCTCTTTGATGTATTTTGATTGTGTAATGTAGATACCATTTTTGTTCTGTTGAATTTGAAGACCAACAAAGAATTTGATCTCACCAAACATAGACATTTCAAATTCCTTATTCATTTGTACTGAAAATTCTTTGCAAAGATCATCATTTCCTGTGAAAATAGTATCATCTACAAATATTTCTGCTAAGACAATTTTGTTATCTGATCCTTCCTTGATATACAAGCTACTGTTATCATTAGTTCTTTGAAATCCAATCTGAATAAGATAGTTATGCAATCTTTCATACCATGCTCTAGGGGCTTGTTTCAGACCATACAATGCTTTATGTAATTTGTAGACCATGTCCTTCTTTTGTGGATCAACAAAACCTTCAGGTTGTTCAATATAAACCTCTTCATCCAATATACCATTAAGAAATGCAGATTTAACATCCATCTGATAAACTTTGAATCCTTTGTAGGCGGCATATGCAAGTAAGGTTCTGACTCTTTCCAATCTTGCAACAAGAGCAAAAGTTTCTCCATAGTCTATTCCTTCTTGTTGAGCATATCCTTTGCATACTAGTCTTGCTTTGTTTCTTGAAACTTTGCCATCTTCATTCAGTTTATTTCTGAATACCCACTTAGTTCCAATCACATTTTTATCCTTAGGTCTGGGTACAAGAGTCCATGTCTTGTTTTTCTCTATCTGTTCTATCTCTTCTTTCATAGCCTCTGTCCAACTATCATTTCCCAATGCATCTTTGACATTTCTAGGTTCAAAATCAGCAAGTAAACAAGTACTTTTCAACTTACCTCTTGTCATGGTTCCTTCAGATTTGTCTCTAATGATCTGATCTGTTGAGTGATGTCGTCTGACATACTCGGCTAATACAGGTTTCTTGCCTTTAGAATGAATTTCATCATTGTCCTCTTGTTCTTCAACTGGCTGGTCCGGCTCGGTAAATATTGGCTCGGTTTCTTCAGACTCGGTAGACACTGGTTCTGGTTCATCAGACTTGGTAGATACTGGCTCGGTTTGCTCTTTCTGTAACTCGGTTACTGATGACTCAGGAGTAGAAGATTCCTGATTAGCAGATGTATCTGGTATTGTATCAGGTTCAATAGACACAAATCTTCTATAATCTTCTGGTTCTCTTTTGCTTTCTTCTTCAAATCTTTCTGCAAACTCATCAACTTTCACATGTGCACTTTCTATAACTTTATGAGTAGACAAGTTCAAACATCTATATGCTTTACTCTTGCAAGAATATCCGAGGAATATACCTTCATCACCTTTCACATCAAATTTTCCTTTTCTAGATTCTTTCAAAATGTAACATTTACTTCCAAATACTTTTAGGTAACTTACATTAGGTTTGTAGCGATACCATAATTCATAGGGGGTTTTGAATGAGTCCTTCTTCAACTGTACTCGGTTCAAGGTATGAACAGCGGTGTTGATAGCTTCCTTCCAGTATTTGATAGCAATATTCTTTTCAATCATTAATGTTCTTGCACAATCCATGATAGATCTGTTCCTTCTTTCAGCTATTCCATTTTGCTCAGGAGTTCTAGGGGCTGATACTTGTCTTTTGATTCCTCTTTCAATGCAAAAGTTATTGAATTCATGAGAGATGAATTCACCACCTCTGTCTGACCTTAGACATTTAAGTCTTTTACCTGTTTTTTTTTCTACTCTGGCCAAATACCATTTGAACTTTTCAAATGCTTCTGATTTGTTCCTTAAATACATGACAGTCATCATTCTTGAGTAATCATCAACAAAAAGAATGAAGAACTTTTCTCCAGTATAACTTTCAGTTCCTATGGGTCCACATAAATCAGTATGCACAATTTCTAATATATCTTCAGATTGATAGTTTTTGCTTTTGAAACTAGTCTTTCCCATCTTTCCAATTTGACAATTCTTACATAGACCGACCTCAGGTTTCTTTATATCTGGAATACCTCTTACTTTTCTGAATTCACTTATTTTCACTAGGTTATCAAAATTTACATGACATAACCTTTTGTGCCATAACCAACTTTCTTCAACTTGAGCAATAAAACATGAATTTTCACTTGTTTCAAGTCGGAACAAATTACCTTTTGTTTGAGTGCCTGATCCAATCAGATTTCCTTGATTATTTAGCAGTTTGGCCTTTCCATGCATGAATTCCACCTTGAGTCCACTATTAAGTAGCTGTGCCACACTCAACAAGTTGTGATTGAGACCTTCAACCTAGTAGGCATCATCAAATACAAGTTCTTTGGTTATAGGGATTCTACCTCTTCCTTTTATGTAGCGAGGTTCATTATTACCAAACCTTACACTACCTCCATCATAGTCTATAAAATGTTCAAACTTGGTTTTATCACCAGTCATATGATGAGAGCAACCACTGTCTATGATCCAAATATCATTTTTGCTTATATGAGAAATAAGTGCCATCTTATCTTCCTCATCATTATCAGAATCATCTCTTATAGCAATATAAACAATTTCATCTTCACTATTATCAGAATCCTTAGCCATAAAGCATGTTTTCTTACCTTTGAATGATTTGTAGTCCTTTTTTCCATTCCATTTGTGATCTTTCTTCTCATCTTTGCTCTGCTTGTTTGGGCATCTAGCAGCAATATGACCGACTTCATCACATGAAAAACAGATTAGAGGAACTTTGCCTCTGTATTTTCCTCTGCCTTTGGAATATTTCCTTGCTAGAAGAGCTTCAATTATTTCAAGATCACTGTCTGAACTTGGTTCTGATTCATCTTCACTTTCTGACCGAGATTCTTTTTTCTTTTTGCCTTTCTCCTTGAGTGAAACCTTAGCCTCAAATGCTGATTCCATGTTTTTGGAAGCTGGAACATAGTTGTCATAGTTGTCTAACTCAAATGCAGTTAATCTTCCAACTATGGCCTCTAAATTTATCTTATGATTTGCTTCACATCTTCTTTCCTGAATTGCAGAAACTCTGATTGCATAAATGGGTAGTAATGTTCTGAGAACTTTGCTTATGACTGTTTCTCTGAGATATCACCTCCAGAAGCTTTGATTGCACTGACACTGGCTTTGACTCTTTCAACATATTTTGCAATATTTTCATCTTCACTCATTTTTAATTGATCAAACTATCCTCTCAAGCTTTCTGCTTTGGCTCTTCTCACATTGTCATCACCACCATAGATATCTTTCAGCTTGTTCCACATTTCAAATGCACTTTTGCAGTCTTTGACATCATCAAACTCTTCATAGCTTAGGGCAGATGCAATGTCTATCATCATGGTGTTATGAGTCTTCTTTGCAGCAATATCAGCAACAGTTAGTGTACCAGTGGGTGTCACATATTCTGTGTCAAGATGTGTCAATCCTGTATCTCCAATGGAAGCCAAATGGAGTCTCATGAGACCTTGCCATGCTGAAAAGTTATTTCTGTTTAGCCTTGGAATTTCCCTCTTGTAAGACATCTTGATCTTTAGCTTAGATCCTTGAAATCCTTCCTACAAGCACCGAAAGCTCTGATACCAATTGTTGGAAATATGGATGGAGTAACTGAGAGGGGAGGGGTGAATCAGTTACCACAAAAATAAATCCACAAGTCCCTTAGATGTCTTAAATATAAACTGCTGAAACTCGGTAAATTAACTTATCATTGTTCATTAAACATTAACATGCATAAAACAAATAACATGAACACAAGTAACACCAGATATGACATGGAAACCCAATTTTGGGAAAACCGCCAATGTAACTAGTTACTGATTTTCACTCTTCTGAAGTGAGCCCTGTTAGGAGCCAACCCTGTTAAAGGTTACAAAACACACTGTTAGGTGTGACCCTGTTAGAGGATTTAATCACCCTGCTAGGAGTGGCCTTGTGAAAGGTCTTAAGAACAATTCAACCGAATTGTCACCTTGTCAGAGGATTTACAAAAATGGTTGTTAGACCAACTCTGTTAAGAGATTTCGATATCACTGCTACAATGGTTAGAAAGCAACAATGAAGTGATCTGAATTAAATACAACTTATCTTGCTGATATAGATCTCTGTTCTGCGCCAATAGATCCTTACTGATCACATATATC
This sequence comes from Cryptomeria japonica, assembly GCF_030272615.1. Taxonomy (NCBI): domain Eukaryota; kingdom Viridiplantae; phylum Streptophyta; class Pinopsida; order Cupressales; family Cupressaceae; genus Cryptomeria; species Cryptomeria japonica. Next base: position 180,620,866 of record NC_081410.1, on the reverse strand, counting down.
TTTTCTGCACCTCAAGGATATCACTGATCCTTCATCAGAATTCACACATTTCTGCTCCTTCACATTTCCATACTTCTCACACTTCCTCACACTTCGAAATCGCAACTTGATCTCTTATATATACCATTCAGGTTACCAAGTCGGCCCAATTACAAGTTACAATAAATATTACATAGGTCGGCTACATATACAAGTTTCAATAAATATTGCTTCGGTCGGCTGCATAATCATTTCACTGATGCTCAGTGAACACTGCTGATTCTTCGGTAACCGACTGAACTCAGTAAGTACTGTGAACTCGGTAAAGACTGACTTTCCTTCACATATTCTTCAAAGACCGACTGAACTCGGTAAAGACTGCGAACTCGGTATAGCATTCTGGAGTGCTAGGTAGACTCTGTAACTTGCTTCCCTTACCGTCTGAACTCGGTAGACTCTGTCTAACTCCCTTGCCGAACATTCTGAGCTCGGTAGACTGATATAACATTTGTGTAACATCAAAGACAATACACAATTAAACAATTGTATCCAACAATAACATGGTAAATGGTTGTTTACAAATCAATACAACTCTCAATATGATACATACAAATAATTTTCAAATTAAAATGCATACATTTTGCGAGCATTCAGCCAGGAGGAGGATTGGTAGAACAAATAAACATATCCAAGCAGGCCTAGAATTTGACGACCAACTTTGTCTATCATTAGAATTTTTAATGACAGTTTTGTCATTGCAATGTCTTTCATTTGAAGTTTTAAGAAAAAAATTGATTGTCAAAAAGATTCAGAGAAAAATCATATTAGAAAGGTGTATGTTCTGTAAGCAAATGAAAGCACAATTATTGACATATGAAAAGAATTAAATTTTGATGAAATAGAGTATTAAATAAATTATTTACTCTCACAAAGAACTTAACAAATAATGGTAATTGTAAAAAAATTAATTTTAGTTGTCTACAATTTAGTTTGCAAAAGTATGATAATTAAAGTGAACTACTGACATGCATCAAAAAATTGCAATTGAAACATAAATTTTATTGATAAATAAAAAGAATTAACACATGATTAAAAAGAGTTAGAACATGATTATATGAACTACAAAGTATATACCTCGACCTATGAGCAATATTGAAGCTACACTAAAATCAGCCACACAATTTTCATGCTTGTGCTATGCTAGTGGACGACACAAGCATGAAAATTTTTCCCATTCTTCATCAGCCATTGTGGTTGGCTTATTTTCTTTCCATTCAAGTGCAAGTGAAAGGTCTTGCTTTATCAGCAAGGACTCTATCTGCACCTTCCATAACCCAAAATTCTGACCAGAGAATTTCTCTATCTCCACTTCTTCCATGATTCCAAAATTTCACCACCGAAATCTTAGCCGCGATCTAACCTCGCTCTGATACCAATTGTTAGGAATGAATGCGAATTTGAAGTGCAGAAATTAAACAAAGAATTCACAGACAGGGACAAAAAGAAACATGCAATTTTATCGTGGTTCGGTAGATTGCCTACATCCACACTCAAAGCAAGTGAATCAATTTATTGATGACCAATTCTGGTTTTACATACATAGCTGCAAGCAACTTCAAAACACCCAGAAAAGATATTCAACCTGCTCTTTAAAAGAGCTTTACAAACAGAAGTTGAAGGGCCAAAGGATTTGGCAGCAAGAAGAAAGAGTTCATTGGAATTCACTTCCAACAATTGTTAGGAATGAATGCAAATTTGAAGTGCAGAAATTAAATAGAGAATTCACAGACAGGGACAAAAAGAAACACCTAATTTTATCGTGGTTCAACAAATTGCCTACATCCACACTCAAATCAGGGGAATCAATTTATTGATGACCAATTCTGGTTTTACATACACAGCTGCAAGCAGCTTCAGAACACCCAGAAAAGATATTCAACTAGCTCTTTAAAAGAGATTTACAAATAGAAGTTGAAGGGCCAAAGGATTTGGCGACAAGAAGAAGGAGTCTGTTGGACTTCACTTCCAACAATCTCCCACTTGAAGGCCAACAAACTACTGCACAAGTAGATTCCCCCACTCAGTCCTGCTATCATATGTTGGAAAGGCTAAGAGAAGCTCGACAAAACTCGAACTTATCCCATTTAACAACTTTGGTGAGCATGTCAACTAGGTTCTCATCGGTGTGAATTTTGTCTACATGAAACTTTCCCTCTTCGACCATGTAACAAACATAATGACTACATACATCAATGCGTTTTAACCGAGGCTAAGATGTCTGATGCTTAGTCATAAAGATGGCACTGTGATTATCACAAAACAAGGCAAAATCTGATTGCTTTAAACCCAATTTGCTAAACAAGAGTTGCAATCATACCATCTACTTGGCTCCCTCAAAAAGAGCTATGTATTTACCCCCTGCAGTTGATTGAGAAACTGTATGATGTAATTTAGAAGCCCAATTGATCGCTGCCCCAGCAAATGTGAAAGCATAACCTGAACTAGACTTCTGTTTGTCTAAATCCCCAACAAAATCATAATCAGTAAACCCTTGCAAGTGTGTCTTTCCCTTCCCAAAACATAAACAAAAATATGAAGTACCCTTGAGATACCGTAAAATATACTTGACCACCTTCCAATGTGGTTCTCCCGGATTAGACATAAATCTGCTCACCACTCCCACAACATGAGCAATATCTAGACGAGTAGACACCATAGCATACATAAGACTCCCAACTGCAGATTTGTATGAAATATTGTCCATAAACTCCTTATGTTCTTGTATTTTTGGACACAATTGAGAAGACAACTAAAAATGAGAGGTTAAGGGAACGCATATAGACTTAGCATCTGTCATACCAAATTTATCCAATACTTTTTTAATATAGTCTTGTTGAGATAGTTTGAGTCCTCTCTTTTTCCTATCCCAAAGAATGGTCATCCCAAGGATTTTCTTCGTTTCCCCTAAATCTTTCATGGAAAACTCATTAGCTAAGTGAGATTTAAGCTCACGAACAATTTTCATGCTTATGTCGGCCACTAGAATATCATCCACATAAAGAAGAAGTATAACAAATTCACCATTGGGAAGCTTTTTAAAATAGATACAAGGATCAGACTCGCACTGAGTAAACTTGTGATCAATCATAAACTTGTCAAATTTGAGATACCACTGTCTTGGGGCTTTCTTAAGCCCGTACAAACTCTGTTTCAATCTGCAATAGAGATGTTCCTGACCCTTTTTGATAAATTCTTCAAGCTGATGCATAAACAATTCCTCATTAAGGTCGCCATGGAGAAATATCGTCTTCACATCCAATTTTTCAAGCTCAAGATCTCAGGCTACAACCAATCCCAATACGGCTCGGATGGTAGTCATTTTGACTACTAGTGAAAAAAATTCTTTAAAATCGAGGTCTTGCTTTTGAGCGTACCCCTTGACAACTAGTCTTGCTCGAAACCGTTTTTGACCACCAGCTTCATCCTTCAATTTATAAACCCACTTATGGGCAAGTGCAAGGTAATGAGTCACAAATTCGCGGAAGTCCGCACATTGGAAAATGCGCTCTTATAAACAGGGGCCCATTTTCAAAAAACGGGGGCCCGTTTGTGCTTCGGGCTCCCGAGCCGAAAGGTAACGGGGGCCCGTTTTGTTTAAAAACGGGCCCCCGTTTTGCTATAAAACGGGGGCCCGCTTTTAAACAAAACGGGGGCCCGTTTTTTAGAAACGGGGGCCCGTTTTCAAAAACGGGGGCCCGTTTCTAAAAACGGGCCCCCGTTTTGTTTAAAAGCGGGCCCCCGTTTCTAAATGGCATTTTTCCTTTTTTTCCACAATCCGCCCTTGTTTGAAAACGGGGGCCCGTTTTGTGGAAGTTGATTCTACAACCCGCCACTTGGCTCGGGATTAGGCCCGGGATAGGCCTGGGATGGCCACACCTGAGACATGGACCTGCAAATTCAAATCTCCATGAATGAAAGCACAAATATGAACTTCAGAAATAGTTTACACGCCTCTAATTAGAGAATTTTTATACGAAATTAAAACCCATTTCAGATTATACTGTCTAGATTCTAAATATGTAAATTTATTTAAAAATTGATTATTTTAACTATTTTTCATTTAATTTATACTAAATCAGGTCCATAAATTTGAAATATTAACTAATTTTGTTAATTTAATAACTTTTTTATTTTAAAGAATTTTGGAAAAAAAATTATATGTCATCAATCTACACAAAATTCTTTTGTATTTAAAAAAAAAAAAAATCAAAAAATGTTAAGTTTACATCAAATTATGTGGGTCGTACACGTCAAATTTTTAAAAAGATAATTACGGCAATTAAAAAATTAATTAAAAAAAAAATATTAGAAAAAAAAATACAAAAAAATATGCTCATCAATCTTCAGTGTGTTACAAACCATTTCCCAAAACGGTTTGAGAAAATAATTTTAATTGTGTCAAAAAGTGTGGGTCGTACACATGCATGGTATGGTTCTGAAACAGGCATTTTTAAAACATAGTTTTCAGAACTCCATTTAAAAAGTTATTTTTTATTATGTGGGTATTAAAATAAATTATATATTTGGAAACTACACTCAGAGGGCTATCTTTTATATTACTGACTTTTTCCAAGATTCAATCTCTAAGTGTTTCAAAATTTAAGCTCAAATGAGACAAAATCTGAAAATCAGGGAAAACACTTCCACTTTTTGGCCAAAAAGTGGACTCATCTTCTTGCACTGACCCTTATTACATAATTTCTTTCTGTCAGGCAGAAGTGGCACCAAATCCCATGTCTAGTTTCACAATAATGCGTCCATTCCTTTGCACATTGCAATGTGCCATTTATCACAATCGACAGTTTTACAAGCTTCTTTATAATTGGCAGGCTCTATTTTATCATAGATTAGCAAGGTGGGCTTTGCTTCTTCATAGAATAATAATTCATAATTAGAGAAGTTAGAAGGAGGTCTCCTCTGCCTAGTCGATCTTCTCAATTTATTCTTTGAGTGAGTAGTGAACTCATCTACGCTTGCATTATCCTAAGCATTCTGTGGGATCATATCTCCTATAACTGAAGTTCAAGTTGAGTGAACACCAAAGTCCTCTCGATCATTTTTTAGATTAAAATTACCAATAGTAGTATGTCGAGTTGTTGTTCATGAATTTGAGTGCATGGAGGAGACACGATTTTCTACACAAGGACCACATGAGTGGTCTTCCACGAGACTGGTTACCACATGTGAACATCACCCAGGCTGTGAGCCCGTAGGGGGGGCGTTAAGGGGCAGACATGAGTTATTTGAGGATTTGAAACCATGTAGAGGTCCCTCAAACTGTGTAGACAATGATATAGGTAGTGTGAGGACGTCTTCAACAGTTTGTGTGCTAACCCATGGTGGCTCTGAGGGAGGACGTGCTCTGTGTTCCTGACCCCCTGTTCCATGGGGTGTTGTTAGATTTCGACCCCGTGTTTCACAATGTTTTGTTTTGAATTTAAGCTGAGAGCAGTCATTATAAAATCTCTCTTCTTCATCATTCTCGGTCTCGTCAGAGGACTGGGAATTGAATTCAACCGTGATGGATAACATAGGGACTCCCACTTGATGAGAGATTTGGGGCAGAACACCGGTAGTGTGATTTGATGAAGAATAATTTTTAAAAATAGACAAAGGAGCATACTCTATATGTGATTTATCCTTAATTTGCAACGCTGGGGAAAACATTTCATTGAAGATAACATCCCTACTACAAAATTTTTTCTTATTGATCGGATCCCACAACCTGAAACCAAATCGCTCTTCACCATACCCAACGAAAATACACTTCTACGACTTGGGATCCAATTTGGTTCTTTTCTCTTTGGGTATATGCGAGAAGGCTTCACATCCAAACACATGAAGATGCAAGTAGGAAATCTTCTTCCCTGCCATTCCTCTTCCAGAATACCAAAATCCAACCTGGATGAAGGACTTCGGTTGATCAAGTATAATGTTGTGTTGCAAGCCTCTACCCAAAATTCCTTACCTAGACCTGCATTTGATAACATACATCATGCCTTTTCAAGGATTGTCCTGTTCATCCTCTCGGCTACACCATTTTCTTGAGGAGTGAAAGGAACAACCTTAATCCTTCTAATCCTATTATCAACACAAAATCCATCAAATTCTTGTGAACAAAATTCTCCACCGTTATCTGTTTGTAGACACTTAATTTTATGCCCAATCTGATTTTCAACTAAAGTCTTAAAAAATTTAAATTTTGAAAAAACTTTAAATTTCTTATAGAGCATATAAATCCATACTTTCCTTGTACAATCATCAAGAAAGTGTTGGCATTTGGCATTATAACAAACAAGGAGAGTTTGTTGGCATTTCAATAAGGATATTGAGAAGGTTGTTGATGATTATGGATATAACTGATTAAGGATGTTTACTGTCTTAATATTATTATTTTGTCATTGATGTCAAGAAATTGATTTTCTAATTCAGTATGATGTTGCCATATCTTGAGAAGTATGATTTGATGAGTATAAAGATGTCGGTAAAAGACATAGAAAGAATATGATGGATAAGGGGAGAAATAAGTTATTCAATGGGCAACTATTACCGAGTTAGACAATGATGAGATCATGATGTTTAGATTGTTTTGATATTCTACATATGTTATTGATTGTAAGGTTAATACTATACTATGTTACTAAGCAAAGAACCTAGTCGGTAAAACCCTAAGGAACCTAGTCGGTAAACCCTAAGGTTATCACTATCGGTTAATGAAGTTTAGTATTTATCGAGTTGCAACCGAGTAATAACAGAATGCATTAAATGATTAAAAGCATTATTTAATGACAAAAGCTGATGAGATGGCTATGATTAAATGATTGGTATGTCATGAATGAAGTTTGTTAAAGAATCTATGGCAAAGGAAAATCGGCAGGAAGATCTACAGCTTAGATTGAACCGCAATACCCTAGCACAAGTTCCAAGAAATGTATGCAAGTTCCAAGGCAGGGTAAAACATTTTCAGATTGAAGGATACATTGAACCTGGTCAAAGTTTGAAGATCTGATGGCTATGATTGATCATGGGAAATGTGATCAAGGAGATTTAGCGGTTGGTGAATTGTTTATAAATAAGGAACTATTGATAAACAATGTATGCGGGCAAGTGTATGCATAGGGATGCTACATAGTGATTACCGAGCACAGAAGCTTGAAGACCTATTTGAATAACAGAGTATAGAGCCCAGCAGATGGACAAGATTAGTTCTATGTCTATATTGTATTAAGCAAATAAGAATCTGCTTTAGCATTTTAGATGTGAAGTTGCAGATAGATTTTTATTACTGTTATTTAGTGAAGTGATAGAAAATCTCTTAACCGAGTGGACTTAACAGTCTTATTTGTAAAATCCTCTAGCAAGGTGACATTCTGATTGAGTGTTTGAAATCCTTTAACAAGGTCACTTCTAACAAGGTGAAGATCCTAACAGATTTGAGGGAAATCCCTTAACCGGGTCACATCTAGCAATGTGTTTGTAATCTTTAACATGATTTGCTTTTAACCGAGCATACTCTAGAAGAGTATATTTCTTAGTGGGTCTGAAATCCCACAGTGGTTTTTCCCTATTTGGGTTTCCACGTTAAATCTGGTGTTATAAGTGTTATGATGTTTATATGCTTTTGAGTTTGCATGTTTGCTAGTTTTGGTTATATTACTGAAGTATATGTTACCAAGGTTGAATCTGATGTTTTTTATGGAAGATTAAGTTTGTATGATTCACCCCCCCCCCCCCCCTCTCATCTTATTAGCTTGGTATTTGTACTTATCTTTAAGTATTAGAACTATCAATTGGTATCAAAGATTTAGACTCTGAAAGAAAAAGTTTAAAGGTACTTGAGGCAAAGATCCAAAGATGTATAAGAGGGATGCATCGAAGCTGAACAAGTCAAGTTTCTCTACATGGCAGAAAAGGATGAAGCTGCACCTATCAAGAGTTGGAGAATATGTTGTATATTATCTGGAGAATGTTTTCATTACACCGAGCACCTATCCATTGACAAAGGAAGAAATAAAGGCAAAGCAAGAACATATCCAAGCAATGATTGAAATAACATCTGCTTTGACCGATTCGGAGTTTAATGATCTAGAAGGTTGCAATGATGCTAAGGCAATGTGGGACAAGCTCATATCATAGTATGGAGGAGATGAACATGTTCAAAGAGAAAAAGTGGATAGTCTAAGGGGACAACTTGAATCTATGAGGATGAATGAAGGTGAGAACATAACCCAGTACAGTACAAGGCTAAAGGAGATTGTCAATCAAATCAAAGGAGCAGGTGGAACTATTGAAGAAGAGGATATAACAAGTAAGTTGTTAAGAACCCTTCTATCGGCTTATGCAATCTGAGTCTCTGCAATCAATGAATTAAGGTTTGTACCTAATATGCCAATTTCTTTAGATGCTACTACTGGTAAGCTACATGCATTTGAGTTAAGTAACTTTGATAACAGTGGGTCATCGATAAATAAAGTTGAATCTGCATTTAGTTCTTTTCATATTGGTGAATCTAATGATTACAATGATAGAATGAGTAAGTACACTGAAGGGGATCACAGTGGAGCAAGTGAAATATTTCGCAAGAACATGGAGGAAGTACAAAAACTGTATGAGGAAATCAGAAAGCAAGAAGAGTTTGAAGCACTACTAGCCAGAAGGTTACCGAGAGGCAAAGGTAAGTATAAGGAAAACTACCTTTGAAATGTTTCAATTGTGATAAGATAGGACATATGGCTTCTAATTGTCCTAACAAAGATTCTACTGAAAAGAGAGATTACCGAGATGATAGACAGAAAGATAATCATTACAGAGGACACTGAGACTTCAGAAGAAGAGATAGAAAGTCATACTTAATAGCCGATGAGGAATCCAATGATGATAAATCAGATGAAACTGATACAAAGGAAGTAGTTTATGTGGCTATCAAAGATGGATCAGATGAAGAAAGGTATGAAGAAAAAGTCCTAATATCTCACATAAATACTAATGATTCTTGGATCATAGATAGTGGATGCTCACATCACATGACAGGTGATAAACATAAGTTTGTTATGTTAGAAGACTATGATGGAGGCTATGTAAGATTTGGTAATGATGCACCATGTCCGGTAAGAGGTAAAGGATCCATAACACTTCTTGACAATGCAAGATGCAATGATGTTTATTGGGTTGAAGGTTTGAAATACAATTTGTTGAGTGTAGCACAGCTAAACAATACAGAATACCGAATAGAATTTTATAAAGGAATTGTCAAAGTTCATGACAAGCATGCAAAGTTAGCTGCTACCGGGACACAAAAAAAGGTAACACATTTCACCTTGACTCAACTCAGAATAAATGTCTATATGCAAAGATAGATGATACCTGGTTATGGCATAAAAGGTTTTGTCATGTAAATTTTGATAATCTGATCAAAATAAGCAAGAAGCGTCGAGTAAGAGGTCTACCGAGTCTTGAAAAACTTGAGAATGCTATGTGTCGAGGATGCCAGATGGGTAAAATGACAAGATCAAGCTTTACAAGTAAGTCTTACACCTCTAAGGGAATTTTACATCTTGTGCACACTGATCTTTGTGGTCCTATGAAAGTTCAAAGTTATTATGGTGATAAATATTTCATATTATTTGTGGATGATTATTCAAGGATGATGTCAATTATGTTTTTAAAAGAAAAATCAGAAGCTTTTCAAATGTTTAAATGGTACAAGGCAAGAGTTGAAAATGAAACAGGAAGACAACTGAAATGTCTTAGATCAGATAGAGGAGGAGAGTTCACATCTGATGAGTTCAACTTATTCTGCAATGATCATCGTATAAAAAGACAAGTCTCTACACCGAGAACTCCACAACAAAATGGAATTGCTGAGAGAAGAAACAGATCTATTGTGGATTATGCCAGAACCCTGATGATTGAAAAGAAAGTGCCACAAACATTTTGGAGAGAAGCAATAAGCACAGCAGTTTACACCCTGAACTGAGTACAACTGAAGAAAGGTACTTTGAAGACACCATATGAAATCTGGTATGACAAGAAACCTAATGTAAGTTATTTTAAAATCTTTGGAAGTAGATGAAATGTACACAAGGATGATAGAAATGGCAAGTTTGATTAGAAAAGTGAAGAAGGAACATGTCTTGGTTATTCTTCTAGAAGTAAAGCATTTAAATGTCTAATCAAATCATCTAACAAAATAGTAGAAAGTGCAAATGTGAAAATTGATGAATTTGCAGAAAGAAATGATGAAGGAAATTCCAAGGAACCAGAAGATTATGATGAATTTGTCTATGTTCAACCGACAAGTTCTACCAAGAAAACTGCAGAAGGAAATGAAGAGAATATCTAGTTACCGAGTGATGAAGAAGATCATACAGAGCCTACCGAACCTGTATTAGCCAAATATGTCAGAAGATATCATGCACCAAGTCAGATTATAGGAGATAAGGATGATCCAGTGATGACAAGGAACAAATTGAGATAGAACACATGTCTGATATCTTAATTTGAACCGAGAATAGTGAAAGAGGCATTTAATAGTGAAGATTGGATAAATGCTATGACAAAAGAGATTGATCAAATCAAGAAGAATGACACATGGACACTAATCCCAAAACCGAAGGACAAAAATATAATCAGTACAAAATGGATTTTCATAAACAAGTTGAATGAAAAAGGTGAGGTAATTCGAAATAAAGCTAGACTAGTTTGCAAAGGTTATGCCCAAGAAGAAGGAATTGATTATGGTGAGACTTTTGCACCTGTAGCAAGACTTGAAGGAGTAAGAACATTGTTGGCATATGCTGCTTACAAGAATTTCAAGGTATATCAAATGGATGTCAAATCTACATTTTTGAATGGTATATTAGAAGAAGAATTTTTTATTGAACAACCTGAAGGATTTGCTGAAGACAATAATAAAGATCAGGTATGTAAATTGAATAAAGCTTTATATGGCCTGAAACAAGCACCTAGAGCATGGTATGAAAGATTGCACTCTTATTTAATCAAGCTTGGTTTTATAAGAACAAGTGAAAACAACAATATTTACATGAAGAATGATGAAAATGGAATACTGATCTCAGCCATATTTGTTGATGATATTATATTTTGTGGGAATGACTCTCTATGTAAGAACTTTGGAAATGAAATGAGCAAAGAATTTGAGATGTCATTAATCAGTGAGATAAATTATTTTATAGGTTTACAGATACTGCAAATGAAAGATGAGATTTTCATTACTCAATCCAAGTACATAAAGGAAATCTTGAAGAAATTTGGAATGGAGGATTCAAAACCAGTAAGTACCCCTATGACTACCAACTGTAAACTATCAAAGAATGATGAATCTGCATCTGTTGATGAGACACTTTACCGATCCATGATTGGAAAGTTGCAATATGTTGTTCAAAGTAGGCCAAACATAACACATGCAATAGGTATAGTTGCAAGATTCTCTGCAGATCCTAAGGAAACACACATGACATCAATCAAGAGAATTTTCAGATACTTAAAAGGTACTGAGGATTATGGCTTAGTATATCAGAAAAGAAATGATTTTGATTTAAAAGTTTATATTGATGCTGATTGAGCAGGCAACATTGATGACAGAAAAAGCACAAGTGGAGGAACTTTCTTTTTAGGAGAAAGACTAGTGAGTTGGCTTAGCAAGAAACAAGGATGTGTTTCACAGTCAACAACAGAAGCTGAATACGTTGCTACAACATTGAATTGTACCAACATAGCATGGATCAAACAACTATTGGAAGGTATAAATGAGAAAGTTACCAAGCTAGTAACTATATTTTGTGACAATACTAGTGCCATTAACATTTCAAAGAATCCTGTTATGCACTCTAAGATAAAGCACATCTCTATCAAATATCATTATCTTAGAGAAGAAGCTCAAGAGAAGAAAGTGGTGTTGGAGTATCTTAGCACAAAGGAACAAATAGCAGATATCTTCACCAAGCCACTACCAAGGGACACTTTTGAGTATCTCAGAAGTAAGTTAGGGGTCCTACCCCTATCTTCTACTCACTGATCGAGTTCGGTGAAAGCATCAATTCAATGACTCTACAGAATATATTTTAGGAGTTGATGTTGATTTGCACACTTTAGGATGTTTTCTAAAGGTGTGCAAGAAACAATATAGGAAACAATACAAGGAACAGGAATTGAAGACATAAAATGCTCTAACTGAGACTAAGTTGACACATAATAGCAGGAAATCACTTCATACAGGAAGAAATTACTTTTTAGTTCTTTAATTTTTGGCATTATTGTCAAAGGGGGAGAAGACAGAAGAGAAGAGGAGAAGACTAATGCATGGGGGAGAATTCTGATGACAGGGGGAGAGCATTTCAGCATTTCAGAATCTCATAGCAATCCGAATCAATTAGGTAAAATCAGTTGGTTTTGCCATCAATGCCAAAGGGGGAGATTGTTGGCATTTGGCATTATAATAGACAAGGAGAGATTGTTGGCATTTCAATAAGGATATTGAGAAGGTTGTTGATGATTATGGATATAATTGATTAAGGATGTTTACTGTCTTAATATTATTATTTTGTCATTGATGTCAAGAAATTGATTTTCTAATTCAGTATGATGTTGCCATATCTTGAGAAGTATTATTTGATGAGTATAAAGATGTCGGTAAAAGACATAGAAATAATATGATAGATAAGGGGAGAAATAAGTTATTCAATGGGCAACTATTACCGAGTTAGACAATGATGAGATCATGATGTTTAGTTTTTTTGATATCCTACATATGTTATTGATTGTAAGGTTAATACTATACTATGTTACCGAGCAAAGAACCTAATCGGTAAAACCCTAAGGAACCTAGTCGGTAAACCCTAAGGTTATCGCTATCGGTTAATGAAGGTAGAATGTCTACCGAGTGAAGTTTAGTATTTATCGAGTTGCAACCGAGTAATAACAGAATGCATTAAATGATTAAAAGCATTATTTAATGAAGGAAGCTGATGAGTTGGCTATGATTAAATGATTGGTATATCGTGAATGAAGTTTGTTAAAGAATCTATGGCAAAGGAAAATTGGTAGGAAGATCTATAGCTTAGATTGAACCGCAATACCCTAGCACAAGTTCCAAGACATGTATGCAAGTTCCAAGGCGAGGTAAAACATTTTCAGATAGAAGGATACATTGAACCTGGTCAAAGTTTGAAGATCTGATGGCTATGATTGATCATGGGAAATGTGATCAAGGAGATTAAGCGGTTGGTGGATTGTTTATAAATAGGGAACTATTGATAAACAATGTATGCGGGCAAGTGTATGCACATGGATGCTACATAGTGATTACCGAGCACAGAAGCTTGAAGACCTATTTGAATAATAGAGTATAGAGCCCAGCAGATGGACAAGATTAGTTCTATGTCTATATTGTATTGAGCAAATAAGAATCTGCTTTAGCATTTTAGATGAAAAGTTGCAGATAGATTTTTATATTTAGTGAAGTGATAGAAAATCTCTTAACCGAGTGGACTTAACAGTCTTATTTGTAAAACCCTCTAGCAAGGTGACATTCTGATTGAGTGTTTGAAATCCTTTAACAAGGTCACTTCTAAAAAGGTAAAGATCCTAATAGATCTGAGGGAAATCCCTTAACCGGGTCACATCTAGCAATGTGTTTGTAATCTTTAACAGGATTTGCTTTTAACCGAGAATACTCTAGAAGAGTATATTTCTTAGTGGGTCCGAAATCCCATAGTGGTTTTTCCCTATTTGGGTTTCCATGTTAAATCTGGTGCTATAAGTGTTATGATGTTTATATGCTTTTGAGTTTGCATGTTTACCAGTTTTGGTTATATTACTGAAGTATATGTTACTGAGGTTGAATCTGATGTTTTTATGGAAGATTAAGTTTGTATGATTCACCCCCCCCCTCTCATCTTATTAGCTTGGCATCCGTACTTATCTTTAAGTATCAGAACTATCGGAAAGGTGACAAAATAGTTAGCTCCTCCAATGGAGGTTACCTCGGTAGGCCCAAAAACATCCAAATGTACTAGATTCAATGATGTTGTCTTTGTATCACGCCCACCTTTCAAAAGATAACTCATTTTTGTTTGCCATAGAGACAATGTTCGCAAAAGGCTAAATCTACAAGTTTGAGACCCGAAAGCTAATTCCTTGTGTCCATAACATGGAGCCCTTTCTTGCTAATATGTCCAAGTCTTTGATGCCAAAGATCCGCGTTGCTGTCCTCAACGACCATTGCAACTCCCACTTCACCATGAGTCTTAAATATATAGAGACTACCCAATTTATTGCCATTGGCTATCAACATGGTACCATGTCTAACCTTCCAAGTATCCAGAAGAAAATTTACATTAAGACCTTGGTCGAAGAGCTATCCAACAGATATCAAATTTTGTTTCAATTGTGGGACATGCCAAACATCTTTGAGCAGCCATGTTTTACCACCTTCTAATGGTAGATACACATCACCCTTGCGTGTAATTTTGCAAGCTTTGTTATCTCCTAAGAAAACATTTCCAAAGTGACCTTCTTTGTAGCTTATGAACACTTCAAGGCATGAGGTAGCATGATGGGAGGCACCAAAATCAAGTACCAATGAATTTGGAGTAGTGTCGGTTGTTGAAACAATTAGTACACTATCATCCTTGTAGTAGACAGTATTCGCTTTTTTGTCCCGCACCTTCTCTTGTGCCCTTTTGTAGTTTCTACAATCCTTCTTTACATGACCAGATTTTCCATAAAACCAACAATCACCATTTATGTTTATAGACTTCGATCTCCTTGCTGATTTCGATCGCCTATAATAATTATTTCTGCCTCACCGGATGAAGGTTCTTCATTTTTTCTTCTCAAATCCTCACTAATAAGATTAGCTACTACATCATTAAAAACTAACTTATTTTTACCAGATATCAATGTGCTAACGACTGTTACAACACCATCCTAGCTGCTTGGTAAAGAACATAACAAAAGAACAACCTTGCTCTCATCATCTTGTGTCATCCCCACCAAAGTTGCTTGACTGATCAATGTATTAAATTCATTGATGTGATTTTCCATTGCGCAACCTTCCTTCATCTTAAGCTTGTACAACCGCTTCATGATAAACACTTTATTTGCAACTGACGCCATTTCATATATGGTTGTTAATTTATCTCATACATCTTTCATTGTTGCTTCACCCTTGACGTTGAAGAGAACATTGTTGGATAGTGAGAGAAAAATTGTCACTCTTGCCTTCTTGTCTAATTTTTCCCATTCTTCATCAGCCATCATGGTTGCTTTCTTTGCTTTCCCTTCAAGCGCAAGTGAAGGGTCTTGCTTTATCAGCAAGGACTCCATCTACACCTTCCATAACTTAAAGTTCTGACCAGAGAACCTCTCTATCTTCGCTTCTTCCATGGTTCCATAATTTCACCACCGAAATCTTAATAGTGATCTAACCTCGTTTTGATACCAATTGTTAGGAATGAATGCGAATTTGAAGTGTAGAAATTTAACAAAAAATTCACAGATAGGGACAAAAAGAAACACACAATTTTATCGTGGTTCGGTAGATTGCCTACATCCACACTCAAAGTAGGGGAATCAATTTCTTAATGACCAATTTTGGTTTTACATACACGGCTACAAGAAGATTCAGAACACCCAGAAAAGATATTCAACCAGATCTTTAAAAGAGCTTTACAAACAGAAGTTAAAGGGCCAAAGGATTTGGCGGCAAGAAGAAGGAGTCAGTTGGACTTCACTTCCAACAAGATGGTGTAGTTCCAACTGGCCTGGTAGACATGCATTCAAAATGCAGAAGCAATGACAAGGCAAGTGAAATGTTTCAAAGAATGCCTCAAAGAAATGTGGTCACATGGAATACCATGATTATAGGATACACAAAATGGATTTGTTGAAAAGCCTTTATAAACTTTCAAGCAAATGCAATTGGCAGATATGAGGTCAAATTCTACAACCTTTGCCAACATCCTTCTTGCCTGTGCAAAAATAGGAGATTTGCAATAGGGTATTGACATCCACCAAAGCATAAAGGATAGAAAAATATTATCGGATGTTGTAGTTGCTAATATACAATAGGAATACTTGATAACCAGACTGTGGGATGTTTCAACTATGTATTTTATAGGTTTTAAGGAGCTCGACAAAGAACACACTCATCTATAACGTAACTATTAGGCTATTGGTATTAAACTTTGCAAAGATTAGCTAAGTTGGCTTGAAAATTTTGAGTTTAAGCCACTTTCAATCATGCTCCATGCTCCTCCAACTGAAAATGACAGGCTGAAAACAATCCGGAGTATGCCAAGACCCCAACTCAAGTACCAACTAGAAGTGTATTTTTCAGGTTTCTTGATATAAATCCACATAAAACATGGGCAGGTTTCTCTATAATTAAATGGTTAAAGCAACCAACAAGCTTTAAATTATGCTCTAATTAACATATGTGCCTAATTGCAGATCTTTTGCACTCCAAAATATGTCTATTTGTTAGGGAAAAGGATCTATGAGATTGGCATGCCTTGCACATAGCATTGACTAGGATACAAAGTGAAAGACATTATGAATTTCTAGTACATGATATTACAAACTAAGTTGAATCGTGATGAGCATTTTTCAGAAACCCCATTAAGGTAGCAATATAAAAGCTATATTCTTTTTTTTTTCATTTTTCTACAAATATTTTAATAAATTTAAAGATTATTTTATTTTACTTTTTTAAAAAATCACATTAATTAATATTTTTACTTTTAATGTCAATTTTTAATTTTTGTTTTTCTTATTTTTTAATGATGAATAAGGTAATTTTATATTTTAAAAAATGATATACAATTTAAAAATATATATATTTTCTTCATTTTATTTATGAATAATATTTTGTTACTTTAAAAAAAAAGTTTTTATTGTTTTTAAGAATGAAACTATTTGAGCTTTAATATATGTATATTTCATTTATATATATATATATATATATATATATATATATATATATATATATATATATATATATATATATATATATATATATATATATATACATACATGATGAAAAAAAATTTAATTATATTGTAATAATATTACAATCATAGTATATAAAATAATTTAATAATATTATTCAAATTCAATAATACTATAATATAATTACAATATAAGATAATAAAATAATAATATCGATTTATATTTTATTAAAATTTGTAAAAAATATTAATTATATAATTCTTTTCTTAATTTAAAATTTTTATTATATAAAAAATATTTATTAATTCAAAAGTTATTCGATTTTACTTTCAAAAAATCATCACATGGATTAACATTTTTAATAGTCATGTCAATTTTACAAAATATTTGCTTTGTTGCCCTTAGACACTATTTTGTTAGTTTGTTGTATAGTTCTTAGTTCATGAGTAGCATAATTATTTTGAATAGGGAAGTTGCAAAAAAAATGCTCTTCACTAAAAAAACTCTTACTAAATTGCCCGCATGTAAGATCTATGCCCCAAGCTTTGAGGCTTGAACAAGTTCAAGTTTGGACTTTGTTACCTCCTACACACTCAATTGCAAATAATATAGAAACATTTTAGGCCATTTGTTGTAGCTCTCAAGAGATGTATACAAAATAATGCAACCAAAATTTTAAGCTTTGGAATAGTAACTCATAATTAAATTTAAGTTCAAAATATCATTAGAATTAACATTAATAATAATATAATATTAAAAAATACAATAATATGAATAATTGTAACAATATGTATGTGTTTGTTTGAATGTATGCATATGTAAATTCAATTCTGCATTTTCCACTTACACTGAATTAACATTTTCAAAATACTATAGATGTAATCATTGCACACCACATTGAGATGCAAGTGCTAGTTTCTATCAAAACTAGTCATAAAAGTCTGTTTCCTCATTTATTTGACAAACATATAATAGTCAATTAATCAAACCATTTTATTTTTAACTGTTAACTTAAAAATTATAAATTAATCATTTATAGTTGAAATCAGAAAAAGAATAAATTAAGTCAAAAAAAGTGGAATAGCAGATATGGAATACAAAGAAAAGCTATACCTAGTATGAACGAGAAAAACCCAAGAAATAGCATATGCTAGGTAATTTATGCCGTTTTCGAAGAACAGGGGGTGGGGCTGGCCTTGTACGCATGCGCTCAGATAGTTACGGTCTTTGGAGTCCAAATCGGGGTTAAAGTAGAGCCACGCGGAAGTGTGTTTTAACGCAAACAAACTCGAAAATATCTTTGAATTTTTCCAGCGTGCCCTGACCGTTCCCTGAGGACTCGTTCGTGGGGAAAAAGGAAAGAAAAAAACTTGTTCCTTCCGCTGAGAGCAGAGGAGTAGCAGTAATGGTGGTCAGCTGATCCTTCCATCAAATCCAGCCCATTCTGCTTCAGAAAGATTCATGCATTCCAGCCTTTACATTCATGGCTTCCTCCTCATCGTCTGCATGTCCTTAATTATACGATGCATTCATCAGCCATCGAGGCCCTGATGTCAAGGATACCCTTGCTAAACAACTGTATGAACTTCTTCAGGAAAGAGGGTGCCGGGCTTTTCTAGACCGTGAAGAGATAAAAGGAGGAGATTCTATTCCTTTTGCCATTCGCAATGCCATTTGCTCATCTCTTGTGCAAATTGCCATTTTTTCCAAAGGATATGCAGAGTCCTGTTGGTGTTTAGATGAGCTTCATCTCATGTTACAGCAAACTGATGCCCTGTTTATTCCTTTCTTCTACGATGTCCAGCCGTGGGAGCTACGCCACATCAAGAACGAGAAATCACAGTATGGTGTGGCATTTTCTGATTATCGAAGTAAAGGCAGATATCTTGATAAGTTGGATGAATGGAAAAACGCCCTCAAATCTGCTGCTGACGTATCTGGTTATGAACTTAGCCATTCCTCACATCAATAGTAAGATTACTTTCATTTGCTTTGTATCGATTATGATTCCTCGTGTTTTCCCCTTTTCACCAGTTTATGACATTCATATTACTTTGGTAGGATGGCTTTCTAAATAGATTTTTCGTTTTGGATTTCAGCAATTTGTGTGAAAATATTGTGTCTCGTGTGCTACAATTGGTACAAGAAAGGAGAAATAGTAAGCCGTTAAATGTTGCTAAATATCCGGTTGGACTTGCTGATCTCGTCCAAGATTTTGAAAGTTGTGGTACAGGCAAGGTCATGATAGCAGGGATCTATGGACTTGGGGGATCTGGAAAGACCACCCTGGCAAAAGAATTGTTTAACAGGAAGCGTTCAGACTACCATGCAGCATCTTTTCTCTCTGATGTGAGAGAATCACATGCCAATCGTGATTTGCAGTGCTTGCAAAGTCAACTCTTGAAAGATCTTTTTCCTAAAGATTCAGAGATTAGCAGTGTGCACCATGGCATCGGAGAGCTGAAGGATCGTCTAGGAAGAGCAAGGCATTTGCATTTTCTCATAGTCCTGGATGATATTGATCATCAAGACCAATTAGATGCCCTGTTACCTGAAGGAATGCTGAGCTCTAGTAGCCTGGTAATAATTACAACCCGTGACCAAAGTATTTTAATGGGTGCAGATATCCGTTATAAGATGAAGGAACTGAATAGGGATCGTGCTAAAGAACTCTTCTGTAGCCATGCTTTCCGCATAGGGGATCCACCCATTGCATATGAGAAATTGGTTGAAAGCTTCGTGGAATTCTGTGGAGGTTTACCCCTCTCACTTAAAATTTTGGGCGCCCATCTTTATGGCAGGGATGAGTATTATTGGCAGTTACAATTGGAAAAGGTTAAGAAAATCCAGCCTAAGGATATAATGCAAAGACTTAAAATAAGCTTTGATGGTCTAGACCAAGAGGAGAAGCACATATTTATAGATATTGCATGTTTATTCAATAAGAAAAAAAAATCTAATTTAAAAAGTAAAGCTATATTAGTCTGGAATCTGTCTGGTTGGAGCGCTAAACATGCAGTTCAAAACCTGCAAGACAAGTGCCTAATTGAAGTGAGTTGGTTCAAATTTGAAATGCATGATCACCTCCGCGATTTGGGAAGACAAATGGCAGATGAGTTGGGGCCTCCTCGGCTATGGAGACCGCACATTCTTAGAGCTATATACTTGTTTGGCAAAGATGGTTTTTTACTACTGAGAACTAATTCTTTTTCGAGTGTAATTGTGAATGCCAGGCCAGTTTCGAGTTGAGAAAGCTGGAGGTATTCTACTCTCCTTCGTTGCAAAAGCTTCCAGATTTGATGGGAATGTTCAGGCATTTGGAAGAATTAGATATCAGCAGATCCTTAGAGAAGACAGATATAACACCCTTAGTGCAATCACTTAAACAACTTGATAATCTTAGATCACTGACATTGTCTTTTGGGAAGGAAGTCTTCTTCAAGGGGAATTTGGATCTGAGCAGAGGTAGAGATTCTCTTTCAAGCAGTCGCATGAATAGCCTTGAAACCATACAACTTTCCTTCGCTAATATATCTAAGTTGCTAATTTGTAGAGAGATCTGTCCCCGACTTCGATCATTGACAGTTCAGTTTATGGAGAATCTAAAAGAAATGCACTTAAATCAGCTAGAGAGACTGGAAGCTCTTACAGTGCGGAAATGTCCCAAATTTGAAACAATATCAGGGTTATCTTCTCTAACAGGGCTGCCGTCTCTTAAAGTGCTATATTGTCCCAAATGGGAAACAATACCAGGGTTATCTTCTCTGAAAGGGCTTCAGTCTCTTAGAGTGGAGGATTGTCCCAAATTTGAAACAATCTCAGGGTTATCTTCTCTAACAGGGCTTCAAGTGTTTAAAGCACAGAAGTGTGAAGGGTTGAAATCGTTGCCAACCATTGCACAACAACGTCATCTGGAGAGATTCACAATTTTGGATTGTCATAAGTTGCAGAGTGTAGAAGGGTTTGAAGAGTTGCAAGGATTGAAAAGTCTGATAATTGAAGTTCCTGACAATGGATATGCATGGGTACGGAATTGCTTTTATGGATTGAGGGTAATACTACTTTTTCTAAACGCAAACAATTGATCGACTGGAAAGCAAGTTTTTTAATTGTTAAAAGTGAATTATGTGATTTTTCTGGACAGGGAAAACAATATTACTACTTCTAAGTTGGTTATGAAAATTATTTATTTTACTTATATTTATATCAGTTTTTTAATGTTTTGTTTTATATTTTAAATGTTGCAGAGGCTTCCATCAGAGTATACCATTTTAATAGGGAAGCCAGTGGATACAGCATTTGTCTAGATTGGATGGAAATTTATTTTCTCAAGTGATTGGTGCTCAAGGAGTTGAAGAGATGAATGGCGGACAAAATACGCTGGACATAAAGAAGCTCATCAGGTGCAATTACTATATATGCTTTTCTTGGAACATTTAAATATCTTGCTACTTACATGAAAGATGAATGAGTATTCTCAACATGTGGTGATGAACGAATGATTGTACTTTTACTCCCCCACCATGATAGTGAGGGAATTATAATAAATAGAATCAACATAACGAAGGGATTGAAGGCCATAGTCAATGGAGGGGAAGAAGGGAAAGCTTTAATTTTGATGCAAATAATCATTGATCAATTGTATAGAGAAAATAAAAGAATTGAGAATTTTAAAAGTAGGTTTTCATGCAGTTGTTTAGCTTATTTTGACTAGTAGTCATTATTCATTTTAATTAAAATTATTTTTTTAAATTAATTTTTAATATTATTAATAATAATTTATCTAATTAAAATTTGAAAAAGAAAATATGGGTAAATGTTGGAGTGTGATATTTTTTGACAATATGCGAGTGTAGAATTGTACATCATCTTTTTTTAATGTTGTCATACTATTGGTCAACTAAAAATATAAATTTCATCCTACCAATACCAATAAACTAATGTTATTCAAGCATTTAATATTGTTGAAATTTGATTCAATAAATCAAATGTATTTAAACTAGAAATTGCACCGTGGTGTGCAATGGGTACGCCGAACAGGTGAAAGTTCATTTAGAAAAAAATGTGGTCTTTTTTCTATAAAAATGTGTAGTACATGATGTTAATTGGTAGACCATTTATGAAATGATGTGGTTTGTGCAACAAATGTCTTGATGGAGAAGTGATAGCTATAAATTAGCATGCATCCACTTACATGGATTTGAACACAACTGAAAGAAAACCTTTGAATGAAGAATATAATTAAGGTCCATTACCTATAGGCTCATATTATGTTTTCTATATCTAGAGAGAGAATGATAGGAATAGAAAGAGAGAGAGATGGGTGGATGAATGTGTGTGTGTGTGTGTGTGTGTGTGTGTGTGTGAGAGAGAGAGAGAGAGAGTGAGTGAGTGAGTGAGAGAGAGAGAGAGAGAGAGAGAGAGAGAGAGAGAGAGAGAGAGAGAGGTGGGAATATGGGGATAAAGATATAGAGACACACTGAGATGTAGATATAGAGGTATAGGAAGAGGGAGAAGGAAAAATAGAGAGTTATTTCTTTTATGAAATGTAATATGTTATCTTGCTAAATCAATGACGCATCCTACTCAAAAAGAGATATAAGATGATTTAATTCATTCTAGCCATCTAAGTCAGGGTGGGTCACACAAAGATTAATCTTGTAGATATATGCTTATGTGTTATCCTTCCCATACCACGAGATTCACCTAATATCTCTCATATTTAATTATAAATCTTTATATATAGATACATGAGAACATTTAATTGATCAAAAGGATTAACACTACTCACATGGTAGTATTATGGTGTAAGTCTCGGTGAGTAATTAGGTCATTATTTTAAGCATAGCTTTTGTTGATTTTCTATAGAAAACTCTTATAGAACTTCAAAATTTGTATACTAAATAGTGTCATTCAAATAAGATATTTTTTTTAAAGTGACAATTGTTGCTAATTTAGTTGAGGTTGTTTTCTTTCACATCTATAACTCAATGATTCTGTTTTAGCCTTTGGGTACAATTTAATCCATTTTCACCTTTATTGAAACTCTTCCAATTAAAAAGGGAATCTATTAGTGTGATAGAATTCAAATAAGTAGAAACTTAGGGATGAAATGGATTAAATTACACTAATTAAAGTACATATCTTGTAAATAAACAAGCAAACAATTATCATAGAATTCCCACAGCCAAGTTAGCATAAAAATTAACCATATAGAGAATGATTTATTAAGTTAATTAATATTTAGCAAAAAATAAAGTTGAGGATCACATCACCAATAAATAAATATTAACCAAAAGGTTAATTCAAAGTGGGCCCTTTCTCTACTGCTACACATTATGATCAATGTAGATCTTTCTTAAGACAACAATATCTTATTAGTGTTATTCAAGTTCATATGATGTTTGTCTTTGGTTGAATTCATTATAAAAATACATTTGTGACACAACACTAATGTGTCTTTTTTATAGCTATATTTATAGGGAATGGGATGAAGAAAGTTTAGTGCACACACATAGCAGATGATAACAGAGATACTAGTCACAAGGCTTAAGATTTTTAGTGGGATGAAGAAAGATTAGTGCACACACATAGCAGAGGATAACAAAGACACTAGCCACAAGGTTTAACATTTTTAGTAGGTGTTTTATACAATTTTATAGATTAAATTTATATAATTTTGTAGGGGAAGATAGAGATAGACATGAAGATAGAGCAAGAGAGGAAGAAGGCGATAAATAGATAGAGGCATAGAGATAGATAGATAGATAGGAGATATATAGAGATAAAAAAAGAGTGATATATAGAGATACATAAGGATGGGGAAAGAGATGGGGATTGACAATTAAAGCATACTCATATTATTAAAGTGATATGGATATGGATACTATTGTGCATTCACTAAGTTCTACTTACTCTTTCTTATCCCCTTAATTAAAGCATGAGATTGAAAATCACTATGAGAATTTGAAATTAACATTCCATTTTAATGTGCATAACATAGAAAGAAATTGAATTCTATGTTGTATTGATGAAAATTTTTAAAATAATTTAAAAAAATTATAATACAATTTTAAAAAGAAAAAAATTTGTATCATCATAATATGATTCAATAACATTTTGAAATTATTTCCTTGATTAATTGATGCTATCAAATCAAATTTGAAAAATAAAAGAAATATAGAATAATAGAAAAAAACAAAAAAATTACTTTAATACTTCATAAATAAAACAAAAATCTTATTATTCATTGCTAGTAAATAAAAACTAATTTTATATTATTATTTAAAACCAAAATTAAATATAAAACTAAACTAAAATTTTTTAAAATCTGATTTTTTCATAGTGTATTAACATTTTGAAATGTCTTTGGAAAAAAACAAAAAAATTACTTTGAAACTTTCTAAATTAAAAAAAAAACTTACTTTAAATCTTTGTATATTAAAATTTAAAATAAATTAAATTCTAAAATTAAAACTATCTTTTATAGTTTTTTTTAAGATGTAGGTTAAATAAACTACTACAATTTATTGCCACGTCCCTAAATTGTTGAGCGCCTTCCATTTGTGGAGCTGCACGTTTCCCAAGTATCACCGATCTACACTTGTAACCATGATGCACAATGCTTGGAACGATATATGCAATATGAGCTCCGATGAGGACAAGATGCCATATGTATCCCATGACCAATAAAGAGTTGTGGTTAGACATGGATTCAGGATGGTTTACCAAGTTGTTGTAGTAATTGCATCAGCATTGAAAGACCATGCGTTGGCTCTTCATACTCTCTACTAGTTAGCAATGAGCTCAGTTTGTCAAAGTCGTAAACCAGGACAACAAACACCTTCTGCAAAGGATTATTCAAAGAATCTACAGGTTTGGAAATGGCATTGTATTTTTCTGTTTGTTTTTTCAAGAAATACAGAGTATCTATGACTATAGGTCTTGTCCTATATTATCAGCATTTTTGTGATGCCTGCATTTTTATGGGCTTCAAAACCGTGTGCATGAGTAGCGGTAGAAAATTAGGAGAACTATGTAACTGGCACACCCACAATTATAGAGTTGCAGATATCTGGAATGACTGCTTCATACATTTATAAATAATTCCTTTGTCACTAACTTGGCACCAAGGTAACCGGTTGCTAGTATACCATGATTTACTTTGTTAGCTTTGACAATGTTTAAGAAACTGCGGAAGAATTTATTGAGAGGTCAGAAAGCAGATATGCGTCAGCAGGAGGAAAAGTACATAGGTGTCGGTCACGTGAGGATGAAGATATGGCGCATTTAACAAGTGCAATCCATCAAAATGAATTCAACGAATTATAATGATAGAAAACAAAACGTGATAATAAAATATTGGCCAAAAAATCAACGACGATTATCGTTTGGATCGTCTTGCATTTGCTCTCGTTCGCTGTACACTCTTGATTGCCGCGTAATTAATTAAAAAATCATGAAACATATATAACTCTAATATCACTTCAATCATATTCACATTTAATAGACTAGCAATTGCACCTTAGTGTGCAATGGGCATGCCGAAGATGTGTGGAAGGTAAATCACACAAAAAAAAGGTCTATTTTTAGCATCCATTTGTGCAATACATGAAGTCAATTGAAAAATGTTTTTTTGTTTTTTTTGATAGGTAATGGGTCGAAGTCAATAAAGTGTACATACCCTACCCCCTTGTGGGATTTGAAATTGTGACCTCTTTTTCAAAATCACAAGTTCTCCACCACTAGGCCAACTTAGGTTATACAATTGAAAAATGATGTTGTTTGTGCAAAAAAGGTTACAATGGATAAGAGATAGCTTCATGTGAATTATGCATCCACTTACAAAGATCTGAACAACTAAAAGAAAACCTTTGAAATAATAACATAATCAAGATCTATTACCAATAGGACCTTTGAAATAATAACATAATCAAGACCTATTACCAATAGGCTTATATTATTTTTTCAATATAGAGAGTGGGAGAGAGAGAGATACATAGGGACAAAATGAGGGAGAGATAAAGGGGCGAAGAGCGAGAGAGAAATGGGGTAAGGATATGGAGAGAGAGAGAGAGAGAGAGAGAGAGAGAGAGAGAGAGAGGTGGGGGCCATATAGAAAGACAAAGAGATACAAATATAAAGGTCTAGAAAGAGGGAGATATATACGGAAGGATTGAGAGAAATATGTCAAGAGATAAATGGGGATAGAGGAAGATAGAGGTAGATATATCTATGAAGAGAAAGAGAAATAGAGATATATGGGAAGATAAAGGAAATAAGACATGAAGGTAGAGAAATAGATAGGGGCATAGGGAGGGAGTGAGGGAAGGAGATATGGGTTGAGGAGGGTGGCTAGCCTCCGAGGTGGACTAAAGGATGGAATAGATCTAATTATATTTCAATATTCTCACAATACAAGGATGACCACCCTTGAGATTGCAGTTTGCAAGCATTTCCACTAAATTCCTAGTGCTAATTTAGTTGAGGTTGTGAAATTTGCCAAATTATGCAATATTGCCTCCTCGATGATCTCATAAATCATAGTTCATCAATGATTTGCTGATCTGCTAATGATTTCCTTAAAACTAAGTAAAGAGCGACCATGCCATTTCATAAATCATAGTACATGAAGTAAATTTTGTAAGGACCATTTAGAAAATGATGAAAAGTTTAAAATATTTTTGCATTCATTTATAGGAAACCCAACATAAGTGAAATGAAACTTTTGAATAAAAGAGATAATTGGGCTCCATACCAAAATGATCATGTTATGTTTGCACTAGTGAGAGAGGGATAGAGATGGAGAGATAGGGTGACACATGTCTAGAGATAGGGGAAGAGATGGAGAGAGAGATGGATATGAAAATGAAGATAGAGAGGGAGAGAGATAAAGAGAGATGAGAGAGAGGGACATATAAAGATGGAAGAGATAAATATGTAGAGGGAGATAGAGAGGCAAAGAGATATATAAGTACAGATCCAGGAAGAAGGAGAGGGAGAGGGAGAGGGAGAGGGAGAGATGGAGATATATGGATGGGTAAAGAGAGTGATACATGTCTAGAGATGGGGGGACAAGAAGATAGAGGTAGAGATGATGATAGAGTGAGAGAGGAAGAGAGAGACAAATAGAGATGGATAGATAATAGAGTGAGATATTTTTAGATATATGGGAAGAGAGGAAGAGAGAAATAGCGATGAAAATGAAGAGGGAGAGATATACAAAGAGAGGGGTGAGAGGGATAGATAAATATGGAAGAGATAAATATAGAGAGAGGGAGACTGAGAGGCAAATGCATATAGAAGTGGAGGTCTAGGAAGAAGGAGAGGGAGAGGGAGAAACTATCTCATCAATGAAGATGTTTCAACATAGTTTGATACCTAGTATGGTGGTTATGGTAAATAATCTTTCAACCAATTCTAATAGTTTTAACAAAATATTTAATTATTTGTAGTTAACATCCATAACCTTCTTTTATTTTTTTGACGCATATGCACTATCATGTAGTGCCCTTATCCATTTCCCAAGATAGAATACATTTGAGGGATTTTGCAAAAGAGTGCCAAGAAAGGAAGCTACTTAGAAATTGCATACGAGGTGTCATTTTTCATTGAATATGTATGATGTCATAAATTATTCACTGGTTTGACTTTATTACAATTGATCTATTGTATCTTATTTCTCACCTTTGGGAGTATTAAATTACACTAATGCCATTATTTTTCTTATATTTGTTCTTGTTATTCTTTTGTTTCACATACGACCTTCTGAACATGAAGATATTGTTGACTATATGTTCTTTAATATTGATACATTATGAGGTCAAATCATCCTATAATCCATCTAATTTATTATTAAAATAATTTAAATAATAATTACAAAAATAATTATATCTATAAAAAATTTGCTTTTATTTTCTTATATATGTATTTTTAAAAGTTAAACAATAATATTATTAGAAAAAATTATATAATATATATCTTAAAGTTATGTAATTAGGTATTATATATTCTATAATATAATAATTATTGAAATAAAAAATAAACAATAACTATTAAACATATAGTTTATTATTAAAAAAACTAAATATATAATCAGCTAATAATTAAATTATATTACTAAAGTAAAAATACAAAAAAAGAAAACAATTTAAAAAAATAAAAGAAAGAAATTAAGATAAATTATTCTCAAACTCAAAAAATAAGTCCTTTTAAAATATTTCCATTCCATATGAGGCAAATGTACTAAGTCAAAAGTAGAATAGCATAAAATTCTAAAAATGTTTTATTTATAAATTCTTGTCCTTTATTGGGACGCGAGTTTATGGATTTTCTGTACGTGAACCCATAAACCATAATCCCGCATAGATGATAGACCAGTGGTAACGATGCATCCCGTTAAAAACATAAAGGAAAAAACCGCCTAGAAAACGGAATTAAAGTCGGCAACGACTAATAATAAAGGGTGCGAAAACCCAAGCAAAAATTGTCTATACTCGCCTGCGTTAACATAATTCACATGAACGGTGACGGGGTAAAAGCGATGAACGGATGAGATCTGTTTCATGGTCTTGCACGCCTCTCTAGAATTTGAGACCATTGGATTTTCAAGTGAAGGTTTTTCTTGTCATAGGGAATGCCTTCGGCATAAATATTACAATATTTTTCAACTTGATTGTCATTATATAATGTATTGAATGTGATTAGATTTGTCTACATTTGTCTACATTGTTAAAATAAATGTGTAAATTCTATTGGGTCTATCTACTCATATACTTGTTTGCATTGAATAAGATGAAATTTTTCTAGATTCATGTCTTCATTGCATCCAAGAAGATAAGATTTATGCATATCTTCTTAGATTTTTTTTAATTGCACATGACCTTTTTTTAATTCTTTTATAATATTGATCAATTAAAATATATTTTTTTCTATGAATTAATGTCTTGTTACGAAAATAAGACAATAGAAAAATAATTTTTTATTTTTTTTAAAAAGCATTAAAATATGTACAAATATTAGAACTATAGAATTGCACATAACTTTTTTAATTCTCTCATATTATTGATCAACTAAAAAAGTAATTATATCCCATAGATACATTAATAATTCCCTTCAGAGAAACTACTAGTAATTGCATGGACATATGAAATAATTTACTTTGCCCATCTACTTTTGAAAAGATTTTGTTATCTTTGTTTTATTCAAGACTTTTATAATATTTCAGGTATGGAATTCTCTTCTTTATTCAATTTAAAAAATAGTCTTTCAATATTTTCTTTTATCACTTTTGAATGGTATTTTAAAAATTGACCATCACATACATTTCTTTTCTTTTGTGTCTTTAATCTTTAATTGCATAGAGAGAATTGTAAAATAAATTTGGTATTTGTATGTTTATTTTGTTTCTTTAATCTTTAAATAGGATAAATGTAAAATAAATTTGATATTGTTGTGTGCATACACACATACAAAACATCACATTATATGCATTAATTAAATATAGTTGGATATTGAAATATAGAATAATAAATGCATGCTATTTTAGGAAAGTAAATAAGATGATAAGAATTTGAAATTAAGTATTTCAAACAATCATTTATCTTGTAATCAAATGTTTTATTTTCAATGCATATAATCAATTTTTTGAGTTTGGGATCATGAATCTATCTTTGCACCTACAAACTTGTTCTATTAACTAACAAAATTTTAATAACAATAGACTTGAAAATTTTAAATTATCTTAATACATGTTCCACTAGGTCCCCTATAAAACAAAGAGGAATGATCAAATACAACACTCTTTAGTGAGACAAATAATACTGGAAATTCTCATGTGATTTTAGATTCCATTTGATCCACAAATTAAAGTATGAGTATGTGAATAAAATGGGAATTAAATCAAAATTAGGAAACATGTTATTGTGAGGATTTGGTTATTACTGAGAGAGGGGATGAATCAATAATAACAATAAACTGCAATCTTTCACTTTTATAACTAGTACCGGTAGCAGATCAAAGAGTCTCCAAATTAGATTTATCAATCATTACCAGTAGCAGCTTAAGTGTTCTTCATTAAGCAAATATAGTAAAGGCATCAAATAAATAACTCAACAATCCATCCACAACATGAAAACAAAGATTTTTCATGTGGAAACCCAAATGGGAAAAACCACGGTGGGAATTGGTACCCACAAAATTTGCACTCTTTCAAAATGTGCCCTGTTAGGAGCTTAGCCCGGTTAGGAGCTTTACAACAATACCCGGTTAAGAAAAGACCCTGTTAGGAGTCACTCAATCAAGGGATTTACAACTTAGCCCTGTTAGGAGCTTTACTCTATTAGGAGTAACCTTGCTAGAGGACTTAAACCCAAATTAATGAGCCACCCGGTGAAGGGATTTACAAGATCGAGCCTCTTAGAATCTACCTGGTTAAGGGATTTTAGTACTGCTACAACTGTTAGGAAACAACAGGTAAATGATGTGGTCTTATCACTTCTCTGCTTTCTTGTTCAAATCCTTGTCAGCTCCAATTTGCTTCTCTCATGCAGACATCTCAATCTGGTTCGGCACACACACACTTCTCTGATCACCGACACAATAAACCTTCTAAAACTTGACCTAAATAACCTTTACAATTAGGTCGGTTACATAACCCTAACTTACAATGAATGTGCATTATAGATCATATCAGATCATTACAAATCATTACAGTTCATCATACAGATCATTACAACACATTTCAAGACAATTACAGTCGTTGAATGATCATAACACATCACTGCACATCAACATGACAAGTTGTCAAACCCCTATTTCATTTCGCTAAGAACTTCGATGTTTTCCAAGAAATTCGCTCCTTGATCACGTTCAAACAACATGTTATCCATTCACATGGATTCTGCCACATCACCACTAAGTTAAGAACATGAAAAGAATCACCACCAAACCTAAAAACATCACTGGTCAAAGATCTTCTTACCGGTTCTCAAACCCTACACTGAATATACAACAGTCAATTACAAACATGACTTCCAGTTCTCCAAACATGATGTGATTCCTATCATGGACTCATTATGATGTCATAAGCATTCATTCCAAACCGCAACACCTAACTCAACACGGATGTCTACCGTAACCGTCTGCTCCTCTGTTCCCGCTTACCGACACCGTCAACTTAGCAATTTTTCTTTCCAATTCAATCCATTACCAGTTAGGGTAATCCAATAGACTTAGATGACATATCAAACATAAGAAAACATGAATAAACATGGACAAACATGGTTGCCATCAATGACAACACAAATAACTGATCATATCATAATTATATCATCACCAACAGTCCATCAATATATCATCCTTTACCGGTACACCATCATCTCCATCAGTTATCCCAACATGACAACATTCTCCCCCTTTGGCATTGATGGCAACACCAAAAACTTCAACACCAAAAGCTTCAATTGATGACAAATACCAAGAACCTATGACATGATGAGCTCTTCACAATTCTTCTCCTGGTTTAACTTTTCTTCTCCTTTGCTCTTTATTGTTCTTCTCCCTGTCATTTCTTCTCTCCTTAACTGTTTAATTTCTTCTCCCCCTTTGAAAGCAATGCCAAAGGTGCAAAGGCATCTTATGTCTTCAATTTTGTTGATTCATCTCATCTTAGCTGCTCCCCCTAAGGAGTAGCCCTCTTCTCATCAATTCACAGTGAAAGATATTCAATGAGTCCACTAGATTGATCCTTCCACGTCTTCTTAGTTGACCTTGGGTAGGGGTATAACCCCTAACTTGCCTCTAAGATATTCAAAGGTAGCCTTAGGCAATGGTTTGGTGAATATATTTGCCAATTGCTCTTTACTTGACACATGCTCCATTCTCACTTTCTTCTTTTGCACTCTTTCTCTCAGAAAGTGATACTTCAATTCAATATGTTTTGTCCTAGCATGTAATATCGAATTCTTAGATATGTTTATAGCACTTGTATTATCACAATATATAGTCATCGGTTCAGTCATATACTGCTTGAATCCTTCCAAGACATGTCTCATCCAAATATCTTGTGTATAATTCGTGGATGTAGCCACATACTCTACTTTTGTTCTAGACTGAGATATACAAATATGTTTCTTACCGGTCCAACATACCAGTCTACCACCTAGGAAGAAAGCTCCACCGATTGTGCTTTTCCAGTCATCTACATTTCCTGCCCAATTTGCATCAATGAAAACTTGCAAAGAAAAATTCCTTTTATATGGATACCATAATCCACTATCAACTGTTCATTTAAGGTATCTGAATATTCTCTTTATTGTTGTCATATGTGTCTCCTTAGGGCTCTTCTGAAATCTTGGTACTAGGGTGGCTACAAGAAGTTGAGTCCCACTTTTGGGCAAAAAGTGGAAGTGTTTTCTCTGTTTTTCAAATTTTTTGTCAATTGATGTCAAAATTTGATGCACTTGGAGATTGAATCTCAAAAAACTTCAGTAATAGAAAATGTAGTGTTCAGAGTCTACTTTTCAAATATGTAATTTATTTTAATACCCACATGCTAGAAATCCCTTTTTAGTAGGCATGTTTAAAAACCAGTTTTTCAAAATGCCTGTTTCAGGACCATACCACACATGTACGACCACCCTTTTTTGATGCAAATAAATGAATTTTTGCAAATCCTTCTGGGAAATGATACCTAAGACACCAAATATTGATGAGAATATTTTTTCTTATTCTTTTATTGAATATTTTTTTTTTATTAATTTTTAACTGATAATAAAGTATATTTTCAAAACATCGGGTGTACGACCACCATAATTTGATGAAAATTTCATATTTTTCAATTTTTTTTTTTTAATATTCAAAAGAATTGTATGTAGATTGATGTCATATAATTTATTTTTCTAAAATCCTAAAAACAAAAAAGTTATTAAAGTTTTAGTGAACCTTGATATTTTAGGTTTAGGTTCCACTTTTGGTTAATAAATAATACAAAAATAGTAAAAGTAATCTTATCACTATGAAATTTACATTTATGAAATCAGGGCGCTGAAAACTCTAATGGGTTTGCGTTTCATCAAAAAATTCAATCAGAAAGGCCCTCAAAAAATTAGGCCAAGGTAGAAATCTGATGTCGTTTTACCTTAGTCATTTTTTTGGAGGTCTAAGCATAGGCTTGGTGGGACCAAGCCTATCCCGAAGCAAAAAAAAAAAGCTAAGGGTTGTTTCCCACCCCTAATTTTAACAAACGGGAACCCGTTTTTTAAATTCAAAAAGCGGGCACCTGTTTTGCTTTAAATTCAAAAAACAATGAAAATGATGGAAAATGGTTTAAAATAAATAAATAAATACATTTAAAAAACAGGTGCTTGTTTTTTTCAAATCGGGTGCCCGTTTAGCTTCACGCACCCATTGCTAAACGGGCACCTGTTTCTTAATGGCTCAGGCACCTGAAGCTAAATGGGTGCTCGATTTGTACAAATCGGGCACCCGTTTCTAGCGGGCTCTTTTCCCAGCTCGCGGACTTCCGCGGGATTGGAACCCAACTTTGTGCGTTTACCCACTAACCCAACTGCATGGGCAATATCTGGTCTACTATGAACAACATAATAAAGTTTCCTAATAATAGATCTATATTCTTTCTCATCCACTGAGGATGAATCATCTTCTTTTGACAATTTGCAACCGGTAACCATAAGTGTTCCAACCGGTTTATAGTCTTCCATTCCAAAGGTCTTTAACACTTCCTTCACATACTTTAAATGACTGATAAAATTCCACCTTCTAGTTATTGGACTTGCAACCCAATGAATTTTTTTATCTCACCTATCAGAGACATCTCAAACTTTTTGTTCTTCTCATCAACAAAAGTCATACACATATCATCATCTCCTCCAAATATGATGTCATCAACGGATACTTCTACAATCAACATTTTGTCTCCTTCAGTCCTCAAATAAATATTGTTGTCCTCACTGGTTCTTTGAAATCCTATCTTTAACATATGTGCATGAAGTCTTTCAAACCATGCCCTTGGTGCTTACTTTAATCCATATAATGCTTTATGCAGTTTGCATACCATATCTTTATCTTCTGATAATGCAAACCCATATGGTTGTTCAATATACACCTCTTCTTCAAGAATACCATTCAGAATTGTTGACTTTACATCCATTTGGTATACTTTGAAACCTTTAAAAGCTGCAAATGCAAGTAACGTTCTAACACCTTCAAGCCTAGTAACCAGTGAAAAGTTCTCTCCATAATCTTCACCTTCTTCTTGTGTATACCCTTTTGCAAACTAGTCTTGCCTTGTTTCTAACAACTTCTCCTTCTTCATTCAACTTGTTTCTAAATACCCACTTTGTACCACACTTTTTTTTCATCAGGTTTATGAACAAGAGACCAACTGTTGTTTTTCTCAATCTGATCAAGCTCTTCATTCATTGCCTTTAACCAGTCATCATCCTTAAGAGTTTTTCTAACAGTCTTTAGTTCAACTATGGAAATTAGATAGGAGCATTCTTTGATTTTTGTTCTAGTCTGCACTCTAGCATTCTTGTCACCTATTATTTGGTCTTCAGAATGATTTAACCTAACATACCTAGGTATAACCAATTTCGGTCTAGTAGCATCTTCTTCTTGTTCAACTTCTTCATCTTCATCTTCTTCATCTACTGGCTGAGCATCTTCATCTGTATTATTCTACCCAACATCATTCTGCACTTCCATTTCAATAATCACAAGTTTTTGTTCATTATCTACTGGATCAGATTTGTTGGTATCATCAAGTTTTTCAGATAACTCATCAACTTTTACATTCACACTCTCCACAATCTTCTTTGTCCTTTTTTTGTTAACACTTGAAAGATTTTCTTTTAGTAGAATAGCAAAGGAATGTTCCTTCATCACTCTTAGCATCAAATTTACCAGTATATTCATCTCTTTTTATAAAACATCTACTGCCAAAAACTTTGAAATAACTGATATTAGGAGTCTTACCATACCATAACTCATAGGGTGTCTTTTCATTACCTTTCTTCACCAGTTCTTGGTTCAATGTGTATACAACAATGTTGACTGCTTCTTTCCAAAACATCTTAGGTACATCTCCATGTATCAGTATAGTCATTTTTGCTTCAACAATGGTTTTTTTCTCCTTTTTGCAATTGCATTCTATTGTGGTGTCCTAGGTGCAGACAATTGCATCTTTATTTCATTTTCATCACAATATCTCACAAAATCGTCAAATATAAACTCTCCACCTCGGTCAGATCTCGGGCACTTAAGATTCTTACTGGTTTCCTTTTCCACTAAGGCCTTGAATGCCTTGAACTTTCTGAAAGCTTCTGGCTTTTCCTTCAGAATAGTAACCCAAATCATCCTTGAAAACTCATCAATAAATAACATGAAATACTTATCACCATAAAAAAATTTAGTCCTCATAGGACCACATAAGTCTGTATGCACCAAATCTAGAATATGCTCAGAAGAAAAAGATTTACTCTTAAAAGAAGATGTAGTCATCTTACCCAACTGACATTCTTTACACAACACATTGTCTAGTTTAACAAGTAGTGGCATACCTCTCACCATACTAGATTTCATGACCTTAACCACAATATCAAAGTTCACATGACAAAACCTTCTATGCCATAACCAACTGTCTTCAACCTTAGCAACAAAACAATTGTTTACATTAGCATTCAGATGGAATAAGTTACCTTTAGTTTGTTTACCTATAGAAATTAATTCTCCTTTGCATCGTAAGATCCTACACACTCCAATTTTAAACTCAAGATGATAACCTTTGTCATTCAAATGACCAACACCTAGCAAATTGTGTTTCAAATCTTCAACCCAAAACACATCATCAGCATTACTATTACCATTCAAATAGATAGAACCTTTACCTTTTACCATACAGGGTGAATTTTTCCCAAATCTTACTACACCACCATCATTTTCTTCAAGAGAAATAAACTTGTTCTTATCACTGGTCATATGGTGTGAGCAACCACTGTCAATAATCCATTCATCACTGTTGTC
This sequence comes from Cryptomeria japonica, assembly GCF_030272615.1. Classification (NCBI taxonomy): domain Eukaryota; kingdom Viridiplantae; phylum Streptophyta; class Pinopsida; order Cupressales; family Cupressaceae; genus Cryptomeria; species Cryptomeria japonica. The sequence continues at coordinate 180,584,812 of NC_081410.1, read as the reverse complement.
AATGTGAGATACTAAAGCCTTTTTATTAGACAAATCTTCCTTAACAACAACAAAAATAATCTCCTCAGATTATTTATCATTGAATCCTTCATCAACTACAACATAGCACTGTTTCTTTCTTTTTCCCTTATATTTCCTAAACTTTTCCTTTTGATCACTATTAGTACAGTTTGCAACTATATGTCCTATCTTGTTACAAGAGAAACATTTAAGAGGTAGTTTTCCTTTGTACTTACCATTGCCTCTAGGAAGTCTTTTAGCTAATAGCGCTTCAAATTCCATCAGATTATCTTCATCATCCACATCATCTTTTCTACCGCCATGATGACTTGACCTGCTATGACAAACATCTTCCCCTTTTCTCACTAGTGCACTAGATACAGATGCTTTGAAAGCAGATTTTGTTTTAGGTACACTGTTATCAAAACTATTTAACTCAAAATTAGTGAGCTTACCAATCAAAGAATCAACAATTACCTTATCCTTACTGATTGGTCTCAACTCTTGAATAGCAAACACTCTAATGGTGGGTATATGCACCAAGTTGTGGTACCAAAAGGGGGTCTTAAGATGCCACTTTTTTTTTATATCAACAAAGTCTGAACTTCAACAACAAATTGAACCTAATTAGACTCCAAATTTGAAGATGCAACAAGAACAAGAGTCGGAGTGCTTTGAGTCTACTTTCTAAACCACTAATTTTTTTGAAAATGGTGGAGATTAAGGGCTTCAAAAAGGGGGGCCACAAAAAGTGGTTCTATTTTTATGCAAAAAACATAACATAGTGTTTGTTGTGGCCCCCTAAAATGTTAACTTTTTTTTGGAATTTTTAAAATCGCTTCAGTGAGAAATTAGCTAACACCTTGCAGTTTATGCCAGATTTTTCAACTAATTTTTTAATGAGTATATGATTTTTTACTAATTTTCGAAATGGACTGTGTAGAATGGAGTCTAGTTTCTAAAAATGTAAGTTTTTTCAAAATCTGATGAACGTGTAAAAATCTATACCCAAAATAGTGCATGTTGATTTTTGACAAAAAACGGACACATTGACAAAAGAAATTATAGATGAAAGACTTAACAAAATCAAAATTTGAAATAAATTACATTGTTGGATAGCTAAGAGGGAGCTCATGTTTACCACAATATTTTTTTTAACTTCCTTGAAACACGTGGAAACCCAACGGAGAGCACGACCAAAAATATGTCAAAATTTTCAATGTTCTGATAAAAACACATCTCTAGCCTGAAATGGTCATCCAAACCTTTGGGTTGGATGCCCAAGGAAAATCCAATCCATAGGTTTGGTGTTTCCTAAAGTGGGTCATTTGGTGCGCGCCAAATATGGCGCTTGCCCTATTTGGTGTGTGCCAAATGTGATGAATGGGTTTTCCCATTTGACGCATGCCAAATGTGGTCCATATTCCACATTTGGTGCGCGCCAAATGTGTACATACAAACCCCCATCTCACCTCTCCCTTCTTTATCTCCCTTCCCTCGTAGTTCCATCTCTCTCTATGAACTAGATCTCATACTCTCTCTCTCCCCTTACCTCTTCTCGGGCTCTTCATTCTTATAGATACATACTCTTCTTTGTCCCTCCCCTCTGTAGCTCTCACAATTACCTTATTCCCCTATCCCTCCAGCTATCTCCCTCTCCATCCTTACACCCATCTAATTCCCTCTCTCACCTCTTTCCCTCAGTTTCTTCCTCACTCCCTCCTCTCTCTAGGTCCTAAGGGGTCATAAAACACCATATGACCCCTTAGGACACAATATGACCCCTACTGACTTCTAAGGGGTCATAGGACACCATATGACCTCTTAGGTTACCATAGGACCCATAACGACACCATATGTTGTCATAAGTGGTCATAGGACACCATATGACCCCTTAGGACACCATACAACCCATAACAACACCATATGGTGTCTTAATGGGTCATAAGACACCATATGACCCCTTAGGTATCATTAGGGGTCATATTATGTCCTAAGGGGTCATATGGTGTCCTATGACCCCTTAGGACACCATACGACCCCTTAGGACACCATATGACCCCTTAGTACACCATATGGTGTCAATATGGTTCGTATGGTGTTCTATGACCCCTTAGTACACCATATGACCCCCTACTACACCATATGGTGTCACTATGGTCCTATGGTGTTCGATGATCCCTTAGGACACCATATGACCCCTTAGGACACCATACGACCCATAATGACAACATAAGGTGTCCTAAGGGGTCATATGGTGTCTTAAGGGGTCATAACACACCATATGACCCATTAAGATACAATATGATCCCTAACGACACCTAAGGGGTCATATGGTGTCCTATGACCCCATAAGACACCATATGACCCCTCAGGAAACCATACGACCCATAAAGACACCATATTGTGTCCTAAGGGGTCATATGGTGTCCTAAGGGGTCATAGGACACCATATGACCCCTTAGGACACCATACAACCCATAACGACACCATATTGTGTCCTAAGGGGTCATAGGACACCATGTGACCCCTTAGAACACCATATAGTGTCGTTATTGGTCATATGGTGTCCTAAGGGGTCATATGGTGTCCTAGCGGGTCATATAGTGTCCTATGACCCCTTAGAACACCATATAACCCTTTACATGTCATTAGGGTTCACATTGTGTCCTAAGGGGTCATATGGTGTCCTATGACCCCTTAGGACACTATATGACCCCTTAGGACACCATATGGTGTCATTATGGGTCATATGGTGTCCTAAGTGGTCATTAGGTGTCTTATGATCCCATAGGACACCATATGACCCCTTAGGACACCATATGACCCAAAATGACAACATAAGGTGTCGTAAGGGGTCATATTGTGTCTTAAGGGGTCATAACACACCATATGACCCATTAAGACACAATATGATCCCTAACGATACCTAAGGGGTCATATGGTGTCCTAAGGGTTATTAGGACACCATATGACCCTTTAGGACACCATGTGACCCATAACGACACCATATTGTGTTCTAAGGGGTCATATGGTGTCCTAAGGGGTCATAGGACACAATATGACCCCTCACGACACTATGACCCTTAACAACCCCATATTGTGTCCTAAGGGGTCATATGGTGTCCTAAGGTGTCATAGGACACCAGATGATCCCTTAGGACACCATGTGACCCCTTAGAACACCATATAGTATCGTTATGGGTCATATGGTGTCCTAAGGGGTCATATGGTGTCTTAACGGGTCATATAGTGTCCTATGACCCCTTAAGACACCATATAACCCCTTACGTGTCGTTAGGGTTCACATTATGTCCTAAAAGATCATATGGTGTCCTATGACCCCTTAGGACATTATATGACCCCTTAGGACACCATATGGTGTCATTATGGGTCGTATGGTGTCCTAAGTGGTCATTAGGTGTCTTATGATCCCTTAGGACACCATATGACCCATAATGACAACATAAGGTGTCCTAAGGGGCCATATTGTGTCTTCAGGGGTCATAACACACCATATGACCATTAAGACACAATATGATCCCTAACGATACCTAAGGGGTCATATGGTGTCCTACGGGGTCATAGGACACCATATGACCCCTTAAGACACCATACGACCCATAACAACACCATATTGTGTTCTAAGGGGTCATAGGTACCATATGACCCCTTAGGACACCGTACGACCCATAACGACACCATATTGTGTTCTAAGGGGTCATATGGTGTCCTAAGGGGTCATAGGACACCATATGACCCCTTAGGACACCATACAACCCATAACAACACCATATTGTGTGATAAGAGGTCATATGGTGTCCTAAAGGGTCATATGGTCTGCTAAGGGGTCATAGGATACCAGATGACCCCTTAGGACACCATGTGACCCCTTATAACACCATATAGTGTCATTATGGGTCATATAGTGTCCTAAGGGGTCATATGTTGTCCTAACGGGTCATATAGTGTCCTATGACCCCTTAGGACACCATATAACTCCTTACGTGTCGTTAGGGTTCACATTGTGTCCTAAGGGGTCATATGGTGTCCTATGACCCCTTAGGACACCATATGGTGTCATTATGGGTCGTATGGTGTCCTAAGTAGTCATTAGGTGTCTTACAATCCCTTAGGACACCATATGACCCCTTAAGACACCATACGACCCATAATGACAACATAAGGTGTCCTAAGGGGTCATATTGTGTCTTAAGGGGTCATAACACACCATATGACCTGTTAAGACACAATATGATCCCTAATGACACTTAAGGGGTCATATGGTGTCCTAAGGGGTCATAAGACACCATATGACCCCTTAGGACACCATATGACCCCTTAAGACACAATATGGTGTCCTAAGGGGTCATATGGTGTCCTATGACCCCTTAGGACACCATATGACCCATAACGACACCATATTGTGTCCTAAGGGGTCATATGGTGCCCTAAGGGGTCATAGGACACCAGATGACCCCTTAGGATACCATGTGACCCCTTAGAACACCATATAGTGTTGTTATGGGTCATATGGTGTCCTAACGGGTCATATAGTATGACCCCTTAGGACACCATATAACCCCTTATGTGTCATTAGGGTTCATATTGTGTCCTAAGGGGTCATATGGTGTCCTATGACCACTTAGGACACCATATGGTGTCATTATGGGTCATATGGTGTCCTAAGTGGTCATTAGGTGTCTTATGATCCCTTAGGACACCATACGACCCATAATGACAACATAAGGTGTCCTAAGGGGTCATATTGTGTCTTAAGGGGTCATAACACATCATATGACATATTAAGACACAATATGATCCCTAACAACACCTAAGGGGTCATATGGTGTCCTAAGGGGTCATAAGACACCATATGATCCCTTAGGACACCATATGACCCCTTAGGACACAATATGGTGTTGTTATGGGTCGTATGGTGTCCTAAGGGGTCATATGGTGTCCTATGACCCCTTAGGACACCATATGATCCCTTAGGACACCATATGACCCATAACGACACCATATTGTGTCATAAGGGGTCATATGGTGTCCTAAGGGGTCATAGGACACCAGATGACCCCTTAGGACACCATGTGACCCCTTAGAACACCATATAGTGTCGTTATGGGTCATATGGTGTCTTAAGGGGTCATATGGTGTCTAAAGGGGTCATGTGGTGTCGTAACGGGTCATATAGTGTCCTATGACCCCTTAGGACACCATATAACCCCTTACGTGGCGTTAGGGTTCACATTGTGTCCTAAGGGGTCATATGGTGTCCTATGACCCCTTAGGACACCATATGGTGTCATTATGGGTCGTATAGTGTTGTTATGGGTCATATGGTGTCCTAAGGGGTCATAGGACACAATATGGCCCCTTAGGACATCATGTGACCCTTTAGAACACCATATAGTGTCATTATGGGTCATATGGTGTCCTAAGGGGTCATGTGGTGTCCTAACGGGTCATATAGTGTCCTATGACCCCTTAGGACACAATATTCCCCCCCTCCCTCCATATCTCACCCTCCATCCTTACCTCATATGGTTTAGCATATCAGGTTATAGGGTATATGGTTATTGTATAGGGTCAAGGATTTAACATATCGGATCATACGATCTAGGGTATTTGTTATAGGTTTTAAATGGTTTAATTTTTATGGTTGTGGCTATCAAACTATAGGGTATAGAGTAGAAATTTATCAAAGGTTAAAAAATTTCAATGGAAGTCATTTGGCTAGCACCATATTTGGCGCTAGCTAAATGAGCTGCACTAAAATACAGTTATATGGGACCCTTGACCCGTGATCCAAGCCCACATTCTCTCATTTTGTCTTCTTTTTGCGCATGATTAGACAAAAAAATTATTTTTGCATGGTGTTGACATTTTATGCAAGGTTATTTTATACATTCCATCAGCTCTCCACCACCTTTTTTTTCATTTGGCAATGTCAAAGAGGAAGAACATAGTTTTTTTTATCAAATTTGAATAATTGAGGTAATATTTTCTTGTTTTTAGAATTCAAATACTTATTAAGTGTTATTTTGTTTAAATGTTAGAATAAAAGTGTGAGTCAAAATTGATTATAATCTTATTAGATTTACATTAGATTTAACAATGCATTTGAAGGAAGTTGCATAAGAAAATTATTTGTTTAGTGGTTTAAAACAAAATTTGCAATTTCATACATCCTTTTAAAGATCTTATGAAATAATTTAAAAAAGGAATACATGAAATAATTTCAATTTCATATATCCATTTTAACATATGCATAATTAGGACAGTCATAGATGCATTAGGACTATCCTAACATAATTAGGACAGTCATATATCCATTAGGACTGCCCCTTACACCTCTTGAAATCTCTTTATGAATTAACTTTATTCTCTTTTATGTGCATGTACATGTAGAAATCATCATCATGCTAAGGAAACGACCAAAAAATATAACACTGGAAGAGCGTGAAGCTAAGAATGCAAAAAAAAGAGAAGGAATGAAGCAACTTCGTGAAGAAAGGAAATTGAATACCATAGATGAAGAGGTGCCAATTGAAGAGGAACATGAAATATCCATCCAATCTAAGAGAGAGAAAGAATTGGCCACACAAAGGCAATGGATGCAAAACCTTCCTGCAATGAGACAATTGAATCCCAAGGTTGAGAGCATGTCTACCACAATTCAAGTTGAAGGCACCCCATCTCTTATATCTCAAGTTGAAGGCACACCATCTCTTATTGGCACACCGTTGGTGTCTACAACATCTCATATTGAATGCAATCCCTCTATGACATTTGACGTTGCAAGTACCTCACGATTGACATCAAGTATTGGAGCTACACCATCTTGTACACCTGAATTTCAAGGTATGTCATCATTTTCATCTGCGGTTGAAGGTATGCCACCTATCCCTAATGTTGTTGACATTCCTAATCATGAGGTAACTCAAAGTTTGAGAACACCTCCTAGAGTTTTGTATAGAAAGCCTAAGTATTTGATTGATGTTGATGCTAATGTTTTGAAACCAATGGTTGACAAGATTCTGAAGTGTACTTGTCAAAGACATGCTAACCGGATATGGAAAATATTTTTTGAGCCTTTAAATGAGATAGGAAGATGTCAACTATTTGTTGAAATGATGAGAAATCTGAAATTTAGGCCCATAATGGAGATTCTTGGGCTAAGAACATCGATTGAATCAAGCGACAAATCTATTGTGAAGAATCTAATGAATGCATACGATATTGTTGGTTCTAACTCACGCACAAAAGATAGTAATGCCACACAACGTGTCATTACATCAACAATTGTAAGCACTCAAACTAAGAAATCTCGCCTCATTATAAAGACAAGTAAACAATTGAAGATAAGTAGACAAACTCTAATGAGAGCTATGGGAAGGCGACAAAGAGCGAAGGATCCATATAATAATGAGTTATGGGCATTTTCCGGTAGATTACCACGGAAAGATAAAGCAATTGTTGAAGCCTTGAGATCACTAATTGAAGATTTTTGGAAGAATAACACAAGGGTCTCTCCAAATCAAAGAGATGTTGTAAGAAGGAGGATTGGTAGTAAAATCCGTGATCCACATCTGAAACATTTTTTGGATATGACTCAAACACATTTTTTTGCCAAGTTTCAACGTATGTATCCTCAAATTAAAATTATTCAAAGATTCTTTGAAATGGTAAAGCCTTTTTATGTCAAAATAAATCACACACGCACAACTTGTTGTTGTAGAGTACATATCAAATTTTCTAACCATTATGATGTTTATCAACACATATGTATAGATTTGCATGCTAGCAATGTTTTGCAGGAATGCAACATAAATGGTCCACCGACATCTTCAAGGGAATTCATATCTAGCATCTTATGTGAAAGAGTAGATGGTCAAGTATATTACAATAAGTGTTGCTTGGATGGCACATGTGTTCATTGTGGTGGATTGCGACATTTACAAATTTGTCAACATATGGATATTGGACAAGAAATTAGTAATGAATTAGGGGAATTTGAAAAATATAAGACAGTGGGCTACATGCTAAAAGATGGAAAAGAAGCAAAAAGGTGTGAATTAGTTAGTGAGAAGATTCCAGTGTATCAATTTATGGGCATCTTTCATGAGAATATAGTGTATGAGTATGCAAGGCATAACCATTGAGCTCGTTGGTTGGACTCACAATTTAAGTTATGCAAGGACACATTTCCACTTCATACAGTCGTTTCAATTGTTGACTTTGCAGAGAATTACACACTACAAATGCAGAACGAGGTGCAATCACAATATTACAACTCCACACAAGTTGCTATATTTGTGCATATAGCATTCATTCATGCACAAGATATTATGGAAGAGGATAGGAAGATATTGAGGGAGTATAATTTGTACATCAGTGATGATCGCTCACACTCTACAGAGTTTGTGCAAGGTTGTTTTCAAATATTCTACGATGATTTGGCTAGCCGAGGCATATCATTCCGTCAACATATCATATGGTCAGATAATTGTGCATCACAATTTAAGAACTCAGATGTTTTATTGGTTGAGTAGGATGCATAAGTTGATTGCTATTCAACATATGTAGAATTTCTCTGAGACTGGGCATGGAAAAGGGGAGCATGATGGTGCAGGAGCATGTATTAAAAGAGATTTAGCACGAGAAGAGTTAAAGTACAAAGGGAATGCAAACTTGAAAGATGGAAAATCAATTGTTCAATGGTGCAATGGTACAATTGGTCTAGGTAATCAAGGTAAGTCTTTAGTTCGCAGATTTTTTTGGTTGGTAGATGATACGAACATTGCAAAATTACAAGATTGTTGTACATTGACAGGATTGAGTGAGCTACACTCTTTCAAAATCTCTAATGCAGCTTCATGGACTATCCATATGTGACGGATCGCATGTTATTGTTCTTCATGTAGAGATGGTGCCTATAATGAGTGTGAGTCAAAGGATTGGGTGGACGAATGGTGTATGAGGCCTCTAATCCCACTTGAGACATCGACCTTCAAGTTCACTACAACTAACATAGATGGAAGCATCAGTTGACTTTGACCAGTCAAATTTAGTCCAGCCAAGTAAATTATCCACCTGCAATTTTTTGTACTTTAATATTTGACCTTAGTTGTTTGCTAAATTCTTCTCACTTTATCATTGTAGGGCATGTTTATGTAGCTGAATACAATAAAGAAGGAACATATTATTACCTGTGTCGTTGTGTGGATGCAAAAAGGAAATTGGATGGCCCTGTGGTAGATGGAGAAAATATTGAGTACCCCACAGGATTAGTAGTTGTTACTGGTACATGGCTTAGAAGGTACCTAGTGAAGAAGTCTAACTTGTGGTTGTTCAAGGACTTCAAGACACATAAGAAGATTCTTCATTATTCTAACCTTGTAGCTTAAAATGTTCATTTGATTGATATGGGGGTAGACCACTAAAAAAGAACCTATGGAAGGTTTGTGAGTTTGACCATGAGGCCATACTAGACACGATAAAGAGTAGAGCAGATCCAGATGGTTCATTAGATTAAATGTAAATGTAAAAAAATGTAATATCAATCATATTTGGATATATGTACATGACTTGCATTTTCGACTACTCGAGGCATTGTAATATTAAAATTTGTGTTTTTGTCTTGTTTTGTGTGATTTTATGTAAATAATGTCATTTTGGACCATTAGAGATCACATGGGATCATTTCGTGAAGTTTTAGGCATCGTGTTTCTTGACGCCTGCTAATAATAAGAACGAGCCGTCTGATCCTATGGGGTGTTATGGCACTCTAAAAAATCTTCTCTCGGTTTAGGTAGACTTGGATCCAGTTGCTCGTGGTGACACTTTCTCAGTTGCAACAAAAAGCGTCAGATGAGTTCAATGAAAAGTTGCACAATGCCCCATCTTTCAATTTGCTCGTTGCGGCACCGAACCGTCAGCTCGTACACGTGGGGGTGGTCGTTTTTACACTAGGAATGCCTTCATTTTCTCTCCAACTCGCCCGATCATTGTGGGCCACACCCTAGCAGTGAAATCACTTAAGTGCATGCATTAGATGAATAGAAGTGTATGGGCTATGCAATTTTTTTAGAATGGGTATTGGTACAATGGTGTCTTACATTGTCTAATTTTGATTCTTTCCATGCTTCCTTTATAAAGTCTTATTTCGACTATAATTATTGAATTTGTGTTGATCTCCATAAGCTTGTGTCTTGGATTACAAACACATATTTAGGTTCAAAGCTTAATTAACAATAAACTTTGTGCAATTATTCATTTAATCATTTGTACTGCAATTATGGATAACCATGATAAATGATTTGCATTAACCAAAAAGCTACAAATACATACAACATTGTATACCGTTAAAACTATCAAATATATCTAATACAAACAAATAGGCTTGCCAAAAGCCATATGGACATAGAACTTCACGTATTCATAAAACAAAACATATGTTCAAAATTGCTATAAAGGCATACAACATGATATCCAATAAAGTCAAATAGGGGCTTGCCAAAAGCCATATGGACATAGAATGTCACATATTCATAATACAAAACATATGTTCAAAATTGCCATATAGGCATACAACATGGTATCCAATAAAGTCAAATAGGAGCTTGCCAAAAGCCATATGGACATAGAATGTCACATATTCATAATACAAAACATATGTTCAAATTTGCTATATAGGCATACAACATAGGACCCTATTCTATTCATTTCCCTCTAGGGGAAGGAAACAGATCACGAGATATCTTTGTCTGTCGAGGGGATGGAGATGTATATGATGCAGGTGTCTTTCGAGTACGTCCACTCGATCTCCTCTCTAGACTTTTTTGTAACTCCACCCGATAAAATAAAAAGAATGATGTTAGCATATACAAAAATTGAATTTTAGAATGATATAATAGAATAGTCACTTACAACATACAAATAATCATGGTGTTCATCCACAATAGGTGCACGTTCATGATCTAGAGTGACAAGCCCCTCCTGTAAGCGTCATAATATAAATTAAACTAAATACAAGTGTCGTTAAAATTTTCAATAACATATTATTAAGATAACGAATGTAATGCTAAATTTACTAAATTTACAAATATGTCTCATACTTCTATCAAAGCAGTTGAACTTGCTCCTACTGCAGCAACACCGCGCTCCATTGACACGCGGACAACAAGAGGAGTCTCTGATGTCAACATCTGAAAATTAAATAAAGTATATTGATTAATCGCCAAAACTATCTATATTATTTAATAACAACGTTAAAGATAAATTGCTTACCTGAGTGAAAGATTGTCGATGAAATACACTGCGAGGTGTTGATGTTGAAGCTCTAGCATCAAACTATTTGACATCCAAAATGAGTAATTAGAAAATAATTCACATAAGGTTCAACTATCTACATATAATAATTATATTTCTTCACTCGTTGTATACCTGTGGAGTCGAGGAAGTGGTGAAAAAGGGTGCTGCAGGAGTGTTGCTAGTATTGTGAACACTTTGACCCTGATTTTTTATCATAATAATTTACTAATTTAGACATATTTTCAAATTTTCATATAAGATTTAATAAAAAGAATGAAATGAACTTGTAATGAAATTCACTTGGGTATCAATGCCAAATGTTTCATTCAGTAAGGATTTTGTCATGACAATGTTCTCTGTAGCAAACTTCGCTCGTGCACATGCATTCTCAGAACTATTAGGATCATAAGTGCAAAGAGAACCACAAGATCGACAAAAATGAACTCGAACTCGATGCCTAGAAGAATCACCATCATCACTCGCATCACCCTCTACTAGAGGCCTAGCATACTGTATAAGGGTCTGAGTGAGTGAGCTAATGGAGTCTAGAGTTTTGACCTCAATACTCTCCTTCACAATGGAAGGAATAATAACATGCTCCACCATAGGTCTGGCCAAGGGTCTTGGTGGGAGATTTGGGTCACGCTGTGCACCCTCTCTATCATGTGAGGAACCCCCACCTCTACCTTGGAAATGTAGAAAATAAAAATAGTTTGGGATCTCATTAAGGACAAACTCATAGTACAGTTTTCTCAAAAAGCATTGGGGTACCTCATGATTATTGCATAGGGGCTGATCAAATACCATCCACCACCTATTCCAAAAATTGTTCTTAATCCCTTCATGATGACACCAATGAATAGGGAATCTCCTACATCCAGGGTGTAAAGGTTGATTCGTTCGGGGGTCTGTAAAAATAGCACACAAGTCAAATTTATTAATTTTATTTTTCTTCACTGCCACATATGATAATTTGTCAGCATAAAATTGCTTTTGTTCTTCCTTCTTAGTGGACCAAAAATTTATTTGCCCACTCACAGATTGTATGTGAGATACAATAGATTGCAAAGAACTGGCAAGGTTTGTCCTATGGGAGTTTGTTCCAGTGGGATCTTTTAGCCTTGTGATTAAACCTTCAAGCTCTTTTTGGCTATTTTCTATTTGACCTAATAGGTTTTCTTGTGTACCTATGGGATATCTAGGGATTGTAGGAGGTTCTTGATGTGCTTCTTCTTCAATATGGTCTTCATGAGGAGGTGATTTGAGTGTTTTCAACATTTTCTTGTCTAATCTCATTTCCTGATAATAAAAATAAATTTAAATCAATAAACCTAGTTTAATCTTCAAATTAATAAAAAAATGACAATAAGAAAACAAAAATACATACCTCTTCGAACTCTTCAATGGCGTGGTGGCATTTTTATGAGAGATGGACAACTTACTGCCCAATATCAAGCTTCTACAAAGGGTGAGTGCAAGAAAATGGCACCCCAAATCGCCAAAACATGGGTTTGGGAATGCAGAATACATCCAAAATGCGGACTTGGGTTTTTTTTAAGTTTGCAAAGGTCATAAGGCGCACGCCTTATGGCCATTATTTTTTATTTTGAAGTGTGGCACCTTTTTGGTACCACAACTTCGGGCATATACCCTGGCATAGGCATGCAATAGGGTTCTAGGCATCTTACTCACTACTGTGTCTTCTTCTATAGTACCACCAACACTCTTGATTGCACCGAAAACTTCTTTTATCCTCTGTCCATACTGAGTGATATTTTATCCTTCCATCATTCTCATATCATCAAACTTTCCTCTAAGACTCTCTTCTTTAGCCTTTTGAACATGCTTATCACCACCATAGATTAATTCTAACTTCTCCCAAACTTCAAAATAAATTTCTAAACCATGGACACCAATATATTCAGTATCAGACAATGTACTTACAATGGCTTCTAGTGCTTGAATGTTCTCTTACTGCTCCTTAAGATGATTTGTTGTCAAAGGACCGTTAGGAGGTATATACTTTGTAACAACATGCTGCCAGGACTGAACACCCATACCTTTGATAAATATCTTCATTCTATCATTCCATTTTCTGTAGTTGTCCTTAGTGAATTTTGGACCCTCCTCCTTTATCATCTTCCTCAGATCTTTTCCTCAAGCGGTTAAGCTTCTACACAAAGAGGACCTAGTGCTCTGATACCAATTGTTATTGTGAGGATCTGGTTATTACTGAGAGCGAGGGGTGAATCGGTAATAATAATAAACTACCATATTTCACCAATCTACAAAATACTTCTCAAAATAGTTCATAACCAATACTGGTAGCAGATCAAACAATCTCTAAATCAGATTTATCAAATCATTACCGGTAGCAGCTTAAGTGTTCATCATTAATAAAATATAGTAAAGACGTCCAATAAATAACTCAACAATCCATCCACAACATGAATACAAATATTTTTCATGTGGAAACCCAAATGGGAAAAACAATGGTGGGAATTGGTACCCACAAAAATTGCACTCTTTCGGAATGCAGCCTATTAGGAGCCTAGCCCGGTTAGGAGCTTTACAACAATGCCCGGTTAAGAGAATACCCTGTTAGGAGTCACCCGAACAAGGGATTTACAACTTATCCCTGTTAGGAGTAACCTTACAAGAGGATTTAAACCCAAATTAATAAGCCACCTGGTGAAGGGATTTACAAGATCGGGCTCGTTAGGACCTACCTGGTTAAGCGATTTTAGTATTGTTGCAACTGTTAGGAAACAATAGGCAAATGATATGGTCTTAGCACTTCTCTACTTGCTTGTTCAGATCCTTGTCAGGTCCAGTATGCTTCTCTCATGCAGGCATCTCAATCCGGTTCGGCACACACACACTTCTCTAATCACCGAAACAATAAACCTTCTAAAACTTGACCTAAATAACCTTGACAATTAGGTTGGTTACATAACCCTAACTTACACTAAATTTGCATCATAGATCATATCAGATCATTACAAATCATTACAACACATTTCAAGACAATTGCAGTTGTTGAATGATCATAACACATCACCGCACATCGATCTGATAAGTTGTCAAGCCCTTATCTCATTTTGCTAAGCACTTCGATGTTTCCCAAGAAATTCGCTCCTTGATCACATTCAAACAATATGTTATCCATTAACATGGATTTTTCCATGTCACCACTAAGTTAAGAACATGAAAAGAATCATCGCCAAACCTAAAAACCATCATTGGTCAAAGATCTTCCTACCGATTCTCAAACCCTACACTGAATATACAACAATCAATTACAAACATGACTTTCGGTTCTCCAAACATGATGTGGTTCATGTCATAGACTCATTATGATGTCATAAGCAATCATTCCAAATCGCAACACCTAACTCAAGACGAATCTCTATTGCAACCATCTCCTCCTCTATTCCTGCTTATCAATTCACTGTCAACTTAGCAATTTTTCTTTCCAATTCAATCCATTACCATTTAGGGTAAACCAATAGACTTAGATGACATATCAAACATAATAAAGCATGAACAAACATGGACAAACATGGTTGCCATCAATGACAACACAAATAACTAATCATATCACAATTATATCGTCACCAACAGTCCATCAATATATTATTATTTACCGGTACACCATCATCTCCATCGGTTATGCCAACATGCCAACATTTGTCAACAAAATAAATATTTTATTATCTTGAAGTGAATGTATTGAATGCCTATAAAATAAGGATATTGTAATAAATCACTCAAAATTATATTTACTTGGCCTTGGAGGGAACTAATTTGTAGATCATTAAATTTAAATTGTAAAATTAAATTGTTATAGTACAAGACCATGGGGTCAACCCTATAACTCTACTCTTAACTAGGACATATAAAGGGTCAAATAAACATGGGTAATGTATAAATGCAACTTTATATATTAATATATAAAATTATAATAGGGATAAGGTGAATGAATAGGGATATCTAACAATAGGGATAACATAGAGAGACAACGAATAGGAAAAAATTTCATAAGAACATTTGTAATGAATAGATGAATAGTAGAGAGAAAAGAACCTAAAATTAAATGGTAAATTATATAAATATGAAAATTTGACCATTTTATTTTAGTCCTAATTTCAAGTCCATGTGAATCCTATATTTGTCACAAATCTAAAAATATATAGCACTTACAATAGTGCATGTAAACTAAATATTTAGACATAAAAGGATATTGTCATTGGGCTTATATAAAATAATGGACCTTACAAGGTTCCATCTTATACAATCCTTGAACAACCTACAAGGTAGCGAAAAAATATTTCATGACTAGTTTCTATGATGCATGAATATATAAGATTAAATACAACTCTAAATACAATTCTATAAAAAATGATAAAATATAGATAAAAGTAGTAGGGTAAATTATACATGTGTCCAAATAATATCCTCCTAGTTTGTCTTACTTGGCAATTGGTAGATCAACACAATGCATGATGGAGAAGGCTTAACATGAATAGGAGATAAGTCTCTCCACGTGCCGCTAAATATAGGCAAGATAAAACCTAAGAGTGTTAGTGATATGATTTACCCCCTACAATAAGAGTGTTAGCAAAATCAAAATTAAAGAGGGAAAATAATGTTTGGGTTTTCAAGATTCCCTAGCCACAACCTCCTACTCCTCTACGTTCAAAGATTCTAAACCTTTTAAAATAAAGTGTCAGATCATATACTATAGTACTATTTCTTTATCAGCCTCAATCTTGACTACCCAACCTTTTACACTAAGTTACCTCTATCAAATTGGACTTTCAACCTCTCCCTTTCAAAAGTACCTATTTTGAGGTATCCTCAAACTTTGATCCTTGACACTCTCATCTATATTTCATAATCATAACTTAATGGTACAAGTTCTTCACCACAATCCATAAAGCATAAATTATCCTTGATCCACAAACTACAAAACTCCTACCAATTTATACTATAAACCCTACCTAGCCTCCTAAATGACCTAGAATACCATTAATGAGTTGACAAGGCTCAAAACTACTAGATCTAACCTACTCGCACCTAGATTACCTATTTTAATAAAAATGTGGAGATTTAAAAGGAGAAAATAAAATAAATGAGGCTATGTGTCATGACCTATTTTCTCTTCTCATTAACTAATGGAATAGTAATTTTAACATCAATTCATCTTTTATTATCATTTTATTATATAAGGTTGTGATTTATACTTTAAATCTTTTTTTTTTTTTTTTTACTTCTTTAATAAGAATCAACCTATCCTATTAGCGAAGGAGATAAAACATAATTTGCATGGAGTAAAATGGGAATAAAGGAGTAAAATGGGAATAAAGGACTTCCAATGGCTAATAGTTTGCTTGAGTTATTTTTAAGTTCGCCCAAATTGTTATGCATGTTAAGTTTGAGCCATTTTTTGTGAGGATAATTGATGTTGGGTTTGTCAGTATGATTTAAAGAATCTCATTTCTGTTTATTTCAATGCATGTTCTTTCCTGTAATTGACTTAGTCTATCATTGGGATAAAATGCCTTGACATAAAATTTTGGACAATTGCATTGTAACAACCATTGTGTCTTCTTGTTTGCAATGTTTGAGAATTGGCTAGAAGAAGTTTATGCACAAGACTTCTTATTTAACATAATTTACCTAACATAAATATTTAGATGATTATTTAGGATGTGTAACATAATTTGTACCTAACATAGGTATTTGGGTAAGTGCACCAAGATGGTGTGCAAAAAGGGGGGTATAAGTGGACACCTTTTTTTTTCTAAAATCAGCTATACTTGAACTTGGAGGAGAAATTTGAGAGACATCCACTCAAAATATGAAGATACTCAAAGAATAAAGGATATAGTACTTTGAATATAGTTTCCAAACTACTAATTTTTTTCAAAATTGGATAAGATTAAAGGGGTCAAATCCTTCACGCATGAAAAACAAATCTTGATTTAAAAAAAAAAACATAACATAGTCTTTGACGTGCACATCAAAAAAGTCATAGTTAGATTTACTATTTTGACAAATCTTTTGGTAGAAAGATAGTTAAGAGTGAGAACTAGAAGTTGCATATTTTTTTTTAATTTTTTGTTGAGTATTTCTTTTTTATGATTTTTCAAATCAAGCACATCCTGAAAATCAGGTACTTGTTCGTGCACAAAGCATAACTTGCACCAAAATAATCGAAAAATGCAAAAAAAAAATTAAAGTGTGAAGAATCAAGTGCACTACAATAGTATATAAAGTTTTACCAAGCAAAAAAAAAATAGTATATAAAGTTATGTAGATTTGGATAGTTAGATCAAAATTTATCAAAAAAATGGTAGACATATGTCTCTGAGAAGTATGAAGACACTGGTAAAAGAAATTCAAGATTAATATGTTATTGTTGTTCAAATTTTTAAAAAATTATATGGTTAGAAAGCTCAAAAGATGAGTGAAAATATGGGGGCAATTTTAGAAATACCTAGTTGATGAGGTGTAAACCTGATGATGACAAAGTCGAGAAACCAATTTGATAAAACAAAACACAACAAAAAGGAGGAAAATGGAGGGGAATCGAACTCCCAACCCTTAGCCTTGTCATCCAAGCCTATTCACAAGACTAAACGTACTAAATGTGTACAAGTTTTTTAAACTAATAGCGCGTACAGGGTTCGTAGAAACAAAAGCGCATACAAGTTTTGTCAACATAAAAACATTCTAATATATAGAAATACATATGTATGTATATAATATACATATATATGTATATGTATATATATATATATGTCTGTATATATACATATATAATATGTATGTATATGTATATAATGTGTATGTGTGTGTGTATATATATTGTCTCTCAATATCTTAGCACATTGTATTCCCACCATCTTTAAATCTATCTATCTCTCCTTCTCTCTCCCCCTTAGGACCCCACATAACCCCTAATCCCATCATATAAGGTCCCTTAGCACACCATATGACCCCTTAAGACTATATGATGTCCTAAGGGGTCATATGATGTTCTAACACATGTGTGGCCCCATTAGGACCCAACATGACCCCCAAGGACACCATATGACCCCTTAGGACCATGTATGATATTCTAAGGGGTCATATGGTGTTTTAACACATGTGTGGCCCAATTAGGACCCATGTGCCCCTAATGACATCATGTGACCCCTTAACATACCACGTGACCCCTTAGGAGCATATGATGTCCTAAGGGGTCATATGGTGTCCTAATGGGTCATATGGTGTCCTAACACATGTGTGGCACCATTAGGACTCCACATGACCCCTAACGACACCATATGACCCCTAACGACACCATATGACCCCTTAGAGCACCACATGACCACTATCATGTCCTAAGGGGTCGTATGGTGTCCTAATGAGTCATATGGTGTTCTAACACATGTGCGCCCCTATTAGGACCTCACAAGACCCTTAACAACACCATATGATCCCTTAGCACACCACATGACCCTTTAGGACCATATGATGTCCTAAGGGGTGGTATGGTGTCCTAACACGTGTGGGCCCATTAGGACACCAAAGACCATTAACAACACCATACGACTCCTTAGCACACCACATGACCCCTTAGGACCATATGATGTCCTAAGGGGTGGTATGGTGTCCTAAGGGGTTATATGGTGTTCTAACACATGTGTAGCCCCATTAGGACCCCACAAGACCCCTAAAGACACCATATGACCCCTTAGCACGCCACATGGCCCCTTAGGACCATATGATATCTTAAGGGGTCGTATGGTGTCCTAAGGGGTGACATGGTGTTGTAACACATGTGTGGCCCAATTAGGACATTGCATGACCCCTAACGACATCATGTGACCCCTTAGCACGCCACTGACCCCTTACAAGTATGTCATGTCCTAAGTGGTCATATGGTGTCCTAAGGGGTTATATGGTGTTGTAACACACGTGTGGCCCCTTTAGGACCCCACATGACCCCTAATGACACCATAAGACCTCTTAGCAGACCACATGATCCCTTAGTATCATACGATGTCCTAAGGGGTCATATCGTGTTCTAACATGTGTGGCCCCATTAGGACTCCACAAGACCCCTAAAGACACCATATGACCCCTTAGCATACAACATAACCCCTTAGGACCAAATGATATTCTACGGGGTCATATCGTGTCCTAGGGGGTCATATGATGTCCTAAGGGGGCAAGATGAACCATTATTACAATATAAAAAGCAATGCCAATACTGCTTACAAAAATAAGTTCAGATCACCCAGGCCCTTAGCACACCATAAGACCCCTTAGGACCCCACATGACCCCTAATAACACCATATGACCCCTTAGCACACCATACGACCCCAAGTAGGACCATATGATATCTTAAGGGGTTGTATTGTGTCCTAAGGGGTCATACGGTGTCTTAAGGGGTCGTATGGTGTCCTAAGGGGTCATATGGTGTCCCGAGGGGGAAAGATGAACCATTATTACAATATAAAAAGCAATGTCAATACTGCTTACAAAAGTAAGTTTAGATCACCCAAGCCCTTAGCACACCATACAACCCCTTACAACCATACAATCTCTCTCTCTCTCTCCGCACTCTTTCTCTATCCGTCCCCCTCTATCTCCCTTCCTTTCCCATCTCTCTCTCTCTCTCTCTCTCTCTCTCTCTCTCTCTCTCTCTCTCCCTTCCTCTCTCTCTCTCTCTCTCTCTCTCTCTCTCTCTCTCTCTCTCTCTCTCTCTCTCTCTCTCTTCACCCTTTATTTACTATAAGTAATGCATATAGGTTTTTAACACAAGAAGCACATATAGGTTATCAGAAATATGAACGTTGGCTTATTGGGGTATTTTTAGGGACTAAATACATGGATGAGTTAACTAAACATAACTCATACGTGTTTCTTGCACATATTTTTATTTTCTCAATGGCCTCAATAGCCACAAAAGGATTTTTTGAAGTCGTTGAAGGCCCCATTGCAACTGATAATATGATTCTATGACAATTTTATATGTCAAAGTAAGTAAAAAATTTATTTTGCATGATTTCAAATGATTGAATTGTTGTTCTAATTAGTTTGGTCAATGTTATTGTGATTGTTTAATAGTTTTGATTATTAAAAATAATGATAATACTCGTTTTTATGGTCATTTGATTGTAAGATTTTTTGTAACATATATGTGCAAAATGATTCTATTTAGGACAATTGTTATCAATGATGGGAAAGAACAAGCGAGGAACAACCGATCAATAAGAGGCTGAAAAGAAAAGACAAAGGCAGCGTATGAAGAAATTGCATGAACTAAGAACAATGAGACAAGGTATGTCATATACAAAATCTCAATTAGATGTACCAAATGAACCAAATGCAATTGAAGGAGAAATCACAATCAATAATAAAACAATGATGAACATGCACCGACAATATTTGATTTACCGAATGAACGTAATGAAATTGAAGAAGAAATCACAATCAATAATCAAACAAACGATGAAGATGCACCAACAACATTTGATTCACTGAATGAACCTAATGCAATTGAAGAAGAGACCACAATTAATAATCAATCAAATGATTTACATACACCAACTCAATTTGATGCGATGAATGTAACACATGCACATAACTGATGATGATGAGATGATGAGATGTGAAGATGAACCGGTTAAGTTGTTAAGTTGACATGGCAGAGATTGTTGTCTTGATGATGAAGATTTTGTTGTAATAGGTTGATTGATGACTTGATTTGTGTTGTCATTGATGACAACCATGTTTTGTTAGTCATCTAAGTCATTTAGACCAACCGATAGAGCCTAACCAGTTGACTGCAAGGTAATCTGAACTGGTAAACAAGAACAGAGCATTGATCATTAGACTGGTAAGGATGATTGGCGAAGAATTAAGTGTTGTGGTTTGGAACACATGTTTATGAAATTGATATGAGTCTATGATTGCAACCGCATCAGCAGATTCAGAGTTTGGAGCAAGCTATGATTAGTAGAACAATGACAATCATGAAGAACATTGAACTGGTAAAGTAGAGACCGTTTGATCGGTCACCGGTAGTCTTTTTGTTATGTTTTTGGGTTATGCGATGTTTTATCAATATAAGAGAAGTGTGTTGTGCAAGATGACTAGGTTCAATGTACCTAGGAAATTGTTCCATAGTTATTAAGACGACTTAATAGTGTTTTTATAAGTAGATGAATGTAAAATGATTTCAAGAGAGATTATGAGATCAAAAGTGTGAATTTGATCATGCGATGAAAGGAGTTAGGTTATGATGTTTATTCGGTGGTAGGAGCAAATTAGAAGCAGATCTAATCAGGCACAGAGGTGCTAACAACAAATCAAACAAACTTGTTGTTCCCTAACATTTGCAACAAGAAAATCCTTTCACAAGATCACTCCTAACCAAGTGAGGTAGGATCCTAATGGGTCCAAAGTTTAAAGTCCTCTAACCAAATGACACATTAGCTTGTGTTTTGCAAATCCTCTAGCAAGGTAGCCCCTAACAGGTTTGGGTCCTAATAGGCCTTATTGTAATAGCTCTTAACTGAGCTAAAGCACTCTTAACCGAGTGTCACTCCTAACAAGGTGTTGTATGACCTTAACCAGCCAGATCTATATTTTGCAGATAGTTGATCTTTCTAGGTACTAATTCCCACCGTGGTTTTTCCCATTTGGGTTTCCACATGAAAATCATTGTGTTATGGTTTGCATGCTTTATTGGGTGTTAGTTTATGTGGTCTTATTTCTTGTATGCATATTGATTTTCAAGTTGATAAGAGGTGTAATCAAATTTATTAAGTTTTTGTTTGCATTGATTCACCCCCTCTCGGTGCCTTATAAGTTTATCAACTAATATACCTAATGAAACAATGTTAACACCTCCTAGAATTATTCATAGGAAACCAAAGTATCTAATTGACATCAATGAGAATATTTTGAAACCAATGCTCGATAAATTACACGTACGAACTTGTAGAAGAATGGTTAAAAGAATATGACAACACTATTTTGAAAACAAATCAAACTGCGAGATGCCAATTAATTGTTGACATGATGAAAAATTTAAATTTTAGAGAGAATGAAAATTCTAGGCCTAAGATCATCTGAAAGTAATAGTGAAAGAACTATTGTGAGAAATATATTTGATGCATATCAAGCTATTGGTTCAAAATTGTGTACTAAACATTCTAATGTTACTCGATGTGTTATTACATCAACCATAATGAGCAAGAAAATAAAAAAAGATCATTTGATAAGAAAAATAAGTCATTAAACATAAGTAGAACAACATTACATAAAGCATTAGAAAGGTGGAAGAAAATAGAGGATCCTAACAATAACTCTCTTTCGGCATTCTCAGTTAGACTACCACGCAAAGACAAGGTTGTTGTTGATGCACTAAGAACATTAATTGAAAATTTTTGGCATGACAACAATACAGTTTTGCCCAACCAAAGATATGTTGTTAGAAGGCGAATTGGATCTAGAAATCATGATCCACATGCCAAACACTATTTGGACATGACTCAAAAAAAAATTATGAAAGATTCCTTCAAAAGTTTTCTCAAATGAGAATTAGTCAAAGTTTTTTTGAAATGGAAAAACCTTTTTATGTTAAGATTAATCATGTACGCACCACTTGTTGTTGTAGGATGCATATTGAATTTTCCATGCACTATGATATTTATCATCATATATGTTGTAGTTTGCACACTAATGATGTTTTGCAGGAATGCAATGTACAAGAACCTCCTAAGTCGCCAAGAGAATTTATTTCAAGTGTTCTATGTAAAAGACATGATGGTTTCATTTATTATAAGATGGTGTGTTTGAAAGTTTCTTGTGCTACATGTGGAGGTTTGCAATATTTACCAAGATGTGCACATTTGGAGAGCACACATGAAATTGCTAAGAAACTAGTTTCTTTTGGAAAATACAAGATAGTCACATATGGGGTTAAAGATGGAAAAGAATTGAAGAGATGTGAGTTAGTGAAAACGATATATGTGTAGCTGAATTTATGAAAATGTTTCAAGACAAACTAGTTTATAAGTACAAAATGCATACACATAGAGCTCGATGGTTAGATGAGCAATTCAAGTTATGTAAGGACACATTTCCTTTGGTACCATTGTCTCTATCATTGTTTTTGCTGAAAATTATACACTATAACCTCAAAATGAAGTGCAATCTATGTATTACCATTCTATACAAGTTTCTATTTTTGTACACATAGCATTTGTGCATGTAGATGATAGCACAACAGAGGATAGAGAGGTGTAAGAGAGTATCACTTCCACATAAGTGATTATCATACTCACTCATTTGAGTTTGTGCAAGGATGCTTTAAAAAAAATTATGATAATTTAAGGGAAATAAATATACGATACAATCAACACATAATATGGTCAGCTAATTGCACCTCACAATTCAAGAATGCAAGGATATTCTATTGGTTGACTAGGATGCATGTGAAAAGCGGTGTACAACATTTTTGGAATTTCACTAAGGCTGGACATGGAAAGGGAGAGCACGATGGTGTAGGACCATGCGTAAAAAGATTCCTATCTAGAGAAGAATTGAAGTACGAAGATGGTGTTGAGTTGATAGATGCAACAACAATTGTGCGATGGTGTAACTCTACAATGGGACCAGGTAATGTAGGTACGCCAATGGTTCATAGATATTTTTGGTTGATCAGTGAATCTAACATTGAAAAATATCAATATTGTTGTATAGTTGCAGGATCGAGTGACATGCACTGATTTAGAAGTTCAAATGCAAGTTCACTAGTAATTTATACTAGACAGACTATATGTTTTTGCTCTTCATGTATGTATTTTTTGTGGGAAGAATGTGAATTGCAAGAGTGAGTTGACAAATGGTCTTGTAGACCGTTGGTTCTCGTTGATACATATCAAGTTCCCAAAGCATTGCAATTGAATCAGATGGAAGCATCAATAGATTTCGACCATGTATCCGACCTAGTGGAACCAGGTATTTTTTTGGTTAATTTTTTTGCTGGAATTTTTTTGGCTCATTTTGTTACATCACACATTATTGTTAGTATTAATTATCATTCTATAAAATGCAGGTCATGTGTACACAGTTGTTGCAGAAGAGAACAATGAAGAAGGAATGGATTACTTTTGGTGTCGTCGTATTGAGCCTAAAATAAAATTGACAACCACAATCATTGACAGAGAGGGTGTTGAGTACCCAATAGGGTCTATTGTTGTGGTAGGCACATGGCTTAGGAGACACTCTATCAAGAATATTGATGTTTGGTTGTTCAAGGACTTTGAAACAAACATACATATTCTTCATTTCTCCAGCCTTGTTGTTGCAACAAATATTCAATTGATTAAGTATCATGGTAGACCTCATAACAAGAATTTATGGAAAGTTCATAAATCTGACAAGGATGCAATACTTGAAACAATACGAGTTAGAGCTGATCCAAAAGGCTCACTTGATTGATTTTGGGTCATCTACAAGTGTTCAATTGTTGGAGCATTACAATGATTCTACAATTCAGAGTAGAATCATTTTGAGAATTTTGTATATATTGTTGGCAAATTGTTCTATATTCATTTTTTATATATATAAATGCCCATGAGCTAATTTGTGCATATTTAGAGGCAAATTTTTGTCTATTTAAATGGCCATGAGTTGATTTGTAAATATTTAAATACCAAATTTTGTATATTTAGATGACCATAATTTGGATTTTTCATATTTAAATGCCAAATTATATATAAATGCCCATGAGCTGATTTATAAATAATTTTTTTTGTATATTTAAATAGCCAAGAGCCGATTTGTCCATATTTAGAGGCAAATTTTTTAATATATGTAATTTTTTGTATATGTAAATTTGTGCATAAATGGAATTTTGTGATGCATTTTGTATTTTTATTATACTTGAAATCTTGTATAACTATTTATGAGTACATGTGCATGCCTACTATACATGAGTATACCTAACGTACATGCGTATGACTATATATGACTCAAATTTGTAGTCAAAATTCTTATTATTGTCAAAATTGTCATCACAGGGTGGAAGTGTGTAAAAGGAATCAAATGGGGTATTTCATCATGTATGAAGGGTGTTTGGGCTATTTGAATGTGTTGATAATGTTTTAAAGTCATAGAGGTCTTATTTTTGGTTTGGAGTCAAGTTGAGTGAAAGTTATCAATGCAATTTTATTGCAAAAAGTGCATTAAGGGTGGTTTAGTGTTAGATGAGATTCAAATGGCAGTTATGATGACAATTTTTTGGACTTAGGGCACTTGAGAGATCGCATTGGTTGGGTATGGCTCTGGACATTCCAGCGAGCAAGGAGGTGCAACACGAGCATGCCTATCATAAACCTGCCCACCTGGATGCGCTCGTGTTGCTCGTTTGTGTCCACAACAAATGGAATCAAATTTATCCTATGTTGCAACCTTGCATTGCATGCATTTGACAGTTTTTGCACCAATTGAAAAAATGCTACCATGTGAAAATTGCTCCGAGTATTAAAAAAATGAGATAGGTCATTGTAAACGAGCCTCACATGACCCTATAGGGTCAAACATATCAATCATATGCATCCTGGATTATGAGAATTATTCCATCAAAATTTGATAATTTTTTGGACTTAGGGCACTAGAGAGATCGTGTCAATAGGGTATGGCTTTGGACGTTCCAGCGAGCTGGGAGGCACAACAGGACCATTCTTATTGTAAACCTTCCCACCCGGATGTGTTGGTGATGCTCATTCGTGCCCATGACAAATAGAATAAAAAATATCCTATCTCGCAACCTTGCATTGCATGCATCTGACAATTTTCGCACCAACTGAAAAAATGCTACCATGTGAAAATGGCTTTGAGTCTTAAAAAACTAAGATATATCATTGTATATGGGCCCCACATGATCTTATAGGTTCAAACAAATCAATTGTATGCATCCTGGATTGAGAGAAACAATTTGTCAAAGTTCGACAATTTTTTGGACTTAGGGCACCTGAGAGATCGCATCGGTAGGGTATGGATTTGGATGTTCCCGCAAGTTGGGAGGCACAATAGGACCATGCCTACCATAAAAATTTCCACCCAAAAGCATTGGTGCTGCTCATTCGTGCCCATGACGAATGGAATCAAATTTAGCCTATCTTGCAACCCTACATTACATACATTTGATGGTTTTCGCACCATCTGAAAAAATGCTACCATATGAAAATGGCTTTTGAGTCTTAAAAAAATGAAATAGGTCATTGTAGACGATTGTCACATGACCTTATAGGTTCAAACAGATCAATCGTATGCATCCTAGATTGCGAGAAATAATCTGTCAAAGTTTGACAATATTTTGGACTTAGGGCACTTGAGAGATTGTGTTGGTAGAGTATGGCTCTGGACATTCTAGCAAGCTAGGAGGCACAACATGACCATGCCTACCGTAAACCTGCCCACCTAGATGCGCTTGTGTTGCTCGTTCGTGCCTACGACAAATGAAATCAAAATTTGGCCTATCTTGCAACCTTGAATTGCATGCATCTGACGGTTTTCGCACCAACTAAAAACATGCTACCATGTGAAAATGGCTCCAACTCTTAAAAAATTGAGATAGGTCGTTATAGATGGGCCTCACATGACCTTATAGGTTCAAACAGATCAATCGTATGCATCCCGTATTGCGAGAAATAGTCCATCAAAGTTTGACAATTTTTTCGACTTAGGGCACTTGAGAGATCACACTGGTAGGGTATGGCTCTAGACGTTCCAGTGAGTTGAGAGGCACAATAGGACCATGCCTACTATAAACCTACCCATCCGAATGCACTCATGTTGCTCATTCATGCCCACGACGAATGGAATGAAATTTGGCCTATCTTGCAACCTTGCATTGCATGCATCTAATGGTTTTCGAACCAATTGAAAAAATGCTACCATGTGAAAATGGTTCTGAGTCTTTAAAAATTGAGATAGGTCATTGTAGACAAGCCTCACATGACCCTGTAGGTTCAAACAAATCAATCATATGCATCCTGGATTATGAGAAACAATCTGTCAAATTTTGATGATTTTTTGGACTTAGGACAGTTAAGAGATCGCACCAATAGGGTATGGCTCTGGACGTTCCAGCGAGCTGGGATGTACAACAGGAGCATGCCTACTGTAAACCTGCCCACCTGAACACGCTCGTATTGCTCATTTGTGCCCATGACGAACGAAATCAAATTTAGACTATCTTGCAACCTTGCATTGCATGCATTTGATGATTTTCACACCAACTTAAAAAATGCTACCATGTGAAAATGGCTCTGAGTCTTAAAAGACCGAGATAGGTCATTGTAGATGGGCCTCGTCTGACCCTATAGGTTCAAACAGATTAATCTTATACGTTCTGGATTGTGAGAAACGGTCCATCAAAGTTTGAAAATTTTTTGGCCTTAGGGCACTTGAGAGATCGCGACGGTAGGGTATGGCTCTAGATGTTTCAGTGAGCTGGGAGGTACAACAGGAGCATGCCTATCGTAAACCTGCCAACCCGAATGCACTTGTGTTGCTCGTTAATGCCCACGATGAACAAAATCAAATTTAGCCTATCTTGCAACATGCATCTGACGATTTTCACACAATATTTAAAGAAATTGCAATATCTCCTAAAGTATTATGTGAAAATTGATGAAACCCACTGCAAATGAAAATAGATTCACATATCTAACATTTCCAACAAGTCTTAGGTCTTTATCTGATCCGTCCAATTCACATGGTTTGAAAGAGCAGTAATATTGCAAGAAAACACATAGAAATAGTCTCCAAATTGATTCTTACTTTATTCAAAACTTCAATACAACATTTTCCAACCCTTGGATCATATTGAAGATTCTTATTAATGACCACACAAGTGGTTTCCATTATCCAACCCCAAACTTTGACAAATTTGACAACTAAGCAGCGTTTACATCTTTTATCCAAATTACCTCAACTTTCACAAATGACTCCAAATGATCATTAATGGTCCCAAATGACCTTATTTAGATGAAACAACACAAAACAAGATAAAAACACAAATTTGACCATTGCGAGCATGAGGGTGCTCCCGCACTGCTCACACTAACATATATAAAGGAAAGGAATCAAAGCATCCAAAGATCATTACCATAGATCAAATGTGATCATTACCTTTGAATTTCATTGTGATTGAGGCAAAGAGTTTGGTAAGGTTAATTCAATATTTTAGAAAGCTTATCAAATCATATTCCACAATTGCAATGCTTTATATCATAGCAACAAAAATCGTTTGGGAAAAAAATCAGCAAACCAAAAGTACAAGATTTTTAAAAAAACTTATCGTAGAGATTGTTGGACACAAGATGCCACTAAGAGGGGGGGTGAATCAATGGTTTCTAAACTTAAGCCCTTTTAATCCTAATAGTGAATACCGGTTAACAAATCAAATTTCGGTGCGGAGCGGCAAGCGGAGCAGCGAGCGGGAATCCCAAATTTCAAATCTAGGAATGGCAGATTCCCTGGGGATGGCAGTCTTTCTGGCGGTGGAACTAGCAATCAGGCTGGATTTTAGGCATCCCAAGGTACCGAAGAGGACAAGGAGACAGCCAAATCGATGGAAAACAAAGATTCCAAAACCGGGGACCCATATGATAGATTTAAGGAAAAAATATGGTCTTCGCTTTTTGGAGTGAAGCCATCGGTCAAAACAGGGCTACCGGGAGTTAAAAATATTTTTGATCCAGTAATAGGGGTTTTTGCCATTTCTATTCTGGATAAGCTGGTAGATCTAACTATCTCTGGTTTAGCTATGACATTAGTTGGAAGATTTGCTGGTTTTAGGCCTAACATTGATGTTGTTAGAAATTTTATGAGGAAATGGGTTCTCAAGGGTCAAGTCAATGTGGCGACTTTGCCTAGGGGTTTTTTTTCCTTTGTTTTCAACTCTGAAGAAGACATGAATAAAGCTCTATGTGAAGGCCCATGGATGTTTGGCAAGTCAACTTTGGCTCTACAGAAATGGGCTCCAAACCTATCTCTAGACAAGTCTTTTTTTGTGTCAGTGCCAGTGTGGACGTGCCTCCTGGGGCTTCCGCTGGAATTCTGGAACAAGGAAGTCTTCAAGGGGATTGCGAGTTCTTTTGGAGAACTTATCTCGATTGACCCTATGACTGTAGTTAAATCAAGGTTAGTTTTTGCTTGCATCTGTGTTAATGTTAATCAAATGACGGGCATGCCCCAATCTATTGAGATTATATCTAAACTAGGAAAATGGACCCAAGCGATCAAATATGAATCACTCTCGTTTGCTTGCTTTCACTGCAAAAAATCAAGCCATTGGGCAAAAATTTGCTCGCTTAAGAAGAGTAAGAACAACAAGAATGATAGCAGTGTGAAGCAGAAATGGCAAACTAAAGAGAAAAGGGAAAACTCTTCAGCAGAGTGTGATCTAGTCAACGAAGTGACTGAGAGAGAAAATAAGGTGAAGGAGGATATGAATAGTAACAATGAAAAACCTTCTTGTGTCTGTTCTAATAATCAAAAAGAAAGTTCTAAAGAAGATGAACAAAGGAATCCGCCATCCCCAGGTAAGGAAATTATTTCTGAAACCAATAGGAACTCTGTGCAGTTTGAGCATATCAAGGATAACTTTGTCTGGGTTATCACTAATGTCTATGCACCTAATTCCAAAACTAGGAGAGCTAAATATTGGAGAAGCCTTGCAGCAGATAGACTTAATTTTGCTGATAAAAGCTAGATAATTATGGGAGATTTCAATACTCCGCTTAAAGAGGAAGATAAGATGGGAGGCCTCCCCTTGCAACTTGAAGGAAAACAAGATCTTATGGATTTCATTAATGATCAAGCTCTTATGGATGTGGATCTCCAAGGGATTAACTATACCTGGACTAATAGAAGAACTGGAACTAATCTTATTCAAGTTAAGTTAGACAGAACCTTAATCACTCCTGAGTGGTTATCTAAGTATAGTTGTTCATTGGCGTCTGTTATCAAAATTGGTTCTGATCATTACCCTATTTCTTTTACTGCCAATTCTTTTTTTGCCAAGAGAAATTTCCCTTTTAGATTTGAAAAAGTGTGGTTATCCCATCCGTCTCTGGAAGCTTGTGTTGCAGATTGGTGGAGTTCTGAGGTTGAAGGAATGACTCTCTTCAAAATAGCTAAAAAGCTCAATATTATAAAGGCTAAAATCAAAATCTGGAACAAAGAGATTTTCAGGGATATCTTCAAAAGTAAAATTCAAATCAAATCTAAAATTAAAGTAGTTCAAGATAAAACTCAAGAGGATGGGCTTTCAAAAGAGTTGAGGTCAGTGGAAAATGGCTTGTTGTCTAAATACCACACTATCATTTCTAATGAAGAGACATTCTGGAGACAAAGGTCAAGAGCATTGTATTTGAAGGAAGGTGATAAAAACACCCGGTTTTTTCACCTAACTGCTCTTAAGCATAGGGCAGCAAACAGGATATCTAGGTTATCCTGTAATAGGGGGATTGTCATGGATGATAATGATATAAGAAAGGAAGCTCTGGACTATTTTAGCAACCTTTTGGGCGAAGTGGATAACCTTGATATCAGTAATCAAAACTTCCCGCTTCAAGCTATTCTTTCTACTTTGACTGAGGAAGACAACAAATATTTGTCCGGTATTCCTTCTAGTTAGGAAATAAAAAAGGTGGTGTTCTCTTTTCAAGGAGATAAGTCTCCTGGACCAGATGGTTTTCCAATGTTCTTTTTCCAATCCTTTTGGCATATTGTGGAGACTGATATCTATAAAGGAGTGAAAGAATTCTTTGGTTCTAGAAGGCTTCTTAAAGAATTGAATGCGACCTTCATTATCCTTATTCCAAAGATCTCTAGGGTTGATTCTCTTAATAAGTTTAGACCTATTAGTCTCTGTAATTTTGTTTACAAGATTTTGTCTAAGGTTCTTACTTCAACATTACTGGATATTCTTCCCAGAATTATCTCTGCCCTGCAAAATGGTTTTGTCCCCAGAAGACAGATTCTGGATTCCATTATTTCAGTTCATGAAAATATTCATTCTCTTACGGCGGCTAAAAATCAAGGTTTTTTTTCTTAAGTTAGATATGGCTAAAGCTTATGATAGAGTGAATTGGCAGTTTCTTTTAAGGATTATGAAAGCCTTTGGATTTGGAGATAAAGTCATACAACTCTGCTCTCAATTGATGGAAACTCCCTCTTTTGCTATTATTGTCAATAGATCTCCTTCTAGTTTCTTCAAAAGCACTAGAGGTCTAAGACAGGGGGATCCTATCTCCCCAATCTTGTTCACTATCTTAGCTGAAAGTTTGGGTAGATTTATTTCTAAAAATGTGGAAGAAGGGAATCTCAAAGGACTTAAACCTTCCTCTTCCAATATTACTTGTTCTCATGAATAGTTCGTTGATGACTCTATCACTATGGGGGAAGCTTCTGTTAAGGAAGCTAAAAATATGAAGAATGTAATGAATATCTATGAATTTGCTTTTGGTCAAAAAATTAATTGGGATAAGAGTTCTTTGTTCTTCATCAATACTCCTGTTCAAAGACAATTAAGGATAGAAAGAATTCTTGGTTGCATAATAGTTGAGCTTCCCTCCACTTATTTGGGGCTCCCCCTTTGTGTTAAGCCTGCGGATAATTTCTGGATTAGGTTGGTTGACATATTCAACTCCAAACTGGCAGGTTGGAAAGGGGTAGTCCTTAGTCAAGCTGGCAAGGTTACGCTGCTCAAAGCTACCCTCCAAAACCTGCCAGTTTATGCTCTCAGTTTGTTTAAAATTCCTAGAAAGTTTGCGAAGGCAATTGAAAGAATCCAAAAAATGTTTCTTTGGTCAGGAGTGGAAGATAAGAATAGAATTCCCCTCATAGCCTGGAATAAAATTTGTTCTCCCAAGGCCTCAGGGGGGTTGGGTTTAAGGAATATAAGCACTATGAATAATGCCTTATTAGCAAAACAAATCTGGAGAATGAAAGGGAAGGAAAGAGAGTGGAATCTAATCTAGAGAAATAAATATCTTCATACGCAACCTTCTGAGGAAGAATTTTTGGATA
This sequence comes from Cryptomeria japonica, assembly GCF_030272615.1. NCBI lineage: Eukaryota > Viridiplantae > Streptophyta > Pinopsida > Cupressales > Cupressaceae > Cryptomeria > Cryptomeria japonica. Next base: position 180,552,375 of record NC_081410.1, on the reverse strand, counting down.
AATCATTTGTTGTTGAAGGTTTTGCAATTTGTTTAAAATTCCTAGAAAGTTTGCGAAGGCAATTGAAAGAATCCAAAAAAAGTTTCTTTGGTCGGGAGTGGAAGACAAGAATAGAATTCCCCTCATAGCCTGGAATAAAATCTGTTCTCCCAAGGCCTCAGGGGGGTTGGGTTTAAGGAATATAAGCACTATGAATAATGCCTTATTAGCAAAACAAATCTGGAGAATGAAAGGGAAGGAAAGAGAGTGGAATCTAATCTGGAGAAATAAATATCTTCATATGCAACCTTCTGAGGAAGAATTTTTGGATAAATCATTTGTTGTTGAAGGTTCTGCAATTTGGAATGCAATTCAATCGGCAAAAAGTTGGGCTGTAGCTGGAAGAATGTGGAAATTGGGGAATGACAGAAGTATAAGATTTTGGGAAGACAGATGGATTATGGATAAACCTTTGGAGGAAATCCCAATCCTTTATGATTGGAAAGATTGGTTCAAAAATAGGCATGGGGGTATGGTCAGAGATTACAAGAGAAATGGGAAATTGATTGATTTTAGCCAGCATTGTCCGGGGTTAAAGTTTCTTGAAATTTTGCTTTCTTCTAAAATTTTGAGGGACAACAAAGAGAACAATTTGATATGGAGGGAAACCCCGGATGGGAAGTATTTTGTCTCTTTGGCTGTGGCTATTCAAAATAAAGTTTTGGAAGAAACTCCCATTTGGGCTAAAATGTGGAATAAGAAGTTAATTCCTAAAGTTAATATCTTTTTTTGGATCTTTATCCAAAACAAGGTACTAACTCGCAATATGTCTCTCCACCGGTTCACCTATGCTCTGTTCTCTGTTGGTTGTCTTGCTCACCTTCGCTGACTCCTTCTCTACTCCACCTCTTCCTTATCTGCTCTCTCCTCACACTCAGCCTGCTCTCCTCTCCACATTGTCGTTGCTAACACATCGGTTCTACCTCTACCAATTAGATGAATAGTCAGACCATGCACCTGCTTCCAGTTACTCCACTTACCAGTTTAACCCTGCTTTGTTCTCTGACTTGCTGGATCTTCTCGAGCACTTACTCTGAACTGGTTAACTCTGTGTTACATTCCTCTCTACTACCTTCCTGCGGTTCCAACACCACCAGTTCACTTGTTTGATGAACTCTTGCAGCTTATTGGTTACTCAGACCTTACCGATTGAGCCCTTGTTAAACCTTGTCATCGGTTGTACCTCTTCTACACTCAGTCACTTCAGTGTTTAGCAATCAAACAATCTGACTGGTCAATCCTTCTCTTGCACACCCTTCTCACTTAGCCGACATCATCACTCAACCCTGTCTTTGATCAGCATATTTATAACAGAGCTTTCCCGCCAAATGATAGATTCAAAAATGCCATGCTTAGGGTTTCTCTACACCAACCCAATCTATATCAGATCATATCGAATCTAATTAGATTTCATTCCTGGATTGACAGTCTGCACATTATTGCCATTATCGTGCCTTCCAGTGCACGTCTTCTATTTTTAGTGAACATGGCTTTGTTTATCGACCTACTTCTGTCAATCACATTAAATTATCTCCTTGTTTCCTTCTCCAAATTTGATTTGCAACTAAACGTCTTGCATTGATTGTTGCAACACAAATGTCAACCCTCTGATCTGCCTCGAGCCGCATCCTTCTACCTCGACCCGTGATTTATGTAGTCAAATTTAATGTCGACCTACTCACCATCTCACCGACTCACCGTTCATCTTTCACTGTACGTTCACCGTTCATGGTCCATTATGTCAGTTCTGATTCAATCACCAACCATTATGCACTATCGGTGTTCACCTGCTGGTTCACTAGACTTGTCGGTTCTATATTAACTGGTCAAACTTCATGTCATCTCTTCTCTATTTTTCCGGTGGGATCACATTTGCCCGATCACCAAACTCAGACACATGTCCATCTGATAGGAGCCTTTGACCTTTGCTTCTTTGGTCTCTTGTCGGTTGACACTGGCTTGTCAACAGTCTCCAATACACATGTTCTTTCACACCGGTGGCATGACAACACATGCATCAAACATCAACAAGGATCTCTGTTGATATCAACATTCTGGTAACTCCATGTCTACAGCTGCTCATCCTAACCTTCACCTTCATTAGCTGGGACCTCATCTCAATCGGTTTACCAAGGAGGAAAACTCATCACTTCTTATTCGTCCTATTCCTATCTTGGTAGCACATCATACTTTCCCTTACTAATTTGATGCACATCTCATATTTCACACACCTGAGGCATCATTATGTTTGACTTTGTTCATCTGGTGTGTGCCTTCATCCACCTGCTTTTAACTTCTTTGTCTTATCCCAGAAGGTTATGATGAATTCCATGCATGTTATGAAACAAGAAAATCATTATCACTTACCGGTGGGAGTAGATCTTTGTCACCTGTTGGCCAATAACAGGTGAGAATGGTTGTCATCATTTGTGCCCAGTCTGCTTCCGGTATGGCACTAATGAGACTTCCTAATTTGAGTAGATACATTTTTCCTTTGATATATGGCCCAGTAGCATTCCCATATGCCTTCCTTACTTACAAAGGCAATACACTTCTCTGTCAATCTTATCTTCATCAAGTGACAACATCTTTGACCGGTGGGAGTCCTGTTATGTGACATCTTGCATACCGGTTGCACTGCATTCCTCCATTTGCTCACCTTTCTTTCTTAATGGTCACATGCATACCGGTTGGCAACCATACACTGCCAAACCATCACTTACCGGTGTTCATACCATACCGGTCTCCAATACTTACTCACTGATACATACAGTCACTTGCAGTATATCGGTTGACATCTTATACTTACCGATGATAGGCTATATCGATAACATGCTATACTAGTTGACATCAATGACACCATTACCGGTTGACATCAATGACAACACAATCCCAACAGAGATATATAGAGTAAATAAAATAGAGTTTAACCCATTATTGTAGAAAATAGATTTTTGTTGTTTATATTCATATTGTTGATTACATAAGCAAATATTCATTTAGCTTTATAAAAGGGGAGTCACCAAATACACTGAATAGTTGTCTAAGTTTGAGATCAAAGATTATCCAAGTCTATGGAGTAACTAAGATCAAAATTTATTAGACGAAAATCCAGGTATTGTTAAGGAATTTAGTAAAAGTGGAAGTTATTTTGAAGTGATCCAAGACTTTCATTGTGATTGAAACATGCAGTTTTCTAGGGGCAGTTCGATATTTGAGAAATCTTATCAAATCATATTCCACAGTTGCAATGCTTCATATTCCTTGATGACAATTTCTTTTTATATGGGGTAGAATTCAACAAAAGGCATTTGTTTAGCTAATGTAATTGATTAGCAAGCCACTGGTTTTGCCAATACATAGCTTGCAACTACTATTTTAGGTAGAAACAAATTTTAATGATTGTGTTGGAGGTTCTTTTATTACAATTTTGCAAGCTTCTTTTTTGTCATTCAAACTTATTTTGCTGAGCACTTTGGATATATTGCTCACATAATGAATTGTATGTCTTTGTTTGAGCAAAAATTAACTATATCAATTATAAATTAACATTTATATATATCAAAATGCACAATAATGAACACAATGAACAAATTGTGTATGTATCGAATATCAATATTAATATCAACAAAATGCACTTGATAATGAACACAATGCACATTTATTGGATTGAATATCAACATTTATATATATCAAAATGCACAATAATTGTGTGTGTATACAAAAATGGCATATATGCCAAGTCAATAAAATCTTTACAAAAATGTGGCATATACCATATCTAGATCGATATACAATAAAAATGCAGAATATATCTAGATGTAATGGTCCTTCGATGACCACAGATACACTATATGATTCTATAGTTGTGGTGGATCATCAAAATCGAGCCTCTTTGATGCAGTACGCATCTTTGTAGATGGTTGCACAACCACAATTCAAAAGCCAAGTTAGAATCCTTTTGTAGAAAATAGTTCACAATTATCAACATAACTATACATTCAACTATAATTTCTTTGCAATTGAATTGTAGATTACCTCATTTGTCAAATCTAGAATCTATCGTCTTTTCTCACGTTGCCTTATCAGACTTAGGAGTCCTCTTATCAAACATGCACTCATAACAAAAAAATAAAATAAATAATAAAAAACAATGAATTTACATTAAAAAGCTAAATGTAATTTATCAAATGGATAAAATAGATGAAAGAAACCTCAATATCATACCTCTTGGTTGCCCTTCCATTGTGGATGTTTTTTCTCTTGAAAACCTCGTTTGTGTATGGCGTGTTCTAAAACCCTCCAAAATGCTTTTGTGCGGCCGCGGGTGAAAATGACCTAGGCGGCCGCAATAAAAAAAAATTATTGACAGTAAAATGCGTACGAGGTTTTTAAAGATAAACTGCATACACATTTAGTATACCATAAATCCCATATGCGGTTTTGCTCCATTTAGGCTCAATAAAACGAGCCTAAACGCATACAGGGTTTTTTAAATTTGAAATAGCTTGTGCGTGTTATATGTTTTTTCAACTTTTTTGGGGGTGTGTCCACTTTTTGGCACACCATCTTGGTGCACTTACCCATCTAGATGATTATTTAGTACATGCGACATAATTTACCTAACATAGATATATAGATAAATGATTATTTCTAGTACATGTAAATTTACTTATACATGAAATTTATATCCAAAATAAGGTCTAAGGAGAGTCCATAAGTTGTCTGCTTGATATGTACATGGTTTGTTGGTAGTGTAATGAGCATGTACATGCAACTAACTTTTGTAATCAATACAAATTTTTTGTAAATATTTCAATCATTTGTTTTTGTGTACCATGATATGACCAATAAAAGCAAATAGTTGAAATGTTTACACAAAATTTGAATCAATTACAAAAGCTAGATGTTAGTACGTGTAAGCCCATAATACATTACCAACAAAACATGGTTCTCAAGCAACATATGAACTCTCCTCACATCTTATTTTCAATATATGAATCATGTATTAAGTATTCACATGTAAGTATAAATAATCATCTAGATATATATGTTAGGTAAATTATGTCACACATACTCAATAATCATCTAGATATCTATTTTATGTAAATTATGTTCATAATTTGCCCAACATGTATATCTACATGATTATTTAGTACATGCGAATAATTATACATGATTTATATCCATTTGAAATAAGCCATGAGGAAAAATCCATAAGTTTATGAGAGTCATCGTTCGTTAGTAATGTAATTCAACCATGTACTAGTCACTAGATTTTGTAATTGATTCAAAGTTTGTGTAAACATTTCAACCATTTGCTTCTGTGTAATATGGCAATGTGACCAACAAAACTAAACAACTGAAATGCTTACATGCAAAATTTGAATCGATTACATATGCTAACTTCACTAGAACAAGCTTATTATGTATTACCAATAAATCATTGTTCGCATGCAACTTATGAACTCTCCTCATGCACCTTATTAAAATGGATATATGAATCATGTATAAGTACTCACACATAAGTATAAATAATCATCTAGATATAGATATGTTAGGTAAATTATGTCACATGTACTAAATAATCATCTGAATTATATCTATGTTAGGTAAATTATGTTCATAATTTACGTAACAAAGAGTTCTACATGATTATTTAGTGCATGTGAATACTTAGACATGATTCATATCCATTTCAAATAAGGTGTGAGGAAAGTCCATAAGTTGCCTAAGATTCATGGTTTCTTGATAATGTAATGAGCATGTACTAGCAACTAGCTTTTGTAATCAATTCAAATTTTGCGTAAATATTTCAACCATTTGCTTTTGTAATCAATTAAAATTTTGCGTAAATATTTAAACCATTTGCTTTTGTGTAGCATCGCATGACGAGCAACAAAATAATATGGTTGAAATGTTTGCATGAAATTTGAATCGATTACATTTAAACTATTTGCTAATACAAGCTTGAGCATTACAAATTACCATCAAACCATGGTTCTTAGACAACATATGGACTCTCTTAAGACCTTATTTGGAAATGAATTATGTATAGGTACACTCACATACATGTACATGTACATGGACTACTCATTATCAGTTAAGTGGACCATTCATTATCAATTAATAAATAGTTTGTACCAGCTACGTATTCATGTGGACCACTCATTATGAATTAAGTGGACCATTCATTATCATTTTCTACATGGACTAGACTTAGAATAACTTAAACATGCATATTTAAACTTGGGTCCAATGTGGCGGTGACATACGCTAACAAGGCTCGAGTGTAGAATCAACCAGTTTATGCTAAGGAGAAGGCGTGGGGTCAACTGATATATGTGACGGAGGGGTTGTAGGATGTACTGAAAGACCCCCTCTCTCATCATGTCACCCTAAGAAGCTCTGCAACCATGTCTACTAGAACCATTTGTACCAAGATGTCCTCTCACATGTATCGATACAAAGTGGAGAGGGATCCCATACTCAATAAATAAATAGATATGAATCCAATAAATCACTGGAGAGACATGCACTCATGTGACACAAACGATCAACCTCTGAAAATCATGCAACATTAACAGGAAATGGTATGTCGACACAGATGTAAGAATCATAACTGCTAGATGTAGCATTAGTAACCTGAGGAATGGTAGGTTGCAAACACAACAAATATCCCCCAACATGATCAGATGACATCTACAATGTTGGATAATATGTCTTATCTAGCATCATCAACTGCTGCATATACTGGCTGTGCTAGTTCCAAATGTTTTGAAAGAACCAAAATATTTGGACCAACTAATGCCCACTTATTAACCGAGCACTAGTGAATCAAGTGATCTAAACCTATTGTAAAGCATGCCTCTCCCCTACCTATCATGTGATGGAAAATCTATATAATCTACATTGTAGTGCAAATGAAACTCTGCAAACAATTGTTTGCAGAAATAAAGTGGCAACTCATCCTTTTGTGGCTATCTATGAGGAGCTTCCAACCATCTAGGATAGATGAATGGGGCCACAAGTGGAGTAGTGCATCTAGTGATCAAATAACCCTTGACTCTATCTTTCCACACATAATGAGGGAACATGGTATTCACGTGTTGTAGAAACATCCTTTGAGATGGTTTTCCATCTCACCCTACCAACCACACTACGTGAGAGAGAACTATAGAAAGCATCAATACTAATATCATCATATGGATTATATGATCAAATAGTGTCAATGATATTTATTAACTCATCTCTAATTATAAGTGCCCTATCCCTATTTGGTAGGACAAAGGTGTTTAGTAATGTAATCTCAAGTTGATGTAGAGCACATTGTAGAGTCTCAATGGTTTCAGCATATAGCCGAGCCCTAGCATCACTACTATCAAAGAGTATTTGACCAAACTGACTAGAAGTTTGGTCACTCTTGTGGTGAACACTACCCTCAGAATGATCAACCATGTGGAAAATATCTACATGTAGTTGTAAAGCAAAAATTTTTTTAAAACTAATTAAACTAATTTAAACTAATTCAAACTAATTCAAACTAATTCAAACTATTTTAAATTAATTCAAACTAATTTTAAAATGATATGATTCTAATTTAAACTAAATCAAACTAATTTAAATTTAATCTAATTTAAACTACTAGAAAGATCATGCAATATACTAATTCATTATAAAATGATTCAAATTGCTTAAAAGAAACATTAAAACTAAATGCTACACACACATACATACATACATATCACACACACACACACATACACATGCACATACACAAGCATACACACACACACACACACACACATCCATACATACATATGCACACACACACACATACATACACACATACACACATATATTGTAGTACCCTTGCCTAATCAAAGTCTTTTAAACCCAATTTGGCCTTGGTTGACTTCTTAGACTCGTGCTTTGACTTCAGTTGAAAAGTCAATGGATATTAGTGGATACATTTTATTGCAATATTTTATTCAAACATTATGCTATGATACATTATGCTTTGATTTAAGTTTCAGTGTATGATGTTACACATTACTTCCTTACTGATGGTTAAATGTTATTATATTGGAATACTGACATGAACTAACACATTTATTTTATGCATGCGATGCGTAATATACATGTTTCATGTTTGTAAATGTATGGGGTGGGAGGAGATTATTTTCCTTCACCCATTTCGGTGAGACGAGGAACGTCACGATTCTCCTTCACCGGTGTGTCTACTATGTTTGTATTTATATGCATGTGAGGCTCGTTGATGCAAGATATTGCAAGTACAAGTACCATGTAGGTATGAGGTATCGTCTCCAGCTGGCTTCACAAGTTTGAGCATGCCTTATTGATTGGAGGAGATAGTTGTAAGACCCTACAATTACCCTAGTCATACTCAATAGTGAGTTTTGCCAGTCATCCATCAGTTACTTATCTTTGTTATGCAGGTCATTAGTTTATCTGGTGTTCTTGAGATGTGTGTTTGTGTCTGTGAAATTAACTATTAAATCTTAAGTGATTAATTAGTTAATTATGTTTATTGCGCATCCATAAATAAAAGGGATTAAATTAAATAGGACCCCTTTTTGTGTGATCAATCAATAAATCAAATTGTTTAACTCATATTTCTAGCAAGTTTGATTAATGGTTATTTTTGAAATGGTGAATTAAATAAGTATATGCATTTTTTATATAAATTGTGAAAATTAGCTATGTATATGCTTTTTGTAAAACGGTTAAATAGAATTGGAAAAGTTAAATAATAAAATCTTTTACCCTCATTGAGTTTTGAAATAGACTTTTTAAGTTTTAAATTATTTGAGAAAAGTAAATGAGGAAGAGAAAAGCATTTTTGAATATTAACTTTGTGGAAATGGTTTAATTGATCAAAAATAATTTCAACCTAAAATAGATTTTTAGGTCAAAAAATTCCTTTTAATCTATATTTATCATGAGATTAGGAGTTTTTTTTTTGTTTGGATTGAAAAAAAATTGGGGGCATCTTTGTTTGAAGAAATTCTTCCAGATTGTAAGTTGGGCTCTTTTGAGATTTCTTCCTGGATAGCTATTAAGGTTGGATTCTTGCTTTCTTTAATAATTATGTTTTGTTTTAAAAAAATCATTTGATTGAAGAAACCTCTCTGTGTGAAAAGAATTGATGTAAAAATTTATTTGAAACATTCATTTAGCTTGGGAATGTGAAATTGGTATGAGTTTAAATCAGTTTTAGTTTACCCACTAATCTAATTTCTTGTTTGTAAAAAGAATAAACTTCAAAATCAGTTTTGTGAATTTCTTTGTGTTGAAAACCCAATATTTCACTTTGATTCTCTCATCTTAGTGTTTTAATTGCAAAATCAGTTTATTCTTTGTGAAATTAGTGGTTCAAATTTGATAATTTTACCCCTGGGTGGGGTTATGCTAGCAAAATTTTGCCAATTTGAGCATTTTATGTATTTTGGTAAAAAAATATACAAACTAGTTTATGTCCAGAATTGTATGTTTGTTTTTAGAAGTTGGGTCCTTTTTATAAATTTTAGCTTTATAACGTTATGAAGTTATAAAGTAAGTTTATTTTTTTAAAATGTTTTTAAAAATTAATTTCATAGAAATATTTCTGAGAAAATTCCTAAGTCTGTAAGCATACTGGAGGGGGGGATTGTTTTAAAGTTTTTTTTATAAATACAAAAAAAAAAATTATGTTGGGGGTTGTTGGGCGAGCCAGGCTCCTCAATTCGTGGCTGGGGAGCCATAGCTTCCCAAAGCCATGGGGAGAGGTCACTACTGTGGAGGCCATGTCGTGGTCTCCACGCAGCCAGGGTTGTGGGGAGACCACAACATGGTCTCCCAGTAGCCTTCCCCTTGGGAAAGCAGGCTCATGTGGCCCATGTGGCCCATGTGGTGGGGTCACTTTGTATTAAACAAATATATATATATATATATATATATATATATATATATATATATATATATATATATATATATATATATATATATATATATATATATAGTTTTGTATTTTTTTTTAATATGCATGGAGGAATATATTTATTTATATAATTTTTTTATTAGTGGATAAAATAATATATCATTTGGAAATTTGGAAAATTAAATAATATATTATTTGGAAATTTGGTAAATTAAATAATATATTATTTGGAAATTCATAAAATTAAATAATATATTATTTGGAATTTTTTGGAAATTAAGTAATAATTTATTTGGGAAAATTGAAAATTAAATTATATATTATTCAAGGGAAATTGGAGATGAATAGATATAGTTGGAAATTTAATGATATTTTCATTTTAGAGAAATATTGATTAAATTATATTTTTATACGTATTGAAAAATGGGCAAAATTATATAATTGTAATTTTGGAGTTTAATTTATTATGAAATGGTGTTTTTTTTAAATGTTGTGTTTTGAAAATTTAGATGGATTGGAAAACTTTGGCCAAATTGTATTTTAAATGAAATGGAAAAATAACGTCATTATAGATTAGCGAAGATGCAAGTTTATTTCCTGTATTCGCATTTATTTTTGAAAAATTGCAAGTCCTTGATTACGAGTATTGGATGTTTTCATGTGGTTGATTCGTAACTAGTCATGTCTCTAGTCAGATAATCGTCAGTTAGTCATCTGTGTGCAAGGGCTTGTTTGACCAAGTGGTTTTCTATTGCTTTGAACTATGTATACTATTTTTTGTGTATACCTTGGGTTTGGGAGTTCATCTGATTTGTGGTTAAGTGTCCTATGGGAGAGTGGCTTTCGAGTGGGGGTTGTGCCCAAAGTGGTAAGCAGTGTAACCCATCAAAAAATTTTCTAAATAAATGATAACTTAATAAATTATTAGGGGGTTTGGTAGATGAAAACACTAAGTAAGATAATTGTGCCTCACTCATGGGTTGAGTGCTAGTACAGACTTAGGATGCAATGAGAAGGCCTGGAATGGCAAACCAACAACCTTGTCTTCACGAAAGGATTGTTTGGGTCCACATGAGACTTGGATGGGGCTAGAGGTTCAGGAGAGGTTATCAGGGTAACCCAGTGGATGGGGGCTGAGACCTATGGAGGCTTGTCAGGATAACCATACCAAGCTATGTGATGACACTCTTCCCTTATGTTCACTAGTGTGCAGTTTTTATTGATCTTGCTTGGAGCACTTTTGTGGGAGTCATATATGTTTGTTTATGCTTTTTGTGAGTACATGATATTCATGTTAGATCATGTGGCGCTTATGATGGATTGCAAGGATTTAGTTTCGTCAGTGCTCCAATTGTTCTCTTGTATTTACTCCATATCATGTTTCAGATGGATCCTCTTTCTTGTTCTTGGATCTTGGACCCTATGTGGTCATATGTATTATTTGCTTTTATACGCTTTGATGGCAGGATGTAATTGATGCAAATCTTATGTAATTTTCATCTTTTATTTAATATAATGGTCTTGCACTTGAAGCAAACTCGAAGATGTATCTCATTAGGGCTGAACTCCGATATCAATTGGTGTTGTATGGTGTATGTGTTCATTTGGTTTCTTTTTATTTTGGATATATGAATGACATTATGGTTAAAATGTATAATGTTATTTAGATGATATTAATCTTATTGCATGTATGACGTCATCAATTAGATGCAGTAATATGGATTATGATGGATGTAGCTTAATGATGTAATGTAGCTAATGTCAGATGTATATATTCAATCATGCTAGTTAAATCTCTTATGGAATTTAATTTCTATGTCCTTGTGGTAATCATTTTATCATGAATAGGTTTAATGATTCTCATTGTTAATTGGATTAATAAACCTTAATGTTCATTGGATTAATCGAGTAATCTCCGTTGGAAACCCTTTAGGTGTTTAAGTTAAGTCTTCTGCTTGTACAAATGTTATTGCAATATTTAATTTAATGTATCTTTAAGTTCTTTAATGTTTTAAAAAAAAATTGCACTCTTTTCGAGAGTTTTAGTTGAATCCTTTAGGGTTTCTTGGCGGGGCATTACATATATACACACACATACACACACACACACACACACACACACACACACACACACGCATACATACACACACACCTACACACGCATACATACACACATACACATACATACATAGACATATGCACACACATATATATGCATGCACATGTATACATGTACAAACACATACATACATGTACACATACACATACACACACATGCATACACATACACATACACATACACATACACATACACATGCACATACTTACATACACACTCACATATATAAACACACATGCATACACATACATACACACTCAAATATATAAACACACATGCATACAGATATATACACACACACGTGCACACATACACATACACACAATATACACACACATACATACAAACACATATACATACACACATATGGCTACACATGCATACATACCACATACATACACACATACACATACATGCACATACAGAAACACACATACACACACACATATGTACATCTATGTATGCATGTGTATGTGTATTGATTATATTTTTTTAAGCTTTAATAGTAAGGGTTTTCAAAATATTGATAAACCAGAAAAACAAAAAAAAAAATAACAAGAAATATGATTATTTTTTAAACCAGAAAAACAAAAGACAAAAAAAGGGGGAAGAAATTTGTACATCCCTGGAATATGGGAGACTTGGCACACTTAGTTCTCTTTGTGATTCAACCGAACCTCTAAAGCCCCTAGCTATTAAATGGCGGGAGCTAAGAAAAAGTCAAAATATATAATAAATTAGTTCAGACGAACTTTTTGTGCCATTTAGGTGCCATGGGGATGCCATTTGTTGCCACATGGCAGCCAAATAGGTTCGGCTAAACTTATTCAGTTGGCCTCAAGTGTGACACAACATTGTGCTTTAGCCCCTTTCAATGCTAATTTTGAAACGATTGACTTTTGATAGGAGTAAAAGTCCTTTCTAAAATATTGATTATAGAAGTTCCATTAACATTTTCGTATTATATTGATATAGTTTCAATATAGAATCAAGGATTCAATTTGGTATTAAACTTCAGCATAACTTATATTTAGATGGAATTATCTATTGAACACTACTAGATGCTCAAAGCGGGGGAGGGGGGTCGGTGGGATGAATCAATATACACAAAAACTTAATTAAATTTAACTCTTCTACTTAACATTCATTCCATCTACCATGTGCACGAAATTAAACAGTTGAAACCACAAGAGCAACCACATATGAACACCAAGATTTTAACGTAGAAACCCAAAATAGAAAAAACCACCATGAGAACTATCTCACTATAGGATAAACAAGATACAATGTTTAGGCCAACGGCCAAGGAGCTCACTACCCCTAAGATGACTTGCAAGACTAAGGTGCACAACCTTAGGGAAAGTTACAATAAGAACTTGCAAACACTGAAGATAACTTTTTCAGGGCAAGATTTTTTTTTTTGATAGAGTAACATCAATAGGATTGATTTGTAAATAACCATATCCATTGAAATGTTGATCACAGTTCACTATTCAAAACACATCAAAAATTATCTTCATTATTGCTTTGTTATACTTCTAGACCTCTATAATACTTCACATTTGCTTCACACAACTCACGCAACTTATCTATCACTTTCCACAATGATTCCACCCTTTATAAATCATCTACAATCTCAACAATATCAATTAGGTCGGCCTAATTAGATGTAATGTGCAAATACAAAATAGTTAGCCCAAAACCAATCTCCAATGTATTGTGAAAGGTGAAAAGAGAAGAGTGAGGCATCACACCATGTCGGCACACCTTCCTAACCATCCTAAATCATTACCCATAGATCTACAAGAAATCACACAAACCAAAACATTATAGGTCAAAAGTAAAAGATAAAGTAGTTAAAGTATACCAATTCAACTAACACCAATTATGATGCAAACCATGAAAGACACAAGAAGATGCCCAAGATGACATCACCAAATATCCACAACATTGAATAATTAAGCCGCATCACCAAAAGTACTAGTCAACATATGAATGCAACACATTCCTATACACTGACATTGAAATAGTCATGCATGCATGAACATTAGTTATAGAGCCTAGAAATCAACACCAAAGATCTAAAAACTTCAAGATACATCTTTATAAGTCTTTTGAAGCAACCACAAATAGATTCAATAGATATACATAATCACAAAGCTAACCCATTATTACTGTATTAAACTAGACCACATCCAAACCAAAAAACGCTACTAAGTTACACATCTAGATCAACAAGTTTGACATCAATGACAACAAGAACTCATATTTACAACAATATCCCATTTTGTCAGTAATGGCAACACTTGTACCAATTCCAATATCACTCCCACTTTGACATCAAAGACAAATTGTGTCTTATAGCAAAAAATAAACTGACTATATACAATTTCCCTAACTACAACACTTACTCAAAATCAGAAACCAAAACTATGTCACTAAAAAAATTAAAATTGTCTTACCAAAAACTAATGAAAATAATCTAAGTACATTACTAGGCTAGGGGTATTATACTTTTATTAATGAGCTTTAGTAGAGCCCAAAGATTATTTCAATCAACTCTTGTAGAGACCAAAGTATTATGTTGACTTTCCATCTTCAAAAGAAGATTATTTGCACAACTTGTTGGAGCCTTCACTATCTTGTTTAGTTTCTAAGAGTCTTCAAGAACCTTGACCATACTATGAGGTGCATATCTACAATATCTCTCAACTAGTAAAAATCCTTCTTGGTATGCTCCTTTTCATTAATCAATAAGTTAAATTTGATGTGCATATTCTCTAGTTGAACTCTCCCTTTACCATCTCCATCTCTCTTCAACTCCACTGACATGGACAACTATACAATTCAAGCTTCAAAATTGTTTATTTGATTATGAATTTCTTAGGTCGACTCAAGCCACTAATAACAAAATTTATATATTTCCAAAATACTATCTACATTATTTTCAAAATCACTTATACTTTCTTGCAGTCGAGTGTGTCCATCTGCACACTTGTTCAGGAACTCACTAACAGTCTCATCAATCGTTACCTCCCTAGGTTTGTCATGGAGAAACTTTACCATCTCATTGGTCATCTCAGTACATTTCACCTTAGATGCAATATAATTCTTCCTTCTTGTGTGGTGGAGAACATCACCCAGATGCAACATATGAAGGGGTGACAACTTATCCAAAATCTAACTTCCCATGTGTCATAGACGTGAAAAACCTTTGATGTAATGGTAGGTTCAAATTTGGCTTGCAGTTGCAAGAATTCTATTCTAGAATCTCTGGAGAGTCCGAAAGATTCTCCCACTAACATCCTTCTGACCTTCAATTTCTTCTCCATCTCCTTGTCTTTCATAGGACTCTCCTTCTCTTTTGTCTTTTCTTCTACCTTTTCTTCAGTTCTTTCCTCTGTCTTCTACTTCTCTAGACCTTCATTTGTGTCTTCCTTCCTAGTGTCTTCTAGAATCTCCATTACCACATTCTCTAAATCCCATCCCACTTCTACCTGATTACTAGGATCAGTCTCTAGACCAACAACTTCAACCTTCTGCTCCTTTGTCTTCTTTCCCAAATTTGTCATGTTGGTTCTTATTTCTCCTATACTAGATCCTATGTTTATCCTCTCTGAAGGAGAAGGAAAACTACTCTTTATATTTTTTACTTCTTCCTTAGCTTCATCTTTCATCTATTTAGTCATTCTTTTTTGTCTTATGAATCGCCTCCCATGATCAAATTCACTCTTTCTTCCATCTTGAATCTTGTGTTGAGGGCATGTTTAACTTATATTCTTTTTTCCTTATACAATGGACTAGTTACTATATCTAACACTTGTGTCCTTGAATGTTTGATTTCTTCAACATTGCATCCTTTCTCTTCTTTGTCAAGACTTCTTATAGATTCTTGGGCAATTTATCTTCAATATCACTTAATGTTTTATATCAAAAGTGATCAAATACATGATCATAACCTTCTCAATTTTATTTTTTTATTTGTCAGAGATGCATCCAGGTACAACCCAACAGAGAACTCCAGTGATTCATACTCACACATTGCTCTCACCAAGTTATCAAGATCCAACAACTAATCATCCATGTTAGAGAAAAGCTCCCAAGCTAGGATCTCGACTGCAATGAATTCCACATAAAGAGTGAGATAGATGAAATATCACGAGTAAATATGTATTGATTTGAATTGATATGTTACAATGAGAGTGCTTATATAGGCAAGTGAGGATAAAGTAGTTACAACTACCTTTTGACAAAATTACATGAATGATATTAAATCATTCTATATCTAGAATGACACCTAAGATAACTAAAATAAACAACATTAAATGATTGTTTCATGTGACAACTAAGTTATCCTAAGTAAAATTAACATGTGTGAATAGGTGCTAACCAATAACTAGTTAGGGAATGTCTTTATTCACACCAACACCCCCCTTGAGTGCAACTTAGGGAGAAAAATTATTGTGCAAGATTAATTATAAAGATGCAATATATGGGTCATGATGACTTGGCCATGTTAGGTACCCGTGCACAACTAATCATGTAGCTAATCTCCTACAAATGAAGAAAAGGAGGAAACCCAATGGGATAAAACTCCTCTCCAAAAAAGAGATATGCAAGATTTATACAATTGAAGGACAAGTGATGTGTGGAGGCCTTAACATCAATACCCCCAAGAACTACATCCATTACGAGAATCTAATAAATATCCCCCCATAGGAGGGAAAGAAACACCTACAAGAATGATAAGTGACTAAAATAAAAATATGATCCAAAGCTTGCAAACCATTTTTCTCCCTTTAAGAAGAAACAAAACCATATTTCAAAGTAAGAACATGAGAAAAAATAGGACATGATCACCCAATGAGTGGTGGTGAGGTGGTGGGGTTTCCTGCACCACACGATATGAATTCTCCAATCGATGCAAAGAAGACCAAAGAAACCAATTAAACTTGGTCCAATGAAAGATCGGTGTCACCAAAAATTGTGACTTGCTCCATGTTACTGCCAATAATAAAATCACCACCAATAATTAAAATGGACCCCAATATGCACCAATGATAAATTAAGATGATGCCTTCAATAACACTGAACCAAAAGACAAAAAATTATTGTGCCACTGAATTATATTAATTGATGAGAAGACCTCAAGTTCTCTGACAACTAATAAAATTTGGATACAATTGAATTTATATGGCCAAAGTATTCAATATTCACACCCATTTGATATGTGGCTCAGAATTAATAAATGCATGTGAGACTCCAAAGGAATTGCTAAGAAAGAGAATCAAATTCCTTAATAAATACAAAGGAGCCATGTAAAAACAACGCTTGTAAATAGGGAGAGCTTGGATTAGAAACTTTTGAAGAGTCACCCTTCCTAAAGTCGAGAGCCATCATTGACTTTGGTGATTGATCCTCTCGTGTAACTTATCTAACAGTTTGTGCCATTACCCCCTAAGATACCTACCCACAACTAGCTGAATACCAAGAAAAGCAAATGGAAGAGAAACAATTTGAAATCACAAAATATCAGCAACTCATATCTAAACAGGCTCGAGAGTATTAAAAAAATAGGTATAAGATTTGTGCTCAGTGACTTTTGTCCTAAAATGACTTAATAAATATCCAAAGGTTTTTTGAAATTATTTGCTTCTTGTATGTGGGTTGTACCCATTAAATCATTACCATCCACAAATTGCAAGTGGGGTTGATTTGGAAATCCATCACCCTAATTCGAGCCCTAAATCAAACCTTGGGCCACCTAAGATTTAGTGAATCTATCAAATCCCTCGACCATGATAATAAACAAATAGGTAGATAAAGGATCTCCTTGGTGGAGACCCTGAGAAGCCCCAAATAACTCAGAAGGCTCATTATTGATAATATCTGAGAAAGATGTAGAAGTAACACAATTTATTCCAATTCACCCATTCAGTACTAAAACCAAAAGCTAGAAGAATTTTATGAAAGAATTGTCATTTAACTCTATCATAAGCTTTTTCAATGTCCATCTTGATGAAAATGTCCTTTTCCTTAGACACTTCCACAGAGTGAATAACCTTTGTAGCAATCACCACCCCATCTAGAATTTGTCTTCTAGCTACAAATCCCTTTTGCTCTTCCAAGTTTATTGAAGTAAGGCAAGTCTTGCACATTTTTGCAATCAATTTAATAATAATTTTATACAACACATTACAAAGAGCAATGGACCAAAAGTAATTCAAACTATTAGCCCCTTCCACACAGTGAATAACCTTTGTAGCAATCACCACCCCATCTAGAATTTGTCTTCTAGCTACAAATCCCCCTTGCTCTTCCAAGATTACTAAAGTAAGGCAAGTGTTTCACCTTTTTGCAATCAATTTAATAATAATTTTATACAACACATTACAAAGAGAAATAGATCGAAAGTAATCCAAACTATTAGCCCCTTTATTTTAGTGGAATAAGAACCAAAAAAGTAGAATTCAAGGTACAAATCATTTGTTTGCTACTTTTTGACTCCTAAACCACTCCCAAAAGATTAGATTAAATAACACCCCAAAACTCTTAAAAAAAATATTTTGGAAAACCATTAGGAGCTTTGCCTTTAGTCATTCCAAAAATAAACTCCACCAATTTTGATAAATTGATTAATCGAACTAGAGCATCATTCATCACATTAGTGACTAAAAACACAATACAATCCATAATCAAAGTCTCCCCATCGCTAGCAAGACGAGAATCTTCAGTAAACAAAGTTGAATAGAAGTGTGTAGCTGCACAAGACATCACTTGCAGGGATGTCAATTGAACTCCTTCAAAATTAACTAGAGAGGAAATATAACTCCCATTCATGTGAGTTTAATAGAGTGATGAAAGAAAGTCATATTTTTGTCATTTTCTTAGAGCCAATTAGCTCGTTCATTTTATTTCCAAAAAAATTCTTCCCAAAGCTTCCACCCCTCATGTTCCTTTACAGTCTAAGACTTTGCCCTACTTAAATCCTCTGTTAAACCATGATCACAATTTTGACGAGTAAAACCAACAAGATTCTCATGAATTGCTCTTTTAGTGACATGAAGATTGCCAAAGCATTACCTATTCCACCTTTTGAGCTTGTATTTCAAAAATTGCATTTTTTTAACAAAAGAATACATTGTTGCACCATAAGGACTACCTTGTCACCACCAGACATCCATAAAACCTTGAAGCAAGTAATCACAAAGTCACATGAGTTGAAACTTGAATGAAGGATTCTTAGGTATTCTAAAAGATGTCACTGAAAGTTTGATTGGCCAATGATCAAAGCCTCTCTAATCCAGAATCTTAAAGCTAATGGTCCAAATATTCCCTATGCAAAAGTAGGAGATAATATCCAATCGCTCATAAATAGCATTAGTTCCACACCTTCTATTATTCCAAGTGTATACTCCATTAGATGGTTTCAAATCAATTAGATTGAGCAACTCTATATTGTCCCATAGAAGTCTAGAAAAAGGTTCCAATATGGGTATCCCTCCCCTTTTCTCTACCAAGCTTAACACAATATTAATACCACTTTCTTGTATGATTTATTTAGCCTTCAAGGTACAACATATATACTAAATAACATAATAATAAAAGTACATATGAATTTTACAACAAAAGATTCATTGTTTATTCATTTTTATATAGAAAGATTTACATTTTTCAAATTATCACCAACTTATGCTAATAATTAATCAAATTGAATCATCTAATTTTTTTAATAAAATTGTGTGATGAAAATTGTGTGCAAGTACAAATGATTGAAAACCTAAGCTAAACAATCTAAGCTAACACAAAATTCACTCAAACACCTCAAGATTGAGAATGTTGTTAAAAAGGAGATTAGAAAGCAATAACAACAATTAAAAGCAAACCAATGTCCTCTTAATTTGATTGTTCTCCAATCAAATGTGTGCTCAATGATGTAGCGTGTGCTTGATTGTGCTCCATCATGCAGGATTATGTGAATTCAATTCAATATATGAGTATGAGATGATGGGATATGAGTATGAAATTCAACATGATAATAGTATGATAGATAAAAAAACATGGATGAAATGTTGCATTATGAAATGTCGGCATCTAAAAATGGTCAATGCTTGTGGTGTCATACTTTAACATGTTCACGTGACCTTATTTTAGGGTTTTTGCATCTTATTAACATTTCTTCTATGTCGTGCACTCGATCTTTATCATTTCTCGACATCTTGTCATTCTTCTAAACTTCTTTCCCCTTTGATTGCATTTTTCGCATTTGCAATTAGGTCTTGTCAATGTCATCCTCGAATTGCAATAATTGGTCATGATCATCTTATCATGTCAATTGAACATCGTCAATCCTTGTCCTAGTTTCAATCAATTTTTAATCATCTTCAATCATTTTTTATCATTTTGGATCCTCTTTCAGTTGTCAATTATCAATCAATCTTGTCAATTTGCGATCGATTTGTCATTAGTCTTTGTCAATCTCAGTATTAAGTCAACCTTCATCAAATTGACATTTTATCAATCTTTGCTCGATTTGTCATTGATCTCAATCAATCATTATTTTTTGATCGATTAGTTATTGATTCTTTATCATTTGTCATCTATCAATTTGGTCCTTTTGTTAATCTTGATCAGTTTGTCATTGATCTTCATCAATCAATCAATATCGGTTTCTTGTCATTATCAAACCTTTTTCATTTTGTCCCTTCGATTGCAATCTTTATCATTTATTGGCTTCAATTTTGCCATGACCTAATTTCTCCTAGGGTTCAATGATTTATTCATGTAATCCTATTAACATTTCTCTTTTAGGTTAAGTGAATTTATTCATTTTTCCTAAGCCTTTCATGTCACAATTAAATACTTCATTTAATTGGCTAATTCGTCTTTTATGCATTAATTAATAAATGTCATCTAATTCCTATTCCTAATTTTCCTAATTCTCTAATTTCCCCTTTTCCACCTAATTTTCTAATTTTTCAAATTTAAAATCCCACTAATTTTCCCTCCTAACTTTTTCCACTAATTTCTCCTCTTTTTATGCTTCCCTTTGTCATGATTTGTCAAGCTATTTTCGTAGCTAATTTGTCATATAATTTGGAAGCTATTTTTCCTCAATCATGTCATAAGTCATGAAGCAAATTTTGTGCAGGATTGTGTCATAATTTATGACCATAATTTGCTCTCAATTTGTCATATTTTCACATGGAAACTTGTCATAAATTTTGTCATTCAATTATGCCAATTACAAATCAATTTCCCTTTTTCGAATCAATAATTCTAATTTCATGATTTGCCTCAATTTTGGTCTATAAATTGAGCTTCTTTTTTTCAATAATTTTAACAACCACGCTTCGAGTACCCTTACGTTGTCATTTTCATCTCACAATCTTGCTTCCAATCAACTTTGCATTTGTAGGTGAAATCCACAAAATCACATTTGAAGGTGAAAGGACAATGGAGTTCAACGAAGGAGACATCTGTGCTTTTTTATGGTTTGCGCTTTTGATGTTTTGTTTTCCATTCTTCTATTGAATGTATTAGGATTGGATTTCATTACGAAATAGGTTTGTGGTTGCCTAACGTTTATGCTTTTGATGTGTTTTCCCGATTTCCTATGGACATTTCTTGGTGAACCTTACGTGAACATGTAAATCTAACAATTTTGTGAGTCTTATGCTTGCATACATGTTTTATGTGTGGATTTGTTCTTGCATGCAAGTTTTTGGTGCTAATATGTTGTTGCATGTAGGTTTTAGGTACTAATTTATTGTTGCATGCGGGTTTCAAGTGTTGATTTGTTGTTGCATGTAGGTTTTACGTGAGGATCTATTATTGCATGTGGGTTTTATGGAGTCTAAACAATGATTCATATAGGATTTCTTAACATGCAATGAACAACAATTTGTCACATAGTTTAATTAGAGGGTTTGAATGAAAAACAATTTTTCACATAGCCTGATTAGGAGGTTTTAATGAACAATAATTCTTCACATAGTCTAATTAGGAGGTTTGAATGAACAACAATTCCTCACATAGCTTAATTACGAGGTCAATCAACAACAAAATCTCATTACAATCTACGAAGTTTTTCAAAATGAATCATCACATAGTCTAATTAGGGGATTGAATGAACAACAAATTCTCATTTCAATTCATAAGGTGTTAAAATTAACCCCACAATCTTCATCTAGCTTTTAACTTAGGGGTACAAATTGGACATTTTATTGATGATTTGTGCAGTATATTGGCATTCATGGGAAAAGGATTTCATTGAAACTACTAATTGATTTTGTGCAGGATGTAGTCAAAGAATCTTATCAAAAACAAAGTGTTTGTGATGTTTAGCTTAGTGCACACTTTAATTTTCTAAAGGATAAAGAACACCACGTTTGATATGTCTTATTTCATTTTGTGTGTTTTTTTACCTTTAGAGGGCTTTCCTCTTGAGTAGCCTATAAGGTCAGGTGAGAGGGAATGACCCAAGTGGTAACAGGTTGAAGATGGGGCCTTCCAAACCACTATAAACAAATGTGTTTGTGATGAAAGTTGCAAGCGACAGGTGTTACATGTTGTCATAATGGAGTTATGTTTCCCTCAGTGTCTGTGTGGAACGTGAAAACCTATAGAGCGTAACCTCTGTGGGCTAGGAGGCCTCCTTTAACTAAATGGAAAGCGTTGCTGATTATGACCACCCGAATGAATGCCTTGACTAAAACCTTTTGTTCTTAGAGACCAAAAACCTTCTACTTGTTGAATCAGGTGTTGTGATACGTGCATGCTGAAGAAACCCCTCATATGCCCTTCAATTCGAGATAGTAAATTTCTTGGGAAGTGATGACCTAGAAATTTGAAGCTTGATGTGCCCGTAGAAGTGAATGTCGTGGAGAGGGGCCAGTGCTACCAAGCTTCTAACTATCTGGTTGAATGAGGTATTCTGGCTAAGAGGATTCAACAAGTATTGTCCTTGCCAGCCTTATGATTTTGTCATGGAATGTGCATGAGTGTCTTTTGTCAAAGTCAAACAAGCATCCTGTCTTTCATGCTTGCTAAAAGTGAATTGTAAATAAAGGACATAATCAACCTTCCAAACATTGGCAAAAATCTTTTTTCAAAAGCAGTCATAATCAACTTTGATCATCAAACCCAACCAATTGTCCAAACAAGATTCAAACAAAGTCAACCTTGGTCTAAAGAGTTTCAAAGTATTCATCCAACAATTTGCAAATATTTTACAAACATGGCTCTTCAAAACATTGGACAACCTTGTTTCAAAATTCATGTCACTCAGAGCTAGGTTTTGCATGGTTTAAATTTAGGTCTTAGGACATATTGTCATTATCCTTCATTTTAGTACATTTCATTGCAAGCATCCTCATTTTGCACTTAGGTTTAAGGTCATTTTCCCTAGGTCATTATCATCCTTTTTCATTGCATTGTCATACCAAAGCTAGGTTTTAACTTAGATCATAGTATTGCCTTGCATATGCATTTCTTGCATTAGATCATAGCATTGCATAGTCCAAAACCTTAGGTCTTCTCCCTAATGGTCTTTTGGCTTATAGTTACGGTCACTAGTTAATCCCGGACTTAACTATCTTTTTCCCTACGTGGCATATTTTAATTGTGACTTTTATATACTCTGTTAATATGCATAGTATGCTTAAAGTTTTTGATAGAGGAAAGTTTAGGAGACTATGATTTTGTTGTTTCTCTGCTAACAATTGTTTATCTGTTGTTATCTCGACTGTACCTAGGTAAACCCCCTAGTTTTGGTTGCTTTTAATATAAAAAACATTTCAATACACTTGCATTCATATTAAACTATAAGGACATATATTCCCAGTTTTTTCAACATTTTCATTCATCCCCTAAGTTCATATCATATCCTTAGATCATATTATATCTTGAGACTATATCATATTCATATCATATCTTGGGTTCATACCTTAGGTCTTTGTCAATAAACATTATCCCCTTGCATTTAGTCTCAAAATTAGGTTTTCCCAAACTTGAAAATTCAAATCTCTAGATTAAACCCTGTTGTTGTTACGAAGTCTTGACCTTGTCTAAAATTTGTCTTCTTGTCAACATCATTTTGTCAACCCTAGCTTAGTATCCAAGTGTATGGGGGTGACATTGTCATTTGTCCTACTAAGGTCTAGACTTCATTTCAATTTCCCAAGGTTGCGTCTTTTGGTTTTCATTTCAAAGGTTTGTCCAAATCTCCAAAAACAACAAAAATATAAGTTGCATCTTTGTCCTAGGTTGCATTTGCATTCCTGAAAATTGCACTTAGTTGCATTCCATTGTCATTACAAAAATTCAAAAGACCAAAAAAATAAGTTGTATTTTCAATCATCTAAATTGCACTTAGTTGTATTCCATTGTCATTTCAAAAATTCAAAAGACCAAAAACAAAAGTTGCATTGCCATCCTTTTAGGTCACATTTGTCATTCCCTTAGTTGCATACATCATCCTTAAAAATCAAAGTCCCCAAAATACTACATTGCATAGTGACATGCCTATTGAAAAAAGAATCCAAGCTCCCATGATGCAACAAAGTTTGACATATCAACCAATGATTGGTCCAATGAATAGAACAATGCAATCAAGTTTTAATCCAAGGCAATCACAATTCTATCCAACCCAACAACAAGGCAATACAATACAACCAAACTTTAATCCAAATGTTGGTCAACCTACAAACATGCTATCAGAGTATGGAATCATAGGACCACCACCACACTTTTAATCAATTTTGCAGCCAGGATGTGGCAATGTTTCACCAATTCCACCAACGAATGTGTCGCCAAGTTTTTATTCAAAACAGTTAAGTCAAGGTCCCTACCCACAAAGACCCTTGGTAGATGGTCAACGCATCTTTCATCCAGATTATGGTTATATTTGAGTTAAATCAGTACCAGATTTCTAAGAAGAGGTAGATTCAAATGACGAATCATACACAAATTCTGAAGTTATTGAGGTAATGAACAATCCTGAATTTGTCGAATTTTTGGACCAAGAAATCTTAATCAATCCTTGAAAATACTTTCCACGCATTATAAGAGCCCTGGCCTCAAGTCCTGAGCAAGAAAGTTGTGTCCCACAAAAAGTTCAAACAAATCAAGTCCAAAATAGCATTTCAAAACAAAAGACGAAAATTCCACTTGTCCAATACCAGCAACAAATTCAACCCATGTCTAGCAATGGTTCATCTCCCCATCAAGAAATTGATTGTCAAGTGGCGTTCACTCCTCTCGTTCCATCAAATCTTGAAGTTTCACAGGAGCAATTTCCACCATCTCCTCCCAATGATACACCTAATAATGCATCCTCCCAAGGGTTGTCTGCAACAAAAATACACTCTAACTTTTTTGTTTATACAAATCCCTTATACTATTTGAAAATGCAAGATTCAATGCCACTAGATGCTTCCCTTTTAGAGAGTCCCATACAAAGTCCATCCCTCTCATGTCAAAGCATTTATTCCTTGCCAAAACCCCTCGTGCATGTCCAAAGTCTAACCCTATGTCAAGAGGATGATTCAGAGCATGAAGAAATAAGTCTTGAAACGAATCAAGATCAAGACAACTAAAACTTTTCCATTGCATACTAAATTTGACCAAGATGTCATTCCCTTTGATGATCCCCCTATTCCTATCCAAGAAAACCACACCTTTTCAATTCCTATTGGAATTCAACTCCTCGAGAAAGATCAAGATATTCCCTTCCATTCTTCCTAATAATCCCATTGAAAGTCAAAAGCATAGCACCTTTAAAGAGAAATCCAAAGATCTTCCTCCTTGTTAATATCAAAGTATCCTTCCAGATTCATGTCCACTAAAAGATCCTATCATTCCTTTAGATCCTCCACAAGATACCCTTGTTCCTCCATATTCATGTCCTAATCCAACATATACACTCCAAGATTTGATTCCCTTTGATGGTCCCATTATTCCTCCCACTTCATCTCATGAAGAAGCTATCATTGATCCCAATCCCCCTCATGATCCTAATATGTTGGTGCAAGATGTTCATAAATCCACTTCAGTCCAGTCTGATCCACTTCACGATCCAATCATTCCCATCATATCACATCCACCTCATAATGAACTTGCATCTTCTTCCCAAATAAAGGAGTATCCTATAGGTCAAAATGTTTATAAAGGCGAAGGGGTAGACCTTCACAAGAAAGATCCCCTCAATGTTAAAGAAAATCTTAATGATCATGACCTCAGTGACATTTCTCAAGACGTTGGTATCCCTTCTAAACCTCACATCCTTCTGAAATCCAAACATATACCTACCCCTTCATCCCCTTCATCCCCTCCATCCATTTTGGGTCCTTATATCCCTTCGTCCCATATTCAAGGTAAGAAAAGGCACACATCTTTGAGAACCTTCCACCCATCCAAAAGACCTCCATATCACTCCTATTTGTCCACACATTTGTTTCCCACTCCAATTAATTTGGATGCCAAGCATAAAAGTTATAAATCCAAAAATCCACATGCATTCAAGGATCAACATGTCCCATCTAATAAACATGTCAAAACAAAGAAAAATATGTTCCAAAAAGAAAAAGAAAAATTCAAAAGGCCATAAAGGCCTATTTCTCAAAAAGAAAAAGTCAAAGTATATATGGGTTCCTAAATCCCTTATAGAAGCAATGCAATCCAAGGAACCACAAAAGAATGAAAAATAAAAAAGCGTGTGGATTCCTAAGCAACTTCTTGAAGCGCAACAGTCTAAAGAAAAATCCAAATTGACATCCAAAATTTCTATTCCTCCATCCAAACCTTTCAAATCTACTCCTCCTTTATCCATTTTGGGTTCTTATGTCCCAAAATTCATAGCTTTTCCTCCATCAAAATCCCAATATCCAAAATCCACTTTTCCTCTATTAGTCCACCACCGCTCAAGGTACATGTCAATGTTGATCTTGCCAACATTTTCATCCACTCAAGCACAATTCTTCCAATATCCTATCCATTATCTAGTGCATATTTTCCATCCTTCCATCCCTCTGATCCAATCCTTGACCTAAATCCTTAGTCCCATCTCATTTCCAGGTCATTATCCTGCCATTGTCTTTGAGAATACTTTTAATGGTCATGGTTCATTTTTTTCAAAGCTACTACCCAAACAAAAAGATGCTTGAGTCCTTCCATCCCCTATCATGTGTCCATTTTCTACTAAAAAAAGGTTAAAAAAGCAAAAAACAAGACAAAAAAAAAGAAAAGAAAAATAATTTGTCCTCTGGTGAAAACCTGGCAAACAGGTGCCTTGGACAAGTACCGTGATGAAAACCTGGCAAACATGCGTCATTTGTAATATATGAACTTCTTACATACCATACTTGGGGGTAGGTTTCATTTATACTATCCTATCATATCATATTGGCCTTCATTATCCTTTCACCCTTCATTATCCTATCATACCCTATCATGCTCCTCCATTATCATATTGTCCCTCCTATCCATATTCCCTTTTCCACCTTTCATATTGACAAGGTTGAGGTCTTTCATGAGTGTCATCCATCCTATTTGCATCTTTCAGTCTATCACAACTTTTGGTCTTTATCCATTGGCTTATTATAACCTTTCATCCATATTCCTTGGCTTATTGCAACCTTTTGTCATTATCCCTTAGCCTATCACATCCTTATCCTATTCATGTCTCTTATCCATTTTTTTGATCTTGCTTATCCTATTTATATCCTACAACCATCCATACACTCTTTTTTGCCCTTGATCTTTGATCTAACATAAGGATGTAAAAAGCAAAACATGGTTTCAAAACCCTCTTGACATGTCCCTAATTCCATGCCATTGCTTTACATAATCATATCCAGTCACCTTATCCCATCGTGTGAAAGCCCTTGGAAATTGAATCCGCTCTATCTCCATCATATATGGCCTTTATCTTATTTCTATCCACCAACATTTCAGCAAGCTCTTTTTATCCATTCGTCATATTCCTTGCCTTGCTAGACACTGGGGGAAAAATCATAAAAATCACATAAAAAACATATAAAATCAAAAAAATCAAATAATGTCCTGAAATAAACACAAAATACTTGAAAAATGTTTTGAAATAAACACAAAAAAATTGTAAAACAACTTGAAATTTTAAAAAAAATTGAAAAATGTCCTGAAAATATCAAAAACATCGTAAAATATCCTGAAAAAAGCACAAAAAATTAAAAATTTCAAAAACCCTAAAAATTAGAAAAACATAAAAAAATCCAAAAACAATCACTTTTTATTTCACCAATAAACTGTCCCCTTTGTACATAGACAGACATTTGAGTAGATGTCAAACAGAAACACACTAAACATTGTGCTTAAACATGTCACGCATCAATAAATGAACTGTTCAATCAAACCAAGCATTCAAACTAATCAAGTTGTTCTATCAATCCAATAACATCAACATCACTGGTCTTTAGTCCATTATCATAGGTCTTATATAGGGTGTGGCATACTCAAAACTAGACTACGTCCTATATTAGACGGGGTACTGCATTCCGTAAAACCTGACAACATGATCGTCCTTTAAATACAATGATTATCACTTTTGACAATGAAGATCAGGATGTTTGTTTGACTTGTTTGAATTTGGGCATCTTATTTTTCATGGATTTATCTTTGATCGTGTTCTTATGCTACTCGATGATGTCATTGAATGATTTAGAATGGCAGGGATGGTTCATGGTCATTTTCGATTTTGTCTTCTATTTGTGGAGTGTTTTATAGCATTATGGGACAAGTATGTCTTTGGTGTCTGTGATAAGAACGTTCACTTTGTGAACGCCACACATACCTCGACCTTGACACACTTAATGTCTTAGGATGTCTTGATTCATTCCTTGTCTGTGAAGTGTCGATTTTACACAAACGGATTTCATTATCACCCTGGCCTTCATTGCCATGGTGCGCCGCATCCATTTTGCCATATCAAATAAAGGTTTTCACCTACTATTGTGCATTTGAGAAAGCAATTTTTTTCCTTCACACCTAACTCTTCTTCATCTAATTTTCTCTTACTAACATTTCTTATGTATGTCCTTGCAGTTCATTTGGTTTAGTACTTTGATACGCCAAAAACAATTTGCATCTTGCATTTGTTGGTTAGTACATTTGCACATCATAATCATTTATTGCATTACAAAAACAAACGCATCATATGTACATCATTATCATTCATTAATTTGCACGAAAAAAAATGAAATGAAGCATTTGCATGACATCATTATCCATTCCATCTCATAAAGAGATATCCAAAATCATAAACACATATTTCATTCATTGCATCATATGAAATGTGCATAATGCATCCATACATGGCATCATATAGATAGAAGAAGTGCATATAACATAGCTACATATCATATCATATATATATCAAAAGTGTCAGAGTACAAAATCGAATTGTTTGTCCTAGTATGGCCTGCAGGCTAAGAACATAATAGCAAAAGATGTATCAATCATAATGAGCATGTGTGTCTCTATCACACTAAGCTCTCTCTGTCCTCTTGATCTATTTCATGTCCTGAGGGTATAACTCTTTATGTCCTTGGTCTTGTCATGATTGTATCCTTATGCAATCTCCTTAGTCCAGAGCTCAAATTTGCCTCGTTAGAGAGTGAAAATGACCCATTTTCACCCCTCCCCTCTCCTTCTATAGCCTTTTTGACTGTGTCGATGGACATGCACCTTTCCCTAAATGTATTAGTCACAGTATTTTGTGCCTTGTAACACTTGTATCGTGTGCATTCGATCTTTGATTTTCAGTCTGTTTGGACTAGTGGTTTCATGTCGTTGTTGTCGATCAATTGGCCTCTTTTTTGGATTTTTCCGACCACTTCCTCTAGGAGGAATAAATATATCCTTGTCATAGTCTAGGGCATATTTCTTGACTATTCTTTGAAACAACACTCATTTTACCCCTCTTTGAGACAATGTGATTATGAGTGTTGTTTCAAGTAATAGTCAAGAAATGTAGGTATCTAAAAATGGCCAATGCTTGTGGTGTCATACTTTAACATCTCTGTGTGACCTTATTTTAGGGTTTTTGCACACTATTAACATTTCTTCTATGTCACGTACTTGATCTTTATCATTTGTCGACATCTTGTCATTCTTCTACACTTCTTTCCCCTTCGATTGTGTTTTTCACATTTGCAATTAGGTCTTTTCAATGTCATCCTTGAATTGCAATCATTGGTCGTGATCATCTTATCATGTCAATTGAACATCATCAATCCTAATTTGTTTCAAATTAGGGTTTTGTCCTAGTTTCAATCATCTTCAATCATTTTAGATCATTTTGGATCCTCTTTCAATTGTCAAATATCAATCAATCTTGTCGACTGATTTGTCATCATTCTTTGTTAATCTAAGTATCAAGTCAACCTTCATCAAATTGCCATTTTATCAATCTTTGATTGATTTTTCAGCGATCTCAATCAATCATCAATTTCTCATCAATTTTGGATCGATTAGTTATTGCTCCTTTATCATTTGTCATCTATCAATTTGGTCAATTTGTCAATCTTGATCAATTTGTCATTGATCTTCATCAATCAATCAATATTGGTTTCTTGTCATTATCAAACCTTTTTCATTTTCTCCCTTTGATTGCAATCTTTATCATTTATTTGCCTCAATTTTGTCATGACCTAATTTCTCCTAGGTTTTAATGATTTATTCATGTAATCCTATTAACATTTCTCTTTTAGGTTAACTGAATTTATTCATTTTTCCTAAGTCTTTCATGTCACAATTAAATACTTCATTTATTTGGCTAATTAGTCTTTTATGAATTAATTAATAAATGATAATTTATTTATTAATGTCATCTAATTCTTATTCCTAATTTTCTTAATTCTTTAATTTTCCCTTTTTCACCCAATTTGCTAATTTTTTAAATTTAAATCCCACTAATTTTCCATCCTAACTTTTCCCACTAATTTCTCCTTTTTTCATGCTTCCCTTTGTCATGATTTGTCAAGCTATTTTCATGGCTAATTTGTCATATAATTTGGAAGCTATTTTTCCTCAATCATGTCATAAGTCATGAAGCAAATTTTGTGCATAATTGAGTCATAATTGATGAGCATAATTTGCTCTCAATTTGTCATATTTACACGTCGAAACTTGTCAATCAATTTGTCATAAATTTTGTCAATTTCAAATCAATTTCCCTTTTTCGAATCAATCATTCTAATTTCATGATTTGCCTCAATTTTGGTCTATAAATTGAGCTTCTTTTTTTCCAATCATTTTAACAACCATGCTTCGAGTACCCCTTACGGTGTCATTTTCATCTCACAATCTTGCTTCCAATCACGCTTTGCATTTGTAAGTGAAATACACAAAATCACATTTGAAGGTGAAAGGGCAATGGAATCACACGGAGGAGATTCTATGTTATGGTTTTCGTTTAATTTCTTATGAATCTTCTCTTCATGCTTTCATTGATTGGATTGGGAGTGTTTTTCATAGCTTGTTAGCTTTCGTGGTTGGCTAATGTTAGGCTTCAAATGCTTTGTTCGAATTCCTAGTTACACGTGTTGAGCCATGGACCAGCTAGGACTCAAACCTAGGACCTTCCATAAATTGTTGGAGTGCTCTACCACTAAGCTATTGGCCCCTCTTCAACCAGTCCATCATCGGTTTGGGTGTGGCTTATTTCCCACACCAACACCTGCCTTAAGCCACACCTCTCATGTGCTTGGGGCTCGTAGCATGGACCTGGCTTTGATACCATGTGTAGACATGGACCAGCTAGGACTCGAACCTAGAACCTTCCATAAGTTGTTGGAGTGCTCTACCACTAAAAGCTACTGGCCCCTCTTGGACTAGTCCATCGTCGATCTGGGTGTGGCTTATTTCCAATACCAACAACACGAAATTATGTATAATGAGAGTGGATGAATTTCTTCAAAAAGAGGGGGGCTTAGATAGAAAGTGGAAGGAGAAGGTGTGAAAATGCAACACTTTTCGTCAAGGAGGACAAGTGGCAATCCTAAGGGTGCCATGTAGAATGAGGACAAGTAGCTCAACAAGGGAGGACATGCATCCCCAAGAGAGAAAAATGTCAAGAAAGGGCTTGACATATGTCCTAACAGACACATGTCCATTTTGGGAGGAGGTCACTCAAAATTGGTTTCAATTTCCTAATATTAAGCAAATTAGGGAGTTATGAGTGTGTACACACATGTGAGGGGAGGTTGGGATAGGATAGGGTTGGTTTGGAGGATAAGGTTGGTTAGAACCAATGGATTAGGCTAGGGGTTGGGTTAGAAGGGTAGTTTAGGTTAGGAGACATGTGAGCAAAATGGAATACATGAATTAATTAAAATCAAATAACGGGATAGAAAAGGGGAAATAATTAATTTGATTAATTAATCCAAGAATTAGAAGAAAAGGGATGGGTTAATTAATTAATAAATTTGGCTATCGGGCATGGCTTTATTTAATTAATTTAGCTAAAAGGAATGCTTGATTTTAACTGAAAAATATGAATTGCTTAACTAGTTCAAGCGACTTTGGAGATTCCATTTGATTAAAATAATCAATCAAATTTAAGTTTCTACATTTTGCCCTTTGCGGTGGCATTAATTTAGTGTTGATACAAAGACAATAAGACATCTACTACTCGAAGAAAAGGGAGTGAGGCAAAAAAATGCCCCAGACTGCACTAACGATGGATGGGGGACGAGGGAAAGAGGAAAAGGGAAGGGGAGCCCCCTCAAGAGCGTGCACAAGAAATGGGACCTAGGTGATGTCTCGAAAGAGAAAATGCCCTAGTGGACAAGATGGAAGACAAGAATCATACGGGAAGAGGAGAAAATGCAAATGCAGCGAAAATATGCAGATGGAGCATCATAGAGCATGAGCACCCATGAAAATGGATGTCAAGTAGTGAGTACTTATTTTGATTTAGCATTGTATGTGATTCACCAAGCTATGAAGAACCAAGGTGGAATTTCACAGCCAATGCATGGACTGACTCATATAAACAAACATGCAGGCTAATCTAGCACCACATAGAGTTATAGAGACCCTACAGGAAATAGTGCTAGAATAACCACAAGCAGATGGCATGCCCCAGTGTAACATGAGATAGTCGAGACCTCATGAGGGTACAACAAGGAACACATCCAAAAGACATGCCAAGAAAAAATCAAAAGCAACAAGATCGCATCCTTAGTTGTGTTACTCTTAGTGCACCATAATATAAAAGATTGCGGTGATCAAGAGGAAACAAAAAAAAGGAGCTCAAAAAGATAAACAACAATAAAAAATAATCAAAGTGTCTCAAATATCTT
This sequence comes from Cryptomeria japonica, assembly GCF_030272615.1. Taxonomy (NCBI): domain Eukaryota; kingdom Viridiplantae; phylum Streptophyta; class Pinopsida; order Cupressales; family Cupressaceae; genus Cryptomeria; species Cryptomeria japonica. Next base: position 180,518,936 of record NC_081410.1, on the reverse strand, counting down.
TTGTCAAGGATGACCAACAGATGAGGATTGATGATGTTGTCTGAATAGAGGAAGGATACATCCTGCGCAGACTGATGATGAGATGATGGATCAGTGAGATCGATTAACAAAAGGAACCTAATAGAATTGCAATGACAAAGATGCTAAAGGATAATTGTTGAAGAACGAGCTGACCAAATTTGATCTCAAAGGACAGGACCAACATGCCCAATATGTACAATGACACCTATATACAAGGCACACCTATATAAAACTAACAAAGCGACCAAAGAAGACCTGGAGGAATATACAAGATGACACATATGCACAAAAGACCAAGCACGGAAGGGTATTTATAAGGACTATGGACAAGTGAAGCACGAGGTGAAGTAGATGGGGGTGAGGGCATGCAGGTACCATGGGATACCGCATGGAAAAGAGGTGGATGCGATGGAGGTGCAGATGGGAGCGGGTAACAATGGATACCACACCATGGAATGGTGGATGCGAGGATTAAAGGATAATGGGACTACCCCATTACATACAACACCTATTGCCAGATTTTCACCATATGCTCATGTCCAAGGTGCTTTTTTTCCAAGTTTTCGACATTAGATGAATTTATTTTTCTTTACTATTTTTGCATTTTTTGCTTTTTTTTTTGTATTTTTCTGATTTTGAACATGAGGTACATTGCGACGAATTAGGCATAGAATCTTTTCAGATGCAAGATGTTGAGGGGATTATTGAGAGGCTCTCCATCTGAAGTTGATAACTGATAGGCCCCTAAATCATATTTTGTTGTAACCACATATGGACTAAGTCAGTTGGCTTCAAATTTTCCTTTCATCTCTCGGTCCTGTTGATTCCATGGATTTTCTCAAAGGACTAGATCACCTACTTCCAACTGATGGTTGTGAACCCTTTTCTGATATTCTTTTTAATCTAATTTGATAGATTTGTAGATGAGCATATTCTTTCCGATGTTGTTCATCAAGGAGAACTAGCTAAGCTAGTCTTGTCACTCTAGTCTTCATCAGAAACAAACTCTTTCAAGGATATACGTAGCAATGGTAATTCAACCTTAATTGGTAAGACAACTTTTGCACCATAGACAAGGGAATATGTGGTGGCTCCAGTGGGAGTGCGGAAGTTGTTGCGATAGGCCCAAAGGTTGCGATTGAGATGGAGGTTCTAGTCACGACTAGTTTCATTAACAACCTTTTTGAGGATACAGAGTAATGTTTTATTAGTTGCCTTGGCTTGGTCGTTCCCTTGAGGGTAATATGAGGTAGACCAATGATGCTTAATATGGAATATGGAATAGAGATCATGCATGAGTTGATTTTTGAATGGAGCCATTGTTAGTAATGATGGTGAAGGGAATCCCATAGCAGCAAATGATATGGTACAAGATAAATTTGGACACTTGGACACTAGTGGTGAGGGTTAAGGGAAATGGCTTTGACCCACTTCATGAAGTACTTAGTAGTTGCAACGATAAACTTGTGTCCATCTATAGGGGGGTGAATCTTACCAACAAGGTCTAGGCCCCATGTGGAAAATGACCATGGTGTTGTTATCGGTTGCAAATCTTCTGTTGGAGCATTAATCAGGTCCTTGTGTCACTAACAAGGCACACATCTCTTTAAAATTCACAACAATCATCTTCCATGGTGAGCCAGTAGTATCCCACTCTTAAAAGTTGTTTGACAAGAACGTATCCGCTCATATGAGCACCACGAGTTCTAACTTACACTTCTTTCATCGCAAGATTAGCTTCATCTGAATCTAGACATCTAGCGAGGATTTCATGGTAGCCACAACAATATAGATTGCTTCCTACAAGGGTAAATTGGGTACACTGACAGATGACGTTTCAGCATTCATTACGAGATATGTTGGGTGGAAGGGTATCATCTTTGAGGTACGCATGTATGTCATGCTACCAGGGTGATTGGGGTCCAATAATATTACATACCATATCTGTGTGTGATGTCTCAAATGTCAACTAGAGAAGTTGTTGAACTAAAAACTCATATCTTGGACTATCTGATTTAATGTGAAGGGACCTGATAGAAGCCATTGCATCTGCTCCTTTAATCTGAGCTCAAGGAATCTGGCTGCTTTGTTTTGAGCTCAAGGAATTTGGTCAAATATGATATTTTGGAAGTTCTATTTGAGATCATCAACCATTCACTTATATGGTAGGATTTTATCATCTTTAGTTTGGTACTCATCATTTACCTACTGGATGACTAACCGGGAGTCCCCATAGATCAGGATATTTGTGATAGCTATTTTGAGATGAGTAATGAGTCCATACTCATAAATGTTGTTGGTACACGGGAAGGATAGTTGGAAGGACTTAGGAATCAACTCTCCTTGAGGAGTAACCAACAAGAAACATGTCCCCACTCCTTTCTCTGTATGTCAACTGTCAAAATAAATCTTCCAAGCAAGTTGTGTTGTGATTGTGTATACATACTCATTCGAAAACTCTCTGACTAGTGGATAAGCATCAACCAAGGGTATTTTAGCCATTTGATCAACAATGACATGTCCTTTGATTGTCTTTCTGTCTACATACTGGATGTTGAATTCATTGAGTAACGTGACCTAGTTAGCCATGTAGCCAATGAGGGTTGTCTTGGATAGAAAATACTTCAAGGGATAAAGTTTGCATATGAGCTTGACTGTATGACTCAACATGTAGTGTCAAAGGTTTTGCAAGCAAAGATAACAGCAAGACATGCTTTTTCCATAGGAGAATAGTTTAGCTCGTATCTGACCAAGGTTCGATTGATGTAGTAGATTGCTCTTTCTCTTCCCTGATCATCATGGTGGGCAAGAAGTTCCCCCACAACTGTTGGAGTGACGAAGATATATAAGAGAAAAGGACAACCTTGAATGGGTGGCATTATAACTAGGGGATGGGCCAGATATTCCTTTATCTTATCAAATGGTTGTTGGCATTAGGCATCCCACTTGAACTCAACACCTTTTCTAAGAACGTAAGTAAAAGGATGACACTTATTTGCAAGTTGGGCAATGAAGCGGAAGATAGATTGTGACTTTCCTTGCAAGTTGCACAAATTTCTCAATGTTATTGGAGGAGGCATCTCTAATATGGCTTTGACCTTTTTAGCATCAACTTCAATGTCATGCCTAGAAACTATGAATCCTAGGAGTTTGCCTAATGTAACTCCAAAAACACACCTTTTTAGAATTGAGGCACAACTTATATTTAGCCAGGCACTCAAAGATTTATTCTAGGATAGTTGAATGTTAAGCTCGTGTCTTTGACTTACCCGGTATGTCATCCACATAGTCTTCTAGTATCTTATGCATGAGCATGAAAAATAACTGTCATGGCGCGTTGGTATGTGGCACTTGTATTCTTGAGACCAAAAGGTATGACCTGGTACCAGAAGGTTCCCCATGGGGTAGTGAATGTGATCTTATGTTGATCTTCTTCTACTGTTTTTATTTGGTTATATCTTGAGAATCGATCCATGAGGGAAAGCATTCCATGTCCTATTGCTAAATTGACAAGGAGGTTGATGTTGGGAAGTGGAAAGTCATCTTCCGGACATGCTTTCATCAAATCTTTGAAATTTGTACACACTATGATGGCACCATCAAGCTTAGAGACAGGCACCATGTTAGAGATCCATTTTGAATAGTTGATAGGTTAGATGAACTTAACCTCCAAGAGATTTTCCGACTCTACTTTGACAAATAATGCTATTCAGGGATGCATCTTACGCAATTTTTATTTGACTAGTTTAACATTCAGATCATCTACCAAGTGATGAACTACTAATTAGGGATCAAGACCAAGCATGTCTACATAAGACCATGCAATGTTAATGGGCCACCTATGAAGGATCTCAAACAACACCTGAATTCGTCTTCAAATAAAGAGGCAGCGACATGAGTGATGCATGATTGTTCTGTTGTGCCCAAATTAATCTCTTTCCTCTGATCAATGAGGATTGATGATCTTTTAGAAACATGATCATTAATGAAGGGAAGAAGAGAATCCTCATCTTCTGGCACCTCAAAGACATTTTCGCTAGAAGATGCACCCTTTATTTTTACTATTTTGTGGTCAATAGGTGCCTTAGAAAGGTTTTCACCACGAGACTATTGATCTTTTGATGCTTTTTCATTTTTGTAGTTAAGGATTCCTTCTTCCCCAAAATAAACTTGAGGGTCCAACTTGTAGACTGTGTTTTGCTCAGGATGATAATACGATGCACACTTAGTTGCCCCTGAAATTGTAGGAGTATTGTATCATTTTAGAATGTGTCTAGGTGTGCAAGAGTTTGGCCCTAATCAATGAGTTCAGGGTGGCGAAGAAGGAAGGTCAATTAGGAGGATGGATGTGTCAAAGAGATGGGAGGTGTCGAACGTTGAGGAGCTATATATATCATCGTACGCTTCTTTGACAACCTCCTTAAGCATGTCTTTGATATCGATTAAAATATTTTCATTGTTTCCGAAAGTGGTAGTTGAAGTTGAGGCTTCATGGGAGGGATGGTCAAAACCAAGCCCTTGATGGTGAACGTTACAAGCTAGATCAATAGGCCTTTTGTTTCCTTCTTAGTCTTAACCTAGTCCACCACCTTGATAATTCCATTTTTATGTAGCCCATTTATGAGCAGTTGGATATTTCTCCTTGAATTCATTGAGGCGAGCATCATTATCCACAGAGACATCTTTGAAGAGGATTTGGTTAATATCTCCTTCTATGACCTTGTGGTTAAGTTCACTCTAAGATTGAAATGTGGTGGAGCCACATTGTCGAACTACCAGTTCTTTCTTCTTCTGCTCCTTGGTAGGCTTACCATGAGCATGTGGATCTATAGGTAGGGTGCCTACTGTGAAAGTGCTTTGTATGGCGTATTCGCCACAACCAACATCGCTTTTCTTGAGTTGAGAGAAATATGATAAGATGGAAGTCCTCTCTTTGGCAGCAGTAAGTATGGTATTTGTGTCAACATATGAGGAAGATGTTGGGGTTTTGGAAGCTCCATTGTTGATGTCAAAGCAACGATGGGAATACAGGGATGAAGCCGTGAATGCACGACAATACTTGAAAGGTTGAGCATCACTGCAGATGGTGATTTCACATCCCTGAAATGGAAATTTAAGGCATTAATGGTAAGTGGAAGGGATGGCCTACATGGCATGGATCGATGGGTGATCGAGGAGGATGTTTAATGGCAAATCAAGATCAATAACGTGGCATAATGTGCTCAATGTTATCGGTCCTACCTGAATAGGAAGATTGATCATACCTACTCAACTTCTCTCAGTATTATCATAAACCTTGATAGTGATGCATCGATTGTGCATATATGTGACGGTGTGCCCCACTTCAGTAAACAATTTTAATGTACAAAGGTTCAGGGCAGAAATCATTATCAATCAGAACCTGTTTAACCTTATAATGTTTGATGATGGCTTCAATATTTAATGGATGTATATGATCAAGATTAGGAATCATAGCATTAGATTGTGTGAAACTGAGGTTCTATGTGAAAGACAAATGTGTGACCATGACTTGGAATTACATAGGATTGATATTGCTAGGTACATGAGCTTCTTGCAACGTGCGGGTAAGAATCACTTGATGAGTTGGGGAGGCTTTTAGAAAATCTAGGATGGAGATCTGTGTAAGGGTTTTCCCTAAATGTTCGAGGATGTTATATTATGTAGACACACACACGGATGGGGTAGCATTGGGTATAGGACCCCTCAAGACTAACATATGAGCTCTCCTAGTAGTTACAATGCATTGGGTATTAGCTCCGTTGACGTGAATCATGTTGACATGATCTTCTACCTAAGTAATGTAGCCTATCGTAGGACCGTAATAGAAGGGTACATTATTGTAATTAATGTTATTGGTAGTATGAGCTTGGCCAGCGTTAGATGTGCTAGCTTCGCCCTGATGTTTAGGAAGAGCATTCTTGTACATACCTAGGTTGGCATTGGGTGACTTTCTCATGGTAGGATCAACAACAATCTTACCCTAGTCAATAAGGTCATGAACTAGTATTTTAAGTTTCATGCACTTGTTCATATCGTGACCATAAATGTGATGATAGGCACAATACTCATTAAATTTGTACCAGTTAGGCTTAGGTTTGGATCCATCAAATGGTTGTGTCTGAGGATATACCACCATGTTATGTTTCTCCACATGTTGGAAGATGACATCTAAAGGTTTATCCATAGGCATAAATTGATGTCATGGACCATTGTTGCCCACTTGACGTGAAGGAGCTTGAAATAAGTTGATTGTATTGGTCTTATTCACTTGCACATTTTGTGTTTGGTCTTGTGGTTGTTCATGAGTGGGGATGATGAATTGATGTGAATAGTAGGATTAGGATATGATTGTTGTGGGAGATTAGTGTATGTCTACAGAGGTGGTGACTTTGCAGCCACCATCATCTGCATTGTCTTGGAATTAGTGATCCCATCACCTAAAACATTCTTGTTCTTGTTCCAATATTGTTTTCTATCATTGCGAGACTTATCAGAATACTCTTTGTAGAGTGTGATGATTCCCTCATCAATTAGAGACTATTCTACAGATGACCCTAATGCAGAGGACAACAGTAGTAAGGTGGCAAACCCCCCACTCACACTCACCTTTCACTCTTCCAATCTCAAGCCTTTAAAGGCTTCAACTCACACCAAAACCAAATTTTGAGCTTCTACCCCACACAAGGGTTGGAACACACCTGTCCAATGTTCTTAGGTCCTGACAAAACCTTTTACAACTTTCTTGCTTCACAATAGTAATGACTTTGCTCTTTTATCCCTAATCACATCTACCCGGCTAGTAGCCCTATTTTCCTGCCTTTTTGGTCTTTACTCCAAAAAGTGCCAAACAAGGCCCTAAACAAATTTTAGTTTCAAATATTCTTTTTAAACCTCTTCCAAACTCCAAAGAATAAGATCTCCAACCTGCTCCAGCACTCCTAGGCACCTACTTGGATCACAGACCTAGTTGATCAAATTAGGCCTGGGTTACAAAGAAAGTGTATGGGAATGGGATCACAAGGAAGATCCAATACGTCAGAGGGCTTGTCCAATGTCTAAATGCACCAATTCAATCATCTAACTCATATCCCCAATGTTATACATCTTGCAAACAATCAATCTTTAATTGTTCTAATCTAAACCCTCACAAAGTTTAGATTAGGGCTTGGTGGTAAAAATACCAAACCAACTCCTCTGATCTCGCCCCTTTGGAATCTCATAATACACCCTCCTAACTTCCATCCTACCAATGGCTATATTGCAAGTTAGGGCATCATCAATACAACACCCTAGGAAATTAGAGGGTTTCAGACCTGCAGAGGGTAAATTGTCAATATCTTCCTTCAAACACCACTTCAAGAGGTCAAACCAGGTTCATTTGAAAGGTAACTCAATGCTCTTTCTTACCAATCCAAAATTTCACAAAACATTAAATTCTCTATACGGATAGTATGGAAATGTAACGCAGTTCTAGCAAAATCAAATATGTTTATTTCAAACACTCCACCAAACTTCTCCAAACCATCCACCACTATCAGCAACCTTTGTTCTTCAGTTGTACAAGCATATAAGGGCTCCTCTCAACGACCACAACTAACTTTTAAATGGTTATGACCGTTGGAGAGAAGTTACATTCCAACCGGCAACTTTGGAAAAGTTGCTTAACAACAATTGTGCAACTTTTGTAACTTTTAATCCCTAAACACATAAACCTTGTCAAACACATACAAGGTCATCATTAGCCTTCAAAACACCTAAGACAACATTCTAGAACCATAAAGCACAAAATTTCATAATTCAAGCCCACATGGCCTAATAGACATCTAGGTTTATATGTGCACCTAAGAGGTTATTGACCACACAAAGGCATCTTATTACATCCAGGGTGATCTTTGAGATTCAACCCATTATTACAACACAAGACAATCACTAGACACCCCTAAGCCATGAAAACACTATGAAAAGTAGAGGTGCCCTGCACCATACCCCCCGAGCCAAAGAAACTCAAGTCCCTTGAGTTGGAAGGTCTGCAATTTTAGTTCTTGTCTTCTCAATGGCCTTAGAAGTCATCCATGTAGCATCTTCTAAAGGTTGATTCCTCCATTTGACTAAGTATTCCAAATAAGTCTTCCTTGTTTGCTTGCTGACCCTTTGATCCAAAATACATTCAATCTTAGGTTTAATTTGTGTGGGAAGTCCTTCCATCATGTTTGCAGTAGATGAATCTGACTGACATGCATCACAAACATCATCAACGATACCCCTATATGCATATACATCAGAAACATTGAATATAGGTGACAATCCTACATCTGGGGGTAGATCTATTTTGAATGCATTGTTTCCACATCTTTTGAGGACCTTGAAAGGACCTATCTTCTTCATGAGCAGCTTGGTGTATTTCTCCTTAGGGAGTCTTGCTTTGTTGAGATGAATCATCACCATATCTCCCATGTTAAACCGAATATCTCTTCTTTTTAGATTTGTTGCTTGCTTGTATTTCTCAGAGGTGTGAATCAGTTTATCTCTTACCTATTGGTGTATATCCTTCATGACTTCAACAAAGTTATCTCCCTAAGCACTTCTTCTATCAAGATTCTTCACATCTCTAAGTTCAAGAACACCCATGGGATGTGTGCCATACACAATTTGGAAAGGACTTAACCCTATACTTATGTTCACATAGTCATTATAGGAAAATTCTGCATGTGGAAGAATGGTATCCCAAGTAGTTCCATGATCCTTGGTCAAGCACCTTAACAAGTTTCCAAGGGACCTATTTATTACCTCAGTCTGCCCATCAGATTGAGGATGATAAGCAGAAGAGAAAAAAAAGTTAGTCCCTAACTTATGCCACAAAGTTCTCCAAAAATGTCCTAAAAACTTAGGATCCATGTCGGAGATAATGCTCAAGGGTAACCCATGAAGTCTGACAATTTCCTTAAAGAATAAACCTACAATATTAGAAGCATCATGTGTAACCTTGCATGGTAAAAAGTGTGCCATCTTTGAAAACCGGTCCACCACAACATATACACTGCCATACCCTGATAAGGTCCTAGGAAGGCCTAAGACAAAATCCATACTGACCGAATCCCAAGGTTTGGTATGGATTGGTAAAGGAGTATAGAGACCTGCATTTGAACTTGTACCTTTAGCCCTTTGACACAGAACACACTCTGAAACAAATTTCCTCACATCTGATTGCATTCTTGGCCAAAAATAGAACCTTCTAACCAACTCAAGTGTCTTATCAAGTCCAAAATGTCCTGATAAACTCCCACAATGCTTTTCCTTGACAATATTCTCCCTCATTGAGCAATTAGGAATACAAAGCTGACTACCCTTGAAAAGTAAACATTCTTGAAGCATATACTCAGAAAAATCAATATGATACCTTTCATTCATAGCTTGACAAACCTCATAAGCCTCCTTGAAATCTGCATCTTCTTGGTGCATATCCTTCATAGCAGTGATCCCCATGCTTTCCAATTGAATCTCTTGGATTACCAAGTTCCTCCTACTAAGAGCATCTACAACTTTATTTGCCACTCCTTTCTTATGCTTGATAGTGAATGTGAAAGCTTAAAGGTACTCCATCCACTTCATGTCCTTGTGATTGAGTTTCTCCTACATGTTCAAAAAGATTAGAGCATGGTTATCAGTATATACAACAAATTCCATAGGTAATAGATAATGCCTCCACTTCCTAAGAGATTGCACCAAAGCATACATCTCTAGATCATAGGTTGAATATTTTTGTTTTGCTTCATTTAACTTCTAACTGAAAAAGGCCACAGGCCTACCCTCGTGACTCAAGACTCCTCCTATAGCCTTCTTAGATAAATCATATTCAATAGTGAAAACCTTATGAAAATCAAGGAGGATTAAGATGGGCTACTCTGCAATCTTTGTTTTCAAGAACTCAAAAGACTTATTAGCTTCATCATTTCAAGCAAATTGACACTTTCTTCCACCCTTGATGGTATCTATCATAGGTGCACTAACCCCACAAAAATTTCTTATAAACTTTCTATAAAAGCTTGCTAAGCCATGGAAACTTTTTACCTCACTCATAGACCTAGGTGTTGGGCAATTCAGGATTGCCTCCACCTTAAATGGATCCATTCTCAGATTACCTTTGGAAACAATAAATCCAAGAAACACTAGTTCTTCCTGCAAGAAAAAACATTTGTCCAAGTTGACCTTTAGCTACTCCTCATGCAATCTTTTCAACACCAAATCCAAGTGCATCAGATGTTCATTTCTATCTTTACTAAAAATCAGTATATCATCCAAGTATACTACCACAAAATGATTGATAAAGGGCTTAAGAACCTCATTCATTAACCTCATAAATGTACTAGGGGCATTGGAAAGCCCAAATGGCATTACCATCCATTCAAATAAGTCTTCATTGGTTTTAAATGATGTCTTCCATTGGTCTCCATCTCTGATCCTAATTTGGTGATAACTACTTTTCAAGTCTATTTTGGAGTAGCACTTGGCCCCTCCTAGACAATCCATCAAATCCTCTATTCTCCGCATTAGGAACCTATATCTTATTGTTATCCTGTTAATATCCCTAGAGTTTGTACACAACTTCCATGTTCCTTCTTTCTTAGGAGCTAGCACTACCGAGACTACACATGGACTTATACTCTTTCTAATGAACCCTTTCTCTAACAATTCTTTGATCTGTCTTGCAACTTCTGCATTTTGTTCAGGGGTCAGTTTATAGGTTGCCTTGTTAGGCAATGTAGCACCTAGTATAAGGTCAATGCAATGACTGATTTCTCTTTCAGGAGGTAAGGTATCTGTGGTACTGTTTGCAACTATTCCCTTATACTTATCTAGCAGATCTTGAACCTCCTTAGGACCTACTTTCCTCTTTGCCTCTTGGCTCTTAGGCTGCTTCTTAGGTTCATCCCTAGGCTTGACAACTATTGCAAAGCAAGGGGTATCCTTCTTCAAATCTTTCATGAATTCCTTCTCATCTACAAGCATGACACTAGTCACAATATGCTTATCCTTACTGTCATCCGGGAGAGGGGTCATGCTGAAGTTCTCTCCATTTTTGGTGATGGTATAGACATTCTTCCTACCTTCATGCTAAGCATCTACATCATATTTCCAAGGCCTACCAATTAACAAATGAAAACAATCCATTTCTACCACATCACACAACACTCTATCCTTGTATTCACCAATTGAGAAGTCTACCCAAACTTGTTCACTAATCAACACTTGTTGTCTTTTGTTTAACCAAGATACTTTAAAGGGGTAGGGATGAGGTATTCTCTGCAGGTTAAGCTTGGTGACCATTTCAACAGAAACTATATTATCTGTGGAATCGGAATCTACAATGACTCTACAAACCTTACCTTGTACCTTGCATGTTCCTCTGAGGTGGTTACTTGTTGATTGACTCCTTCAAGAGAGTCCTTTTGATCATCAAGAGATCTCCTTGCTCCGGGTCTACAGTTCTTGAAGTTGATGTGTGGTAGAAGGTCATACTTTGACTATCTTCCTCTTAAATCAAATGTGCTCTTCTTTCACCCCCTTGCCTACCATTTCCTTACTTCTCTGGAAACCTAAAGGATTGATGACCAACCTGGTTACAAGAGAAACACCTATCGGTGAAAACATTAGGTCCTCTTCCACTTGCTCTTCTTCCTCTAAAACTACCTTTTTTCCTTGATTCTTCTTCATGTTCTTGACTCCTTGTTTCTCCTTGGGGTTTAGGATATGATCCTCTACCATTGAATCTACCCTTACCTCTGCAATTTGTACCCCTTCCTCTATTATGGTGTTCACCTCTCCTCTTTTGCTTCTCCTCAATTCTAAGTGTCATTTCATAACACTTATGCACTGATTCGAGATTAAACAAACGTAGTTCATCTTGAATGTTGAACTTAAAGCCATTCATGTACCTTGCTAGCCTTTGTGTCTCACTCTCTAGTATATTTTCTTTAAGTGTCATAATGTGGAACTCCTTGGTGTAAGCACTAACATCTAAATCCTTTTGCCTCAAGTTTTGTAGTTTCTTATGTAGGATTATCTCATAATCCTCAGGGACAAATTGCTTCTTAACTTCTGACACAATCTTCTTCCATGAAGTGATGGGGTTCTTACCTTCCACCACTCTTTCCCTTTGTAGGACATTCCACCAACTAAGGGCAGGACCCTTCAATTTTGACTTAGCCACCTTTACTCTTTGGTTATCTACCACCTCCTCATATTCAAAATAGTTTTCTAAGGCCTCAATCCAATCCATGCACTCCCCTAGATTCATCTTCCCATGAAACATGGGCAATTCCACCTTAGTGTCTCTTCCACCTACTCTCTTAAGGGCTTCAATGAGTTGCCTTTGATCTGTAGGTACAGCTGGATTGTCTCCTTGTTCTTCTCCTTCTTCTTCCTCAGAGTTTGAGGCAACTTCTTTTCTAGCCTGGTCCTTCAACTTTGCTATTTCTGATTCCATCTTTCTGTTCTTAGGTATTTTCTCTCTCACTATCCTAGCCAATTCTACATTGGTGATTCTAGAGGGTATCTCCTCTTCATTTTGTCCCTTTGTCCTATCTCCCATGGTTTAAAATCTTCCCAAGGTTCTTCTAGATCTCTGATACCACCTAATGCAGAGGACAACAGCAGTAGGGTGGCAAACCCGCACTCACACTCACCTTTCACTCTTCCAATCTCAAGCCTTTAAAGGCTTCAACTCACACCAAAACCAAATTTGAGCTTCTACCCCTCACAAGGGTTGTAACACACCTTTCCAATGTTCTTAGGTCCTGACAAAACCTTTCACAACTTTCTTGCTTCACAAGAGTAATCACTTTGCTCTTTTATCCCTAATCACACCTACCAGGCTAGTAGCCCTATTTTCCTGCCTTTTTGGTCTTTACTCCAAAAAGTGCCAAACAACGCCCCAAACAAATTTTAGTTTCAAATACCCCTTTTGAACCTCTTCCAAACTCCAAAGAATCAGATCTTCGACCTGCTCCAGCACTCCTAGGCACCTACTTGGGTCACAGACCTAGTTGATCAAATTAGGCCTGGGTTACAAAGCAAGTGTATGGGAATGAGATCACAAGGAAGATCCAATACTTCGGAGGGCTTGTCCAATGTCTAAATGCACCAATTCAATCATCTAACTCATATCCCCAATGTTATACATCTTGCAAACAATCAATCTTTGATTGTTCTAATCTAAACCCTCACAAAGTTTAGACTAGGGCTTGGTGGTAAAAATACCAAACCAACTCCTCTGATCTCGCCCCTTTGGAATCTCATAATACACCCTCCTAACTTGCATCTTACCAATGGCTAGATTGCAAGTTAGGGCATCATCTATACAACACCCTAGGAAATTAGAGGGTAAATTATCAATATCTTCCTTCAAACACCACTTCAAGAGGTCAGACCAAGTTCATTTTTAAGGTAACTCAATTCTCTTTCTTACCAAGCCAAAATTTCACAAAACCATTCAATGCTTTGTACGAACAGTACGGAAATGTAACACGGTTTTGGCAAAATCAAATTTGTTTATTTCAAAAACTCCACCAAACTTCTCCAAATCATCCACCACTATCCGCAACCTTTCTTCTTCGGTTGTACAAGCATATAAGGGCTCCTCTCAATGACCGCTACCAACTTTTAAATGTTTATGACCATTGGAGAGAAGTTACATTCCAACCGGCAACTTTGGAAAAGTTGCTTGACAACAATGCCAACAATTGTGCAACTTTTGCAACTTTTAATCCCTAAACACCTAAACCTTGTCAAACACATCCAAGGTCATCATTAGCCTTCAAAACACCTAAGACAACATTCTAGAACCATAAAACACAAAATTTCATAATTCAAGCCCACATGGCCTAATAGACATCTAGGTTTATATGTGCACCTGAGAGGTTATTGACCACATAAAGGCATTTTATTACATCTAGGGTGATCTTTGAGATCCAACCCATTATCACAACACAAGTGAACACAAGACAATCACTAGACACCCCTAAGCCATGAAAACACTGTGAAAAGTAGAGGTGCCCTACACCAGACCCTTTAGACATAATGTCTTTGAAGGTTCTTACACAATTTAGTTGAATGTGATATGCGAGCTTTGGGTGGACATTTTTGATGAAAATAGAGATTGGTTGAGTATCTGGTATCGTACACGGGAGACAGCCAATGAGGGCTCTCCACCTTTGAATGTAATCTAGAAGACTTTCACCCCATTTTTGCTTGGTTTGACATAGGTCAAGCATAGAGATATCATTCTCTATCCAACCGGTTAACTACTGGATGTTCTTTGATGATAATCTGATGATTACCGGATTATTGTCGGAAGTTCTATGGCTTGAATATGGTTTGTTTATATGAATTTGTTATGTTTTCTTACTGCATTCATTGTGTCTCTCTTGCTGCATAAGACAGTTGACTCTTTTGAGGGTTTTTACCGATTAGGGCTGCATCAATTGGTATAGAGCTGGTTATGGATCAGCTAGTGGAAGAGTCGTTTGCGAACATTAAGGCATTCCTTGAGGTGGACAGATCGCCGATTGGAGGCAAGTTGCGTGTGTGTTCAATAGATCGCCCAGGGGAGGCAATTGAAACCAGTAGTCAGATCGCCGAGTTGAGGCAATTCGTCGGAGTGGAAGGAGAGATGTCGTTGAGGAGAACACACCCCCGAAGGGTAGAACAAATGATGGAAGACTTCAAGAATGAAGTGAGGAATGAAATCCGGAATGCTTTGGCTGGTTTGCGAAGAAACCCTAACTCTGGGGATGAGTATGAGGAAGTCAGTGAAGATAAGAGAGAGGAAATATTCCTGAGAGCAATGACACAAGCAAGTAAAATGCATAAAGTTGAGGTTTCTAATTTTGTCGGGACGTTGAACCCGGAGGATCTGATCGATTGGATTGGTGAGTTGGGGGACTACTTTGAGTTTTAGGATGTCAAGGACCCCCAGAGAGTCTGGTTGGAACAAACCAAGTTTAAAGAGCATGCTACCTTGTGGTGGAAAGAGTTGCAGAAAGACAGAGTGGAGAATGGTGAATTGAAGATCACCTGGTGGAGACCGATGGTTGCAAGGTTGAAGGCCAAGTTCATACCAGGAGACTATGAAATGGAGTTGTTCAAGAAGTTGCAGAACCTGAAACAGAGAAAAATGACTATGAAGGAATATACTGAGGAATTCTACAATGTGGTAATCGGATCTGGACATAGAGAGATGGACAAAGAAAAGGTGGCAAGGTACATCAATGGGCTTGCTTTTAACATTCAAGATGAGATGAGTATGTTGAAGGTTTCAACAATTGAAGAAGCTTACCAATATGCTTTGAAGGCTGAGGAGAAGGTGAGAAGAAAACAACCGAATAAGGGAAAGGAGAAATTCAAGATGAATGATAGTATGAAGAAATCGGTTGAAGAAGAGGAGCCAAAACCTAGTGGAGTAAAGAACTGGAACAGAAGACACCAAGGAAGGGTAGCAACAGTACCCGTAGAGAATTTCTTGGCAAATGTTTCAAGTGTGGAGAAACCGGACATAGATCCTATGAATGTAAGCAAGGAATGGCAAGAAGTTGTGTGGCAAGTGAGGAAGCAGATGGTGTCGGATCTGACTGTGCACTGGAGCAAGGAGAATCCCTTATGTTCAGAAGAAAGGATATCGGATCTGATACGGTGGTAAGTGTTGCAAAGTCATTGTAGATAGTGGAAGTATTGATAATTTAGTATCTGAGGAGATGGTTGAGAAGCTTGGGTTGAAGAGGCTTAACCATCCTTGTCCTTATGAGGTAAGTTGGTTACAAGATGATCAGAAGATAGAGATAAAGGAACTATGTTGGGTGACTTTCAATATTGCGCCTTTCAGAGATGAAGTTTTATGTGATATTGTGTCAATGAATGTTTGTCATGTCTTGTTTGGAAAACCTTGCCAGTATGATAGAGGAGCTATTTATGACTATAGAAGAAATCTAGTTACTATTGAAAAGGATGGGCAAAAGTTCACATTGAATTCTTTAAAGGAGAAAGAGAAGGAGGTGAAGAATTTGAGTCCTGAGAAAAGTTGCAGGAAACCGGTGGCAAAAGTTATGCAGGAAGGTTTGAAAGAACCAGTGGTAGAGGTTATACCAAAGGTTTGACAAAACTGGTTGTAGAGGTTATACTGGAGGTTTTGAAGAAAGATATGATAGAGCCAGTTGCAGAGGTTACACTGGAGGGTGACATGAGTTGGCAGAAGGATCTAACATATGAGTCTAATGGACAGATAGAACCGGATGGCAGGGAGCTTATGGTAACAAACTGGATAAAGTCTCGTGGCAGAACCAAATCAGAATTGCAATGTGCAGACTTGAAGCAAAGAAAGAGAAACAAAGAGAGTCATAGGTTAGACAAGTCAGTTGAAGCATCGAGAGAGATAGACAAGAGATTGGCAGATAAAGATGTTTGGATCATAAATGAGCATGGGATCTTCATCCCGAATCCTTTTAGATGTTCATGAGTTGCCTCTCATGGAACATCTTTTTCTACCTGGGTTGTCTGATGTAGGAGCATCCTTGGTCAATGAGAAATCTTGCATCATCCAAAAACATTTCCTTTCAGTTTTTCTCTTGTTTAGTTCTTTGTGTAGTTTCAGTATTCTTACCGGTATGTACCGATAGTTGCTTGTTCTTTTTGGCAGATCATGTTTGTTGTTCTTGGCGGTTTCATGTGGTTGATTCCAAATTTCTAGTTCATTTGGGTTCTTCTCCGATCAATTATCATTTCCGGTTGGCTGTTTTTGGGTTCCCGAGACAGTTCTTGTGTTTACCGGTCAATTTTCCTTCATTACTGACATAAATTTTGGTGTGTGGATCCATCTTGGGTCTTGTCCGATGTTCTTTGGCTTGTGGTCGACCTTCCTACTAAACCACATCACTTGGTTGCTATTTTCCAGAAGGATAAATAAAAATCTTAGGGCCGACCTAATTACACATTTCATTTTCCTACATTGGTGAATGTAATCTTTTGAGGCTGACCCAAATATGTTCTAGTGGGTATAAATATGATGTTATGTGATCATTTGTAAGGGCTGAGGAAGTAGAACTGAGAATAAGGATTGAGATTCACATGTTGTGATCCGATTGATTCTTCGAGTCTCGGTTGGACTGTATCTGGCTTGAAGCCTACATGTAACCAGTAACTACCGGATGTTCTTTGATGATAATCTGATGATTACCGGATGATTGTCGAAAGTTCTATGGCTTGAATATGGTTTGTTTCTATGAATTTGTTATGTTTTCTTACTACTTTCGTTGTGTCTCTTGTTGCATAAGCCGATTGACTCTTTTGAGGGTTTTTATTGGTATGGCTACATCAATTGGTACATAGTTGGTTATGGATCGGCTAGTGGAAGAGTCCTTTGCGAACATTGAGGCATTCCTTGAGGTGGACAGATCGCCGATTGGAGGCAGGCTGCATGTGTGTTCAATAGATCGCCGAGGGGAGGCAATTGAAACCGGTAGTCAGATCGCCGACTTGAGGCATTTCGTCGGAGTGGAAGGAGAGATGTCGTCAAGGAGAACAAACCCCCGAAGGGTAGAACAGATGATGGAAGACTTCAAGAATGAAGTGAAGAATGAAATCCAGAATGCTTTGGCTAGTTTGCGAAGAAACCGACTCTGAGGATGAGTATGAGGAAGTCGGTGAAGAGCTTGAGGAAGCTTAAGGACCGGAAGATGAGAGAGAGGAAATATTCCTAAGAGCAGTGGCGAAAGCAAGTAAAATGCATAAAGTTGAGGTTTCTAACTTTGTCGGGATGTTGAACCCGGAGGATATGATTGATTGGATCGGAGAGTTGGAGAACTACTTTGAGTTTGAGGATGTCAAGGACCCGGATATGTTCCGGTGGGTATAAATATGATGTTATGTGATCATTTGGAAGGGCGGAGGAAGTAGAACTGAGAATAAGGATTCAAATTCGCATGTTGTGATCCAGTTGATTCTTAGAGTCCCAATTCGATTGTATCTGGCTTGAAGCCTGCATGTAACCGATTAACTACTGGATGTTCTTGATGATAATCTGATGATTGCCGGAAGTTCTATGGCTTGAATATGGCTTGAATATGGTTTGTTTATATGAATATGTATTGTTTCCTTACTGCTTTTGTTGTGTCTCTCTTGCTGCATAAGTCGGTTGACTCTTTTGAGGGTTTTTACCGGTTATGGTAGCATCAAGGTAACTAAACCATGGTTGCAAGATGATGGATTGAGAGGCCACTTGCATTTAATATTGTGGAGCACTGACAGCTTGTGGGATTGATTGTACGAGTGGGGTTATAGATGGTGATGGTATTGTGTAACTCATGTTGCTAGTTGTAGTTTGTACGATAGATGATAGCGGGTAGCTTGGCATTCTCATAGTCCAAGCCGACACTTATGTGAAAGACATGTTGACAGGTCATGTGATCGGATTAGTGAAGGTATGACTTGCATCACACTAGATGTCATGGGCATTTGAGTCGTCAACGGGAGCAATGTGATAAGTTGTGTGGACGACACATTGGCTGGCGCATTGTAGAGACCTCCTCCTAAAAATGGGTCTTGATGATTTGGCATAGAATGGTTGATAATGTCATGTAAGCCTATCCATAGGTGGTCATATGATGGATGTAATTAAGTTTCTTTGCGGTATTGGTGCCATTGGAAGTTGAACTTGTTGATGAATTGGGAATGACGATGGGGGTTGTTGTGAGGATGCTTGTTGTTGAGGGGGGTCTTGTGGACTCATAGTCACAGGTGCATTAGGTGATGCAACAATCATGCCATTGGCAACCATGTTAGCAAAGATGAGGCTCTTACAACTTTCAATGATTTTGTCTACTGTTTGAGTGTTGTCAAGGTTTGAAAGGAACTGATCAATCATATTGATTTAGACATTTGTCTCATCGGGATGATTAACCATAGTGTCATCAGAAATGATTGCATTAATTGGGTTATAAGTGGTAGGAATGTTCCCTGACACAATAGGGTTAACACTTGAATCCATATTCGATTGTGGATCAGAAAACCCTAATCCAAATTAAGAAGATTATTGTTCCATAGCTTGTTGAGATTGAGATCAAGTGACAATGGGTGTGAACTGCAAGATCAGATGATGAGGCAATGAGAATGTGAAACCGAAATCAAGGATTGGATAAGCTATCTGATTTTATCAATGTTAATGAGAGGAAGGACCTAAGATGGAAGCAATGACTAATTCGAAGACAAATCGATTAAGGGAATGATGCTCAAATCACAAATTAGATGACATATGAATGAAGTGACACAACACTGAAGATGCTTAAGAGGATCCACTCAAGCAATGAAATATAATAGAGTGAATCGAACCTATAGCTCGAGGTGATAAGACCACTATGAAATGTGAGACAAAACTCTAGACATGATATAGTCAAAGAGTTGATAATGCTTTGTCACATAAAAGATTCAGACTGTTGTGATTTGAGAAACAAAGGACCAAAAGGGATTGATTTGCTCAATTTAATTAACTTGACAGCATTGATTGCCTAATTGAATTAGATCACTAACTAATTAACCAAAAGAGAAGGATATATTTGATTAAGATGATGTAATATGGTTGGTGACACAATTCATCAAATAAGGAAATTGGACTTTCATAAGAAGATTTAATCCCTGATTTAGATGAAGGTTGATGATGACAACTGATGTGGAAGTTCAAAATGACGACGATGATGATGCAAGCTAAAAGATGGTGACCAAGATTTGATTAGTGATTGGGATGATCAAACGGAGTGATGCAAACCACACACTAGATAGATGATAATTGCAACCAAGGTGATGACTAGCGACTGAGATGACAAAAGTGGCCATACAAGTCGAGACGCTAGTAGACAATAATAATGGCATGCAAATTGAGATGGTTATAACCAAGGTGATGACTAACAACTAAGATGATGAAAGTGACCATACAAGTTGAGAGCCTAGTAGACAGTAATAACAACGTAATCTAGAAACGATGACCAAGATTTGGTTAGTAACTAGGATAATCGAATGTGATGATGATAACGAACATGATAAACTGATTCGATATCTAGCTTAGGTAAGCACAAATTGTTGCTAACAAAAATTCAGTAGCGTAATGAGACAACTGACATAAGTTCACTAAAATGAGAGGAAAATTTGTTGAACGACAAGACCAAACGAGGATTCAATGATGTGAAATGTTTGACACTTAGGATTGATTTTGACAAAAGATTTTGTGACACCAAACATGACAAACACACGAGTATAATGAGTGCATTAACAGTCATGTACTTCTTAGGCTAGTCAAAAGACAATA
This sequence comes from Cryptomeria japonica, assembly GCF_030272615.1. Taxonomy (NCBI): domain Eukaryota; kingdom Viridiplantae; phylum Streptophyta; class Pinopsida; order Cupressales; family Cupressaceae; genus Cryptomeria; species Cryptomeria japonica. The sequence goes on along the minus strand of NC_081410.1, from coordinate 180,498,550 downwards.
CTTGTTGAATCCTCTTGCCCAAAATACCACATTCAATTGGATAGATAGAAGCTTCGCAGCACTAGCTCCACTCCACAGCACACACTTCTCAGCCATGTCAAGCTTTGAATTTCTAAGGACCCGAAGATCCCGAGAAATTTACTATCTCAAGTTTAGGGGTACATGACGGGTTTCTTCAACATGCACATATCACAACACTTGGGTCAACAAGTAGAAAGTTTTTGGCAACTAAAACAATGGTTTGTAGTAATTTTCTGATGGGTCCAGTCCAACAATGAATTCTCAAAGCAAGCCACTTAAGGCTTTAGTTGGGCTTATCGGTGTAGAGAAGGCCTCCACATACGACGAATTCACTCAACAGTTCAGTCATCTGACTAAGTTTTTTGTATAGCGGCTCAAAAAACACCGCTCGAGGAGATGCTGGGAGAGATGATATCCCCATCATGCCTCTATTTTAAAACACTCCCTTGAGGTGATGAGGCCCTCAAGAGGTAATTTTCTACTCAAAAGAAGAACGGGTGTCGTTAATCACCTTTCTCTTCACCCAATGTCCACGAAGGTGAGGGGGGGAGAGGATGCTTGGTGTAACAGTTGGTCCACCTTACATGCGCACAAGTGTGCCAAACACAAAAGACAAATGGTTCATTTTAATTCCAAATTGAAATGTAGTCTAACTATCAAAATCAAAGACACTCAATTTGAAAGTATAGTCTTTGACAATGTCCTGCACCAAATGTGTTAGCAGTTTTAATATAAGTCTTCTCCCAACGAGCGTCAAGTTCCTACACAGATTATCAATAACACAAAAAAGCCTAAGCCATAATAATGAACTGAAATTGACCTAATTCAAAGCTGAATTCAACAATTATACCTAAGATTTTTCATCTACACAGGTGCAGAACAGAGATAACATAGGCCTAGAACAAAGCTACACAGGCGCAGTTTCTGGCTACATAGGCACAATTGAAAGCTACACAAGTGCAAAAAAATCCAACACAAGCACAATTTAGAGCTACACATGCGCAATTCAAAGCTACATAGGTGCAGTTTAGAGCTACACAGGAGCAAGAGTGCAGTGCCTATGTAAAATAGATAAAATTAATCAAACAAAAAGTGATCCCTGCAAAATTGAAGCCATCATGAGCATGTAAACCCTAATTTTGAAGAAATTTGCTCTATTTGAGCTTAAAATTGCCTATGATTGCAATGCATTGATCATATTTCGCATACCATATGATGCATTCATACCAAAAAACATTATTGCAAACCCTAATTTGAGGAATCTAGAAGTTCTAAGCCCTTCAAGATTAAATGCAGAATTTGCCTCACCTAGAAACCCCAATTGCCCTAATGTGAGAAATTATTGTTAATTGCCATCTTAATTAGCTTATGTGAGTTCATTCAATCTTGCTAAACCCTGATTAGACTAATTCCAATTGAATTGAAGCAAAGTTGAACGGTTTTGTGTTCATTTTATAGCCCAAATTGAGAATTGCTTGTTCCTTTTAAGCCAATTGCACGAAAACAAAAGGGTGAATAGTTGTTTTTCATTCACAAAATACTAATTAGGACTATATGAGTTCATTTTAACCTAGTGGATCAATTAAAACACCTATTTTACCCCTACAAGTATCATAATGAGTATTTTTGCAATTTCAAGCAACCATGACAAACTACCCCAGAACATTGGACAAGTGTAGGTCTAGGCTACACAGGCACAACTTGTTGCAACGTGGCATAGAGAGTTGCAACATAGGAGCAGAAAGTTTCAACACGGGCACAGAAGCTCTGGGTCACCACTAAAAAGCCTCTTTTTCTACAAATTTTGACCTCCAAGCTAAAAAAACTCAGATAATAGTAAAAGATTAGATTGACCCGTGAAGTGGGTCCCATCGGGCATGCTAGAAAATAAGTGATGAAAAATGTGCACAAATATGAATGATTGAAAACCTAAGCTAAACAATCTAAGCTAACACAAAATTCACTCAAACATCTCAAGACTGAGAACACTGTTAAAAAAGAGATTAGAAAGCATCAAATAACAACAATTTAAAGAAAACCAATGTCCTCTTGATTTGATTGTTATCCATTTAGATGTGTGCTCAATGACGTGGCACGTGCTCAATTGTGCTCCATGATGCGGGATAATGTGAATTGGATTCAAGATATGAGTATGAGATGATGGGATATGAGTATAATATTCGACATGATAATGGTATGGTTGCTAAAAAACATGGATGAAATGTTGTATTACAAGGTTATAGATAATGAGAGTGGATGAATTGCTTCAAAAAGAAGGGGGCTTAAATAGAAATTGGAAGGAGAGGAAGGGATTGTGAAAATGCAACACTTTTCCTCAATCCTAAGGGTGTCATGTGGAATGAGATTCCACACAAGTGGATCAACAAGGGAGGACATGTGCACCCAAGAGGGACAAATGTCAAGAAGGGACTTGACATGTGTCCCCAGGGACACATGTCCATTTTGGGAGGAGGCCACCCAAAATTGTTTTCAATTTCCTAATATTAAGGAAATTAGGGAGTTATGAGTGTGCACACACATGTGAGGAGAATTATCCTTGATGGGGTAAGAGATTATCTAATTCCTCGTTTATCCAGAAATACACCACTAAGGAAATGTGTGATACGCTCACAAAACTTTATCAGAGTGACTATCAAAGTCATAAGATGATGCTCAAGGAAAAATTGCATAATACCAATATGTCCAAGGGTGAGAGTGTGATCTCTTACTTGTCTAGGCTGACACAGGTCAGTGATGAGTTGGTTGTTGTTGGGGCAATGATTGTTAATAATGAGTTGGTGTGGATAGCCCTAAATGGTTTTTCGAAGCATTGGAAAGTGTGTCAAGTGTGTTGTTGGTAGAGATCACCTACCCAAATGGTTGAGGCTTTGAAATTTTGTCCAGAGGTATATCTGTGAAAGTTCTCATTCAGAAGGTCAAATGAAGAAGGTTGAAGACAAAGCACTCTTGCTCTTGTGAGCAAGCTTAAGCAAAATTTCAATAAACGGAAAACCAAAGGGTCTTCTTCCAAGAATGGGAAGAAGAAAGATTTGAGCAAGATAAAGTATTTTTACTACCATTAAATGGATCACTATGCCAATCAGTATTTCAATAAATAAAATAAGGACAAGCAAAAAAAGCAAGTTGTTGTTGCAATAGAGGTGGACGGGTTTGCCACATGTTTTGAGAAAGAGTTTTCACTCATTATCTATATCTCTTGTTTAATTTCCAATAGTGTATATTGATAGTTGGGCTTCTTGTTACATGATGGGATCCAAAGAATGTCTCACCAAGTTGGAGGAGAAGAAGTTGGATTTCTATATTGATCTTGGAGAAAATGTCAAGTATCATGCTACTGGTGATGGCACAGTCAAGTTTCAGAGGGAGTCTGGCATAACTCTATTGGTGGAGGACATGATGTATGTCCTTGGTATGACAAAGAATACAATCTGTGTTTCTACTTGGAGGAAAAGGCTTACATCCTGACCTTTGAAGGGGGCAAAGTCTATATCCATCCTAAGAATTCCAAGGTAGAGAAGCTTGTTTCGGTTACAATTTGAGGCAACACATGCATTAGTGAGTAGTTGTGGAGGGCTAGGAGAGTTGTGGCATAGGAGGATGGCTCATCTTCACCTTGGAGAACTTAATGTGCTCAAGAAAACAGTGTTGGGGCTGCCTAAGATGAAGATTGAAAAGCATGAAGTGTGCAAGAGTTGCACGCTTGCGAAATATGCCAGGACCAATTTTCCAAGTAGTAATACTAGATACAAAGGGGTTTTGGATCTCGTACACTCATATGTGTACATGCCCATGTCAACAGGATCCTTGAATGGGTACGATTATTATGCTACTTTCATTAATGATCTCTCCAGGAAAACGTGGATAATTTTTTTGAAGAATAAAGATAAGATCTTCAATAGGTTCAAAGAGTTTAAGGCTCTCGTGGAGAACCAAACAAGGAGGAAGATCTGGATACTAAAATCTAATAATGGATGTGAGTATACCTCAAATGCCTTCAAAACAATTTGTGCTCAGGAGGGTATCAAGAAAGTGTTGACAGTTTTGTAAAACCCTCTGTAGAATGGGGTTGAGAATGGAAAAATAGGGCTATAGTAGGAGCAGCCAAGTCAATGCTCTATGATCAAGATCTGCCTTCGTTTTTATGGGCAGAAGCTTGCAATACAACCGTGTATTTGTAGAATATCATCCCACACAAAGTGTTGGGAAAATTGGCTCTAGAAGAGGCGTTCATTGGGAAGAAAGCATATTTGGAACATATTTGCATCTTTGGACGCCTTGTGTATGGTCATATTCCCATAGAGAAGAGAACCAAGTTGGAACCAACTACAAAGAAGGGTATCTTAGTTGGCTACAATGAAACTTCCAAGGCCTATCAGGTTTACATTCTTTCCCTCAAGAAAATAGTTGTTTGCAGAGATGTGAAGTTCAAGGAAGAGATGGCTCTTCAGAAGTCTAGCAACTTCATGAATGAGGAGGAACAATCACCCACGATTGAGGCAACACAAATTCCTTAGAATTCAGTCACAAGTGCTGGAGAGCAAAGCAAGTAGGACAAGCGGTTTGATCAAATGGGGGAACAAATAATTTCTTAGCCACAAATTCCTATTATCAAGAAGAGCAAAAATAGGGTGGCTGAGCAGACACTAATAGATGCCTAGGAGTATGTTGGTGGTCTTCAGGGATCAGTCAGATAGAGAAAGGTTTTCAAACATTATTATGATTATATGGCACTTATGACTGAGTTGATTGAGGTGGATTCTTCCAGCTTTCAGGAGGCGTCCAAGCACCAGGTTTGGAGGGAAGTCATGGTGGAAGAGTGCTCTTCCATCATAAGGAATAGTGTGTGGGAAGTAGTGTCACATCTAGAAGGTAAGTTTATGGTGGGCTAAAGATGGTTGTATAAGATTAAGCATGTTGCATATGGTAGCGTGGAAAAGCTCAAAGCCCTACTTGTGGCTAAGGGTTTTTCTCAGAAGGAGCCAATTGACTATGATGAGACCTTTGCTCCGATAGCCAAGTATTCATCCATAAGGGCTATCATTTTTGTAGTAGTACAGATGGATTGGAGGATTCACTAGATGGATGTGAAGATGGCTTTCCTCAATGAAGTGGTTGAGGAAGAGATTAGCATAGAACAACTTGAGGGTTTTGAGGTGCATGGGAGGGATTCCCATGTATGTAGGTTGAAGAGAGTGTATTGTATGTGCTCAAGCAGGCTCCCAAGGTGTTATATGTTGATGACTTGTTTCTCACAGGGTCAAAAGAGCTCATAGGACACTACAAGTGTGACCTTGTAGGAGAGTTTGAGATGAAGGACTTTGGATTGATGCATTGCTTTTTGGGATTGGAGTTTTGGCAGAAAGAGGGTGAGATCTTCATTGGATAAGGGAAGTACATAATTGATATCCTGAAGCAATTCAGGATGGACTGTAAGCCCATGTCCATGCCACTTGTGACCAAATGGAAAAAGATTGATTCTTCTAGATCAGAGCTAGTGGACCCGACATACAAATAATTGATAAGCTCTCTTATGTATCTAGTCAACACCAAGCCAGACATTTGTTCTGTAGTGAACTCACTCAGTTGGCTTATGGTGGAACCAAAACGTGTGTGTTAGATAGTTGTGAAGAATGTTTTGAGGTATCTCTAAGGCACAATTGATTATGTGTTGAAGTATATTTGTAGGATGGAGTGAAGCCCGAGGGGTTCACTGATGCAGACTAGGCAAGAAATATAGCTAATAGGAAGAGAACTTCAAGGTGCAGTGCAGTCTCTTGGTACAATAGATCACAAAAGTTAGTTGCACTTATTTTAGTAGAGGCCAAGTATATGGTAGCTAATATGGCTACATGTGAGACTATCTAGCTTCAAAAACTTCTAGCTGGGCTCTTTGATTAAGAGCTAGATCCCACAATAATTTGTTGTGATGATTAGAGTTGTATCAAACTCTCTAAGAATCCAGTGTTTCATGAGAAGTCGAAGAAAATTAAGATCAAGTACCACTTCATCAGAGATTGTGTGGAGAAGGGGACAGTGAAGCTACAATACATTCCTACAGAAGAATATATAGTAGATATCCTGACCAAGGCCATGATGAAGAGTACCTTTCTCACTAAGAGGGAGTGTTGATTTTTTGTAGCTTGAAAGGTGCTCCACAATGTGGAGTGTGGAGTTGCTTAAGTGTGGCTGAAGTTTGATATTCAACTATAGCATGTTTCATATTCAATAATAGAATGGTCCTAGGTAGAGAATTGGAATTGTGGGATTGAATTAACTCCAAGGGCGATTTTATGTATGAGTTAGGTTGAGTTATATAAAGAAAGTTTATTTTCTCTTGCATCACGTAAGGAAAGTTCCTTCTCTTGCATGTTGATGAAAATTAGTTGGGCTATATATGTAAGATTATTGTAGCAATCTTGTATCATATTCTAGAAAGAAAGTTTGCTCTTGAGGCTCAATAGAAGATCCAACATTTGCAGGTTCCTTCCCACATTGGTGTTTCTTGGGTATATCTATGTTATTGTGTTTTTGTGATTAGCTTCTTGTTATTTTTCTTTTGTTGTTATTAGATCTTAATTATCTTTGTGTATTAATTGTTATAAATCAAATAGACAAGAATTGTTTTGGTTCTATTTTGTGAAATTTATTGAGCAATTAGTCTGTAGCTAGGATATCTTAAATTAACATGTAGCAATATTGTCATAACATGTAGCAAAAAATGCATGCTAATGTCAATATAGACAATACACTTTTACTTCCTTCTGACTTCAACTTTTAATAAAATATTTATATTTCCATCAACCAATGAAATCACCTTTGGAAACCACACAATCAGCTTATATTCTCCACGCATTGTTAGATTAGCTAGCATAATTAAATTCTCCTTTTCTAGACTCACTCGTTGTAAAAGAAACCGAATCACAATCAAAATTAACTACAACAAAGTTTACTCTATTATCCAATTGTTTTCCTGCATGTACGTAAATAAGGCGTGTCCTAGACACATTTTCATGTTTCCTTGAATCTTGCAACTTAACATTTCTACACCTAATTAGAAACGCATGCCATGCTAAATAACTATGAACAATTATGATTGGACTCTTGGTCATAATCATACGATTAATTTGGAAAGTTGAAATGGAAAAGAAATCATTTTCCCAAAATCCAAAGCCAACAAAAACATGCATTTGGATTATACGAAAATATGGGTATGCATAATCTTTCATGCAAGCACACAACATATGGCTTCAACAACACTCCTTCGTCCATGAGCTTGAGATTTGGATAAGAAAAAACTAGCTATACAGTACAAAAAATTTACTGAAACTCACCAATGCCAACCTTGTCGAGAGGTTCTAATTCATAAGTTTACGATGTGATCTTGATGAGTTACAGATTTCACAAAGATGACATCAAAGTAATCTTCTAAGATCATATGAATGAAGTCAAGATCAAAGTCATGGATCACTGATAGGTTGCTCCTACATTCTTCAACCCACACGACATGACTACATAGTAGAAGGTACCCCATGGTATTAAAGGCAATCCTATACTAATCTTTCAAATTAATAAGGATCTGATTATAACCCAAAAAGCCATCCATAAAGGAGAGTAAAGCATGGCCTGCAATCGAATCAACAATCATATTGATATTCCGAAGTAGAAAATCATCTTTAAAAGAAGCCTTATTAAGATCATTAAAATTGATACAAACATGAATATGACCATCAGGTTTACTAACAACAACAATATTCCAAATACAAGGTGAATAGCTGATAGGATGGATAAAACCAACTTTTAAAATCTTTTCTATCTCAGTCTTGACTAATAGAGCAACCTTGGGATTCATCTTGTGAATCTTTTCTTTTACAATCTTGGCATTAGGAAGTAAGATGATGTTATGAACCACCATAGATTCATCAATACCAAGCATATCCTTGTATAACCAAGCAAAGATATGATAATACTGATGCAAGAGGTTCGAATGCGATTCAACCTCATCTGAGGAGAGACATTTCCCAATCTTAATCACCTTATTAGAAGACTTGGGATCCATTATAGCATCGATAGTATCTCCCTTTGTTGAATATACAGAATACTGAGAGGGGAGGGTTAATTAGTATTCCCTTGAACTTAAATTAAAACTTCTAACCAATCAATCACATAACATAATTTAAATGTAGTAAAGGAAATTAACACAAAACACATAAAATCGGATTTACCAGAGCATTAGTAGAAGTTTTGGGGATTCCATTACATTATCCATAATAGACACATTATCAACAAGATTTTCATCAAGATTAACAACAAGATTGTCAACAAGATTATCATCCACATTCTGAGACTCACTAGTAGAGGTACCGGAATCAATAGAGGGTAACATACCACAATTCTTTGCAATAGACATTATTGTTTCCATGAGTTCATTCTGAAGTTTTTCTTTGGCATTAGATTCTCCTAGCATAAGATTATCTAGACCTCTCTTGGTTCTTAGTTCAGTCTTACAAGCTTCTATAAGACTAGCTTTATCTTCCATAGAAAGGGCAAAACCAACAAACTTAAAAATCCTATCGTTAATAGTCTACCCTTATTCTCTAGCAATTTGTCTAATTCTAATCAATTCTTCATACAATTCAACTGGAATATCATTCTTAAATTGTTCTGCAACCGCTTCTAATTTAACACAATATAATAGAAAAGGTTTAAATATACAACTTTTATCTACATCATTCGCCTCAACATAAAGATTGCCTACCTCACTTGGTCTTTTTTCTTGTGCAAGTGATTCAAATAGGTTCTCTGCAACGAGTGGTTTCTTAGATTTCTTGGCCTTAGGCTTTCGAATGTGTATTCAATATTGCTCAGGTTCTTCTTCCTTAGACTCAAATATTATTGTCCTTCTCTTTTTTTTTTTTGGCTTCTTTGGGAAACCGGATGAGGGAAGCTCCTCCAGAGTAGCTTTTGCAGAGGCTTTGGCATTGGCATTGAACATAACTGTTGTTGATGATGATGATTGTTGTAAGTTGATTGATGACTTTGTTTGTGTTGTCATTGACGGCAACCATGTTGGTTTAGTCATCTAAATCATCTAGACCTACCGGTAATGCCTAACCGGTAGTGGAACCGGTTGACAGCAAAGTTAACAAGTTAGCAAGAACAGTGTGATAATCAAGAGACTGGTATGGATGATTGGTGAGGAGTTAGGTGTTGCAGTTTGGAACATATGTTTGTGACATTGGCATGAGTCTATGATTGAAACTGCATTAGCAGATCTAATGTATTGAGTGAGTTATTATTGAGTGTCATAAACTTTGTGAAGAAGAATGTATATCGGTGACAGATCTTTGACTAGTAATGATTTATGGTTCGATGGTGAATCTTATCATGTCCATAACCTAGTGATGACGTGTCAGAATCTGTGTGAAGTGATAAGAAGGTGATTGAGTGCGTACAAGGATCAAATTTCTTGGGAAACAACAAAGTGCTTAGCAGAATGTGACAAGGGTTTGATTGCTTATCAAATCGATGTGCGGTAATCATTCAACAGTGTAAATTCTCTAGAAATTTGTTGTAATGATCTGTAATGCATTTTGGCGGATTATTTTGCCGCATTTAATGTAAATTCAATGTATTTTGAATGGTGCTAGGGTTAGGTAACTGACCTAGTTGAAAAGTGTATTTAGTGATGGTCTTGAAAAGCACTGAGAGGGGAGGGTGAATCAGTGACACTAGAACATGCACAACTTTAAACACTAACCGGTAGATGAACTTAAATGAGAATTTGAACAAAAAACATGGTATCCAAAATGAAATAACAACATCCACATAAAGTAAAACGTCCACCATAACACAAGTGTTTATACGTGGAAAACCCAAATAGGTAAAAACCACGGTGAGATGGAACTCACAAGTTAACTATCTGCAGTAATGGAAAATTGACCGGTTAAGGTCTTACAAAGTGCTCTGCTAGGAGCGAGTCTTGTTAGAGATCCCAAGCTTGCTTAGAAGCTTATACCCTGTTAAGAGTAACCTTGTTGGAGGATTTTAGAATCCAAACTAATGGATCACCTTGTTAGAGGATTTGTACAAAAAATCTTGTTAAAGCTTACCCATTTAGCGGATTTGATTTTGTTGTAGTGATTAGAAAACAACAAGAAAGATTTGATTTGTTCTGAATAGCACAATACTTGCTTGATCAGATCATTCTAAGTACATTCAACACTACTCTCCATCTTAACACTTGTCACTCTTCAACAAAATCTTTCACTCTAGATGTGTATTAGTATTTGCATACTATCATTCTCTGTCTCTCTCGAATGATTCACGAAGATGTCTTTAAACAGACATACAAATCTTATGTTGGCCATACGAACACAATTTCCTAGGTGCAATGTATATAGATAGATAAACATAACTCATCACAAAAATGACCGCCAAGAAAACGGTGTTGGTAACTCATCACAAAATCAGATACTGGTTAGAGCAATCAAAAACCGGTTGGAACACAACATGTGAACCGATGTCCTGGAATCTTTTGCTTGATCCCCATCTACATTTTGATCGTCATTTTGATGTCGACTAAGTGTAACCATAGGTTATCTCTTAGGCACATACCAGTTGACACATAGTACCGGTTAGAGATAGACCTTAAACATACTGGTTAATAGTGTAAATCAATGAAGTTACACCGGTAGTCAATGTAATCATATGTGTGTGTGAGTGTTTCATCAATGACAACAAGTGATGAATACATGCTAATCATCATCAAGCCAGCATTTAGGTCTAGTTTGAGAAGGGTTTTTGTCTCGATGGTTTGAGGAGAAGAGTGTACCGAACCAGTTTGAAGAGTTTGCATGTGACAAGCACAATTGAGCTGAAAAGGATATGTGCTAGCAAGGAAGGAAGTATTGTGATCAGATCATTTACCCGTGTTGTTCCCTAACAGTTAGAAATCCCTTAACCGGGTAGGACTTTAACAGGTCTTATTTGTAAATCCCTTCATCGGGTAGCTCATTAGTTTGAGTTTAAAATCCTCTAGCAAGGTTACTCCTAACAGGGTAGAGCTCCTAACAGAGCTAAGGTTGAAATCCCTTCATCGGGTGACTCCTAACAGGGTCTACTCTTAATCGGGCATATTGTAAAGCTCCTAACCGGGCTAGGCCTTTAACCGGTCGCATTCCAAAAGAGTGCAAACATTTTGTGGGTGCTAATTCCCACCATGTTTTTTCCCATTTGGGTTTCCACGTGAAAAATCTATGTGTTCATATGGTGGATGAATTGTTTATGAGTGCATTTGATATCATTACTTTATTTACATGTTGATGAACACTTAAGTGAATGTTTTGGTAAAACAGATTAAGAGACTATTTAAGTAGTTACAGGTACTGGTTTTTGAAGTATTGCAGATATATTTTTAACTATTGATTCACCCCCCTCTCAGTAGTTACTGGATCCTCACAATAACAATTGGTATGAGACCCCTAGGTCCTCTTTGTGCAGAAGCTTAACCGCTTGAGGTAAAGATCTAAAGATGATGATAGAGGGTCCTAAGTTCACAAAGGAAAACTACATAATATGGAGTGATAGAATGAAGATCTACATCAAAGGAATGGGGGCACAGTTTTGGCCGCATGTTGAAAATAAGTACATAGCTCCTACCGGTACTCTGACTCCAAATCAACTCAAGGAGCAGCAGGAGAACATCCAAGCATTGGAAGCCATTGTAAGTTCACTTTTTGATTATGAATATATTGATGTCCATGGTTTAGAAACTACCTATGAAGTTTGGGAAAAGTTAAAGCTAATTTATGGTGGAGATGCGCATGTGCAAAATGCAAAAGAAGAAAGTCTGAGAGGCAAGTTTGATGATATGAAGATGATGGAAGGAGAAAACATCACACAATATGGACAGAGGATAAAGGAAGTAGTTGGAGGAATCAAAAGTGCTCATGGAACCATTGCAGAAGATACAATGGTGAGTAAAATGCTTAGAACCTTACTGCCTGCTTATGCCATTAGAGTATCTGTTATCCAGGAATTAAGGTTAGTCAACAAAGATAAAGTTACAATTCATTATTTGATAGGAAAGTGTACTGCTTTTGAGTTGAATAGCTTTGATAATAGTGTACCTAAGGAGGAATCTTCTTTCAAACCATTTGTATCTAATGCACCGGTAAGAAAATGAAAGGATGTATATAGGTCAAGTCATCATGGCGGTGGTAATGAACCAATGGATGATGAAAGCAACCTGATGGAATTTGAAGCTTTACTGGCAAAAACGCTTCCTAGAAGCACCGGTAAGTACAAAGGCAAGTTTCCTCTCAAGTGTTTCTCGTGTAACAAAATAGGACATATTGCTGCAAACTATCCTAACAGTGATCAAAAGGAAAAGTTCAGAAGATATAAAGGAAAAGGTAAAAAATAGTGCTATGTTGCAGTTGATGAAGTCGTGACTGATGAAGAATCTAAGGATGAAGATAATGAGGAGATTGTTTTTGTAGCTGTAAAGGAAGATCTCTCTAATAAAAAGGCCTTAGTATCTCATATTGATAGCAGTGATGAATGGGTTATTGATAGCGGTTGCTCACATCACATGACCGATGACAAGAGAATGGGTTCATTTCTCTTGAAGAATTTGATGGTGGAGTAGTAAGATTTGCTAATAATTCATTATGCTTGGTAAAAGGTAAAGGTTCTATTTCTCTAAATGGTAAAAGTAATATTGATGATGTATATTTGGTTGAAGGATTAAAACATAACTTGTTTAGTGTTGGACAGTTGAATGATAAAGGTTATCATCTTGAGTTTAAGAATGGAGTTTGCGAGATTTTAGGATGCAAAGGAGAGCTGATTGCTACCGGTAAACAGACTAAAGGTAACTTATTCCATCTGAATACTAATGTTAACAATTGTTTGGTTGCTAAAGTTGAGGACAGTTGGTTATGGCATAGAAGATTTTGTCATGTGAATTTTGATAATGTGTTTAAGGTCAGCAAGTCAAATATGGTTAGAGGTATGTCACAACTAGTCAAACCAGACATTGTGATTTGTGAAGAGTGTCAGTTGGGTAAGATGACTACTTTTAAGAGCAAACCATTTTCTTCTAAGAATATTTTAGATTTGGTGTACATTGACTTGTGTGGTCCTATGAGGACTAGGAGTTTTCAAGGTGACAGGTATTTCATGATATTTACTAATGATTACTCAAGAATGATGTGGGTTACATTTTTTAAGGAGAAGTTAGAAGCTTTCAGCAAGTTTAAGGCATTCAAAGCCTTAGTGGAGAAAGAAACCAGTAAGAATCTAAAGTGCTTGAGATCTGACCGAGGTGGAGAATTCACATCAGCAGAATTTATGAAATATTGTGATGAGAATGGAATAAAGAGACAACTGTCTGCAACGAGGGCACCATAGCATAATCGAATTGCAAAAAGGAGGAATCAGACCATTGTTGAGGCAGCTAGAACAATGTTGATACAAGGATATGTACCTAAGATGTTTTGGAGAGAGGCTATCAGTGTTGCAGTTTACACAATGAATCGGGTATTGGTTAAGAAAGGTAATGATAAAACACCATATGAATTATGGCATGGTCATACTCCTAATGTTAGTTATTTCAAAGTCTTTGGCAGTAGGTATTACATAAAGAGAGATGATTATACTAGTAAATTTCAGCCTAAGAGTGATGAAGGAACATTTCTTGGTTACTCAACCAAGAACGAAGCATTCAAGTGTTTCAACAAAAGAACTAAAAAGATTGTGGAAAGCATTAATGTGAAAGTTGATGAATATTCTGATAAATCTGATGATACCAGGAAGTCTGATGCAATTGATGAACAGAAGATTGTGATCATTGAACCAGAAATTCGGAATGAGACAAAACATAATAGTGTAGAAGACACTGCTCAACTGGTAGAAGATGAAGAAGAAGAACAAGAAGAGACTTCCATATCGGAACCAGTTATACCTATATATGTGAAGCTGGATCACTCTATGGATTAGATAATTGGTGACAAGAATGTTGAAGTACAAACAAGGAGAAAAAATAAAGAGAGTGCTTGTCTAATTTCCACAATTGAATCGAAGACTGTAAGAGAAGCTCTTAAAGATGATGATTGGATAAAAGCTCTGGAGGAAGAGCTTGATCAAATAGAGAAGAACAACACTTGGTCACTTGTTCCCAGATCAGCAGATAAAAAAGTAATTGGCACTAAGTGGGTGTTTAGAAACAAACTAAATGAAGATGATGAAGTGGTTAGAAACACGGCAAGACTAGTTTACAAAGGGTATGCACAAGAAGAAGGTGAAGATTATGGAGAAACCTTTGCACCGGTTGCTAGATTTTAAGGAGTTAGAATGCTACTGGCATTTGCAGCTTTCAAAGGATTCAAGGTTTATCAGATGGATGTGAAGTCTGCGTTTTTTAATGGAATTTTGGAAGAAGAGGTTTGCATTGAAAAACCAGATGGGTTTGCATTCACAGAAGACAAGGATATGGTATGCAAATTGCATAAAGCATTATATGGGCTAAAGCAAGCTCCAAGGGCATGGTATGAGAGACTTCATTCACACCTGATAAAGATTGGATTTCACAGAACCAGTGAAGACAACAATATCTACTTGAAGACAGATGGAGACAAATTATTGATTGCAAAAGTATTTGTTGATGACATCATATTTGGAGGAGAAGATGATATGAGTTTAAATTTTGCAGATGAAATGAAGAAGGAATTTGAGATGTCTCTAATAGGTGAGATCAAGTTGTTCATGTGTTTGCAGGTTCAGAAGATGAAAGGTGGTATCTTTATCAGTCAATATAATTATATGCAGGAAGTATTGAAGACCTTTGGAATGGAAGATTGTAAACTGGTTGGAACCCCTATGGTTACAGGTTGCAAATTATCAAAGCAAGATGATTCAAATCTGGTAGATGAAACTTAGTATAGATCTATGATTAGTAAACTTCATTATGTTGTTCATAGCAGACCGAATATTGCTCATGCAGTTGGTATAGTGGCAAGATTTTAGAAGAGCCCTAAAGAGACTCACATGGTGGTAGTGAAAAGAATTTTAAGATATCTTAGATGGACTATTGATTATGGATTATGGTATCCATACAAAGGGAATTTCTCTTTGCAGGTATTCATAGATGTTGATTGGGCAGGAAATGTAGATGACCGGAAGAGCACAATCGATGGTGCATTCTTTCTAGGAGGAAAACTAGTATCTTGGACCAGTAAGAAACAGAGTTGTATTTCTCAGTCTACAACAAAAGTTGAATATGTGGTTGCATCCATGAACTATACACAGGCAATATGGATGAGACATGTACTGGAAGGATTCAAGGAGACTATGATAGAACCGGTGGTCATATATTGTGATAACACAAGTGCTATAAACATTTCTAAGAATACAGTATTGCATGCTAGGACTAAGCACATTGAATTGAAGTATCATTTTCTGAGAGAAAGGGTTTAGGAAAAGAAAGTCAGAATGGAACATGTGTCTAGTAAGGAGTAGCTAGCAGACATTTTCACTAAGTCATTGCCTAAGGCTACCTTTGAATATCTCAGAGGCAAGTTAGGGGTTATACACCTACCTAAGGTCAACGAAGATGCTTTTGAAGCATCAATCTAGTGGATTTATTGAATATTTTTCACTGTGGATTGAGGACAAGAGGGCTACTCCTCAGGGGGAGCAACAAAGATGATGAAGACAAACAAGAGCCGCGGAGATGAAGGAATCATTTGCAACAAAAGATATGACACTTTGCACCTTTGGCATTGTTCTCAAAGGAGAAGAAGAAAAGCAACAGAGAGAGAAGAACAGTAATAGATGGAGAAATAAAGAAAAGGAGGAGAAGAACAATGAAGAACAAGTGCAACAGTCATAACTAGAACACTAACAGTTTTGCATTTGTTTTGCATGATGAACTTTTGATATTTTGGTGTTGCCATCAATGCCAAAGGGGGAGATTATTGCCATTGAACATAATTGTTGTTGATGATGATGATTGTTATAAGTTGATTGTTGAATTTGTTTGCGTTGTCATTGATGGCAACCATGTTGGTTTAGTCATCCAAGTCATCTAGACCTATCAGTGATGCCTAACCGGTAGTGGAACTGGTTGACCACAAGGTTAACAGGTTAGCAAGAACAGTGTGATAATCAAGAGACTGGTATGGATGATTGGCGAGGAGTTAGGTGTTGCGGTTTGGAAAATATGTTTGCGACATTGGCATGAGTTTGTAATTGAAACCGCATCAGTAGATCTAATGTATTGAGTAAGTTATGATTGACTGTCATAAACTCTGTGAAGAAGAATGTATACTAGTGACAGAGCTTTGACCGTAATGATTTATGGTTTGGCGGTGAATCTTATCATGTCCATAACCTAGTGATGATGTGTCAGAATCTATGTGAAGTGATAAGAAGGTGATTGAGCATGTACAAGCATCAAATTTCTTGGGAAACAGCAAAGTGCTTAGCAAAATGTGACAAGAGTTTGATTGCTTATCAAAACGATGTGTGGTGATCATTCAACGGTGTAAATTGTCTAGAAATTTGTTGTAATGATCTGTAATGTATTTTGGCGGATTATTTTGTCGTGCTTGATGTTATTTTAATGTATTTTGAATGGTGCTAGGGTTATGTAACCGACCTAGTTGAAAAGTGTATTTAGGTCTAGTTTGAGAAGAGTTTTTGTGTCAGTTGTTTGAGGAGAAGAGTGTGTTGAACCAGTATGAAGAGTCTGCATGTGACAAGCAGAATTGAGCTAAAAAGGATCTGGGCCAGCAAGCAAGGAAGTGTTGTAATCATATCATTTACCCTTGTTGTTCCCTAACAGTTACAACAGTTTAAATCCCTTAACTGGGTAGACTTTAATAGATCTTATTTGTAAATCCCTTCAGTGGGTGGCTCATTAGTTTGAGTTTAAAATCCTCTAGCAAGGTTACTCCTAACAAGGTAGAGCTCCTAACAAAGCTAAGGTTGAAATCCCTTCACCGGGTGACTCCTAACAGGGTCTGTCTCTTAACCAGACATATTGTAAAGCTCCTAATCGAGCTAGGCCTTTAACCGGGCACATTCCTAAAGAGTGCAAACATTTTGTGGTGCTTATTCCCACTGTGGTTTTTCCCATTTAGGTTTCCATGTGAAAACTCTATGTGTTCATATGGTGGATGAATTGTTTATGAGTGCATTTGATATCATTACTTTATTTACATGTTGATGAACACTTAAGTGAATATTTTGGTAAATCAGATTAAGAGACTATTTAAGTAGTTATCGGTACTGATTTTCCAAGTGATTTTTGAAGTATTGCAGATTTATTTAACTACTTATTCACCCCCCCTCTCAATTGTAAACCAGTTATCCCTTCACTAGGTTTTGAAGTTTTGAGCCTAAATATTGTATTCTGTTATTTATATTGTGAGTGTGATTGTCACTACAATTTTTCCCTTCTTGGGTTTTCCATGTAAATCTAGTGTTCTTGTGTGCATTGTGCTTTATAGTTTCATGTTCCATAATTGAATAGATAAGTTAATTGTGATACAAAGACTGCACACAAGAACACCAAATTTACATGGAAAACCCAAGAAGGGAAAAATCGTAGTGACAATCACACTCACAATATAACTAACATAATACAATATTTACAATATTTAAACTTGTCAAGCTTGACATGAATGAAAAATCATATGCCTTCAGCTAGTACAACCCCAATAGGTATGTTCAAGACACTACACCCTTGTGTCTTGGCCTTGAGCCTAAATATTGTATTTTGTTATTTATATTGTGAGTGTGATTGTCACTATGATTTTTCCCTTCTTGGGTTTTCCATGTAAATCTGGTGTTCTTGTGTGCATTGTGCTTTATAGTTTCATGTTCCATAATTGAATAGATAAGTTAATTGTGATACAAAGACTGCACACAAGAACACCAGATTTACATGGAAAACCCAAGAAGGGAAAAATCGTAGTGACAATCACACTCACAATATAACTAATAAAATACAATATTTACAATATTTAAACTTGTCAAGCTTGACATGAATGAAAAATCATATGCCTTCAGCTAGTACAACCCCAATAGGTATGTTCAAGACACTACACCCTTGTGTCTTGGCCTTGAGCCTAAATATTGTATTTTGTTATTTATATTGTGAGTGTGATTGTCACTATGATTTTTCCCTTCTTGGGTTTTCCATGCAAATCTGGTGTTCTTGTGTGCATTGTGCTTTATAGTTTCATGTTCCATAATTGAATAGATAAGTTAATTGTGATACAAAGATTGCACACAAGAACACCAGATTTACATGGAAAACTCAAGAAGGGAAAAATCGTAGTGACAATCACACTCACAATATAAATAACAGAATACAATATTTACAATATTTAAACTTGTCAAGCTTGACATGAATGAAAGATCAGATGTCTTCAGCTAGTACAACCCCAATAGGTATGTTTGAGACACTACACTCTTGTGTCTTGACCCTGAGCCTAAGTATTGTATTCTGTTATTTATATTGTGAGTGTGATTGTCACTACGATTTTTCCCTTCTTGGGTTTCCCATGTAGATTTGGTGTTCTTGTGTGTAGTCTTTGTATCACAATTAACTTATCTATTCAATTATGGAACATGAAACTATAAAGCACAATGCATACAAGAACACCAGATTTACATGGAAAACCCAAGAAGGAAAAAATCGTAGTGACAATCACACTCACGATATAAATAACAGAATACAATATTTAGGCTCAAGGCCAAGACACAAGGAACTTTCATTATTGAGATGTACAATCTTAGGGCAAGATACAAAAGACTTGCATTACAGAAGTGCACTACTGGAGGGCAAGATACAAAGACTGCACAAGCTACCAAAAGGACTCACTGTCTTCTAGTAGGTATTGGGAAATGATAAATTCAAATGAACAAGATTTCCTAATCATGAAATTATCCTTTGTGAGGCCCTACCCCGAGCCTGTCATAGAACTTCTTTATTTTTCACTATGGACTTATTATTCGATACATTACTTTGATGCACTATGGATTTTGAGACTATTTGATAGATGATTTGATAACATTGGATATGATATATCTCATATTATGTTTGATTTCAGTACTTATGTTTATGTTATGATAAATCATGTATGCATGCCTAGTGGATGATTGCTTTATATGAATTCAATGATGTTGCAATTTAGTAAACGGTTACATATGGATTGTTAGGAAAGGTAATTTGATTCTATCTTTATTGTTCTTTGATTAGGAGATTAATCTGTGATATGATGTGGAATTGGATGCTTTGTGTTTTAAAGTGTTTTCTTTTATATATGTATACATATTGTTTTGGACCTACTGATGTGTGGATTGAGATGTAAACGATATTAATCCATGTGAGCATGGAAATATACGGGAGGACTAGAGCCAAACCTATGTGTGATTGTGAAGCAAAGGTTTGTCTATTTCGAGAGACAATACCTCATTTGTAAAGTGTTTATTTTTGTATAAGTGAATGCATGTGTGTGTGTTCAATTTGTTTAATTTTAATTGATTTTCACCTTGAAAAGACAGGTCCAAGTGTATGTTGATGTGTTGTATTTTATGGTGTCACTTGACACTTGTGATGTGTTGTGAGTTGGCATGTGACATGTCTTTGAGAGAGAAATGTGAAAATCTATGCATTTTTCAAAAACCCATTTAATTTTCCCAAAAGGAACTTGGTTAGGGAGCCCTTAGAATGGTCAAATCAAGTTTGACTCGTAGGTAAACTTTAGCTAGATTTTTGAGGGGTCAAACTAACTCCTATAGTTGAGGTTAGGTCATTTTTGAACGCCCACTTGATATACCTATGGGTAAGGGACATTTTTGGGCATAGGACCACTCACATGTGATTGCCAAGTCACTTCAAAATTGACCTTTTCTTGATAGATGGAAATAAGCTTTTAGAAGATCGAGTCTTGGTAAGACAACCTTCCATTCTTGTGTTGGATGCACTTCCCCACCTTACACTTACCTTTCCAGTTTTCTCTTTTAGAAACCTTGTAAGAAGGTTGGGAAGACCAACCTATAAGCTCTCACCATCCTCTTCCAAGGAAGTTGGAAAGTGTGAGGAGAGAGTCTACTTAGGAGAAAAATTCAGACTTAGAATTTTTATCACCAACTCTCCACTCTTGGAGATCAAAAGTAGTTGAAGAAATTGAATTTTGAAGAAGAAACTTTAGTAAGGAAGCTTATAGTTGGTGGATCTTGTTGGCTTGGGTTGGAGGCTATTCATCAAATCTCTCATCTTATTCCATTGTAGGAGTTAAGGTTGGTGCATTGACACCCTTAGGTTTAAATGCATTGTCACCCTTAGGTGAAAATCTACATGTTGTTAAAATTTTGTGTTTGCAACTTGAGTGTTGTTTTATTTTGAGTATTGGATGAGTTATTGCATTGTAGAATGCTTACATGTGTATTTTGTTATGGGAGTCAAGACCAAACTCACCCTTGGGAGGGTAGAGTAGTCTTGGGGTGAAGGGAGTTTGACATTCATAGGGTGTAGTGTCTCTCTTCCGGGAAGAGAGGGAAACAAGGATCCGGGATCCTTGCTTTACCTGACCATCTTTTTTAATCATTTTCTTTGTCCATAAATCTAGCATTTTCCCATGATGACTAAACTTGTCAAGCTTGACATGAATGAAAGATCAGATGTCTTCAGCTAGTACAACCCCAATAGGTATATTCGAGAAAGCACCAGCCAGATTGACTTCCATTGCCTTGTACAAAGTATTCTCAAACTCTGGATGAGGCTCAATTGTAGCATCAACAATAACTGGATTGGCCATGACAGATTCAACGAATTTTCACTCTAATTGAATCACCAGAAAACCCTAGATATTCTAATTTGTTTCAACACTCACAATGCTTCTTGAATTCACGATGAAATGAGATTTGTCGAAGAGTTCTCCTTTTATTCTTTCACCCATTGCCTCACATTAAATACTTGTGAGATGTCATCCACTTTCCTCGAATTGTGTAATGATATGTTGGACTTATGTGATGATATACTTAGTCAGGCATTCACACACTCTACTATGCTAGTACTGTAGCCTGACTTTCTTTGGCAAGGGAGGAAGATATTTCTTTGATTAACCCCCTTTAGGCCAAAGCCTCATGTCCTTCAGTTTCCAAATGAAGTGTCTGCACTGGACCTAGGTACATCTACAAACTCTTTCTTTCTCCAGCTCTTCATCTCTGCTTTCACATCTTCTACATTGATCTTCTTTGTCGATTTATTTGGGGCTTGAACTTCACTCCTTTTGTATTGTCTTGCCATGTGTCCAAATTTGTTGCAGTTGTAGCATCTGATATTTACCAAATCTTGTCTTGACCTGCAATGGTTAGCTTTGTGTCCAAAAATATTGCATTATAACATCTACATTTAAAGTGATTGTATCTATTTTGATTTATGACTAGATTTCTCCATTGATTAGCTTTGTGATCATATTTATTGCATGCATAACATCTACTAGAGAATAACGTAAAATTTTGACTCATGCTACTCCTACATTCTACTGCCTTATGAACTATTTTATTGCATTTATAACAAGAGCCATTAAAGAAGGTGTTCTTCTTACTTACCTGTTCCTCGATCGGTGACTTACCTTTATCTTCCTTGGTGGATTTTTTGGAATCTATTGCTTTTGTTTGGAGTAGATCCTCTTTTGATTGTGAACATTCACCATATTCACTTTTTGTATCATTTCTGGTTTCTAAGGGCTTCTTCGTAGCTGTCATCTTATCAGACTTACTTGATTCGGGTTTTCTCTCTTGTTTCTTTCCTTTTTCTAGATCTACTTTTAGAGATGCTACTTCTTGTTTTATATTTTCACATTCTTCTGATTTACATTTCACCATTTTGTTCAAATATTCCTTGGCCTTTTCATTGTCTTCATGTTTGACTTTCAAATTTGTAATAGTGTTATTTGCTCGCTTAAACTCTTCACTGACTTCTTTATGCCTTATTTAAACTTCTGAATCTCCTATCTCAACTTCTTAATGCATTTGTTTGCCAATTGGATATTTTCTTTCAGATCTTTGTTTTCATTTTCTACTGCCTCAAGATTCTCTAGGGCATTCCTAAGATTTTTGCTTAAGTCCATTAGTTCAACTTTCTATATCTCCTTTAAGTGGGTTAAACTCTTCCAAAGGACTTGGCTTTGATACCAATAGTTGAATATCCAGAATACTGAGAGGGGAAGGGTGAGTCAGTATTCCCTTGAACTTATTAAAACTTCTAACTAACCAATTACATAATTTATATGCACTAAATAAAATTAAAACATAACATTGGATTTGTATGTGGAAAACCCAATATGGGAAAAAACGCAAAGAGAGTGATCTCTCAAGTATGACGCCACATGTAGCTAGTTACACAATAAAAAATGCGTGGCTCACTATTGGTGGGGGCTGACTGCCTAGTGGAGCTCACTACCGATATATAAAAAAATGAACTATTAGAGTTGCATCTAACATATGCATGAATTACAGTTGTTTTGAAGTGCATAAACTACTTTTTGCATCCACTATACATACACTGCATAACAATATTCACATCCACAAAACCTTTTTGCATATATAATATGCACACAATAGTTATTTTTCAACAACCATATCTCTAACTTGCAACAACAAAAACTCTTGATGAGATGTCAACTTCAATCTTGATCCAAAGATACTTTTTATAACAAACCTCCAATATGTTTGAATAGGACCAGATCTGAATTCGCCTTGTAGATTATGCCTTTCATCACATCCAGATGTGACCGAACCCAATATACCTTTTGGTAAAGTAGATACCGGATCTCAAAGCTGCATGAAGTAAGCATACATACATAGCATAATAAAGAAATAAATTTATACTTAAGCAAACTACCAAACCAAACCCAAAACATAAATTCCAGACCAACCCACATCAATGACCACAGGCCAACACCCTCAAAAATGGTACTACGATGTTCACGATGAGTCATAGATGTATTTTCTCCACCAAAAGATAATAAATCCTTCTCATACACACCCATAATAGATTCATCAAAATATTCCTAGCTATCCAAACAATAAGGAAATTGACATTTATGGTGATAAGGAGGTAAATCAAAATAAATACCCATGAAATCCCCAAGCACTTCCTTTGAAGAGAAAACATCCATAGGAATTTCACTAGATGTTGATGTGAAATTAATGTACTTAGGATGGACCAACTCAAGAGGAAGAGGCTCAACAGAAATCATGTTGACATTCAACCATGGTTTTGTCTTTCGGGATGCATGACGGTATCCAAGTCTTATATTATGATGACAGAGTTTAGGCTCCAAAGAAACTCAAATACCGTGCTCATTAGGTCCACAAACTCAACAATCATAACCATATTTAGAAACAAGATTGAACCTCAAACCATGAATGCAATGTAGCTCTCTAGAGGTTGGAGGATGAAAACCATAAATGTGATCAACATGAAAAGTATCACCTGACTTTATAGACGCATAACCATCCTGCATCGCCAAGGCAAATGAGATCTTAGGGATCTTTATGTGGACTAGATTAACTTTGTATTCACCAAATGAGCATCAATAAAGTCCAAAGATCCCTAGTCATCACCTAAGAATGTATTCACTTTAGATGGGAAAGATGATTTATGGGAGATGAAATAGAAGTCATTTGAACAAGAGTAGACTCGGGAATTTCTACCTTTAGAGGATCCTGCCCTTTAGGTGATTCTTCTTTAGATATGACCTCCTTCTTTTGGCCATCCCTTTTAGTGAATGCCACAAAAGCAGAAGTCATTGCATTAGAGGATAGTGATAGAACATAGTTATGAAAAGACAGAGTAATCATAGTCTAATTTACTACTGCCATTTGACATAAGTGCATAGCATCAGGATTGTTAATTTTAATACTTTCAGGTTGATATAAACTCAAAAATGAAATTTTAGTTCCTAACTAGTTTGATTAGTTGAAAGATTTAGAGTTTTCCAAATTTAGTGCTAACATAGAAATGAACAAAAATGAGAACAAGACATAGTTACCTTGGGAAAACCTCCTAGGAGGAAAAACCCAGCCAGAAAAGATCCTAAGATTTGATTATGGATTATAGTCATATAATTATTACAACACTTATCTCAAGTATTTGAAGATGCAGATGTTGTTGTCATAAGAAGGATGGCAACTTGAGGTAGTTGTCTTCAAGATTAACTTGTTGTCACAGTGATGATGATTGCAACCACTTAGATGATGTTCGTTGCACCTCTAACCTAGTTCACAATCCTTCAAGAGTGTTTGTTGTGCCTTCAATGGAATTCGATGTGCATCTACTAAAGTTCGCTGACTACTAATGATGGTTCGTTGCCTTCTAAATATGATTCACTGAACACATAGATGCCTTGTTGTAGGATGTCGAAGTATGAAAGTAATTGCTTCTTTAACCTTCTCATTTAGCAGGTGTACATTTCGCATAGAGAGAACTTGTGAATGAGTAATGAATGTGAGGTTGACATTTATTTATATGTGAAGCAAAGTCTTCATTAGGTCGGCTTTACTTTGTAATTAGCTTTATTTATTATTTTCCCTTTTTATCGAATTGCCTTGTTGAATAGGGTTGGCCCTATTTATGAATGACATGTTAGCTTGCATGTGCCATGGAGTAGCGTGGGGTTTTTGTGAGATGTTGTGAGGTATAGAGCCCAACCCTACACGTTGGAGAAAGGGTTGGCCCCTTGGGTGGATTTCAATGTTGCTCAAGGCAATTGGAATCCACCATCCCTAATTACAATCAACACTCCCTCTTAATTAGGGAGGAGAAACATAACTATAATCTTCCATCTTGCACACAAGCAAAGAATGGATTACATAATCAGAATTGTAGTCTTTCATCTTGCACACAAGCATACAATGGAACTACATAATATAATCTTTCAGCTTGCACACAAGCATAGACTGGATCCACCTTACATTGCCCGCAGAGGGTAGAGAGGATCTTTTCTACCCTCTTACATTGCCCGCAGAGGGTAGAGAGGATCTTTTCTACCATCTTACATTGCCCGCAGATGATGGTTAACAATTACTCTTCTCCCTAAGAAGATTACAATACCACCTTACATTGCTCGCAGAGGGTGGTTTGATACTACACAATGTATCACTGAGGTTGAGATTCCCTCTCAATCAGGGTTTCATTTTCCAAAACACCGAATGTGTCCCTGAAGTACACAAACTTCCCTTTGGACAGAGGCTTGGTAAGAATATTTGCAACCTGCTCATCAGTGTTGACATACTTCAGCTGAATGGCGTCTCTTTGCACCATATCTCGAATGAAATGATAATGAGTTTCCACATGTTTTGACCTATCATGAAACACTATATACAACTTTGATTATCACAATGAATAACTGAAGGATCCCAAGATTGACCAAACAGCCCAGCAAGAAGCTTACGAAGCCACACTACTTCTCTAGAAGCTACGCTTGCTGCAATATACTCAGCTTCAGCAGTACTTAGTGCAACTGAGGATTGTTTTCTGCAAGCCCAAGAGATCACTGCATATCCTAAGCTAAAACAAATGTTGGAAGTGTTTTTCCTGTCTTTGACACTTACAACCCAATCTGCATCTAAATAACCTTCCAAGGTTATTGAAGTGTTAAGTGGATACTTCAACTCATAACCAACTGTGCCTCGCAAGTATCTTAGGATGTGCTTGGCTGCAACAAGATGAACATGTTTGGGCATGCTCATGAATTCGCCGAGAGCATTCACTGCAAAGTGTATGTGAGGTCTAGTGTTAACTAGATACATCAGTGATCCAATCAACTCATTGTACTACGATGGATCTGTAAAATCAGAATTAGCTGCAGAAACACTTAACTTCTTTAAGTTAGATTCCATAGAAGTAGACATAGGTTTACAATCCATCATTCTAAATCTTTCAAGATATCAATAGTATACTTTCCTTAACTTAGAAAAATTTCGTTAGATTTTTGCCATACTTCTAGACCTAGGAAATAAAATTCCGAAGCTATTTCTTTCTTACATCTAATGATAAATTCATCTTTACCAGTAAGAAATAAATCATCCACATATAGAACTAGAATCATTGGATAACTTAAAGTAGATGTTAGAGTCAGCATTATTTTTACAAAATCCTAAGCTTAACAAGTATTTATCTATTCTTTCATACCAAGCACAAGAGGCCAATGAATAGCAACATTATGCAATATTATTAAGACAAGATATAAATTCAATCTCTTGGAACAAACGACGGAGTAAGCATAATAAAGAATACTCAAACCTCACAAATCATCCACCCGTGCCCCATCAACCTCTTATAGGAGAAGTGATGAATCTCCAATTATCAGAACTCAAGATTGTATTAAGGTCCATAGTTGATCATTATCTTTGGTATTACAAAACTAAACAAGAAAGGTTTGCACTAAAACATCAAGAGCAAAAGGGATCTTTAATACACTTCTAAAACAACAAGGAGCCACACATAACTTCTTCATAAAACATTTATAGTATATCTCATTCTTCACATAAATGGTTAGATTTGAAGGTTGAGAACATCTCAAAGCTATGTTCTGTAACACATGATTACTAGAACAACTTATAACATTGGTGTAACAATAAACGAAGGTAATAGTTCACTCAAATCAGAAAAAGAACATAGAAAACACCAAAGATTGAATGCAACCATAATATCCATTAGTTCATCTATTTGCAGTTCAGTCCAGAGGAAGTAATCAAAAGTAAATCAAAACAAGTGAGCACTGATAAAACTGATCTAACAACAACATCATTCTACAAAATGATATTAATAAAATACTATTTGTTAACCACCAAGCACAATTTATACTTGATCAAAACCAAACAGATCTCAAGGTAGTTTATGATAGTAGAAGAATCCCATACGTCAAAAAAGCACATGAAGAAGATCTATATTATACAAACTACAAATTTATGTAATAGACAGGAGAAATAAGTTTTTTCATCTAGCATTAACCATTGCATACTACGAACATGATTGCAGATCATCTTTCAACTAAACTTTTCTATCAGGAACACCTATTAGTAAAATTACACATAGGCCAAAATATTAAGTCAAAGTGATCTCGATCTGTTCATTAAGAGTTATCTCCATAATTAATAGAAAATAAAATTCCTACACCTCAGTCAGTATACTTATATCAATGATGCCAAGGCAAACAATCATTATCTCCTCATTACTATACACATCTCCATAAGTCGTTCATGTCAAGTAGACCTCAAGTCAACAAAAAAATGTCATGAATGAAGATCATTAAAAAAACATAACTCACTTAGAATGCATATAAGTATTCATCACAAGAACACTTAGAACTTTTAGATCAAAAGTCAATAATAGAACCAGTCCATATTATTTACCATAATAACAATATCTAAATTACATATGCAGAGAACATAACAAGTATTTAGATCATAGTTATATAGATGACAATTGTGGATGATGAGTCCAAGACATTCTCGATTCCAATCAAAACATTAATGAAGAATCGATCTATAATACCTTGCAACACTCAAACAAAAATTTAGAATACCTTCTAAGTTCTAACAAAAAAAAGTATGCAAATCAAAGATCATGATGATATCTAAATAATGTTCTATATTAGATAAGTCTACCAACTAAGGCAATTAGAATCATAAAATCAATACGACCTAGAACTAGGTCAGCCAAACGATAATACTTCAATCTTTTGGATAAATATATCTTGCAATCAAGAATGCAATGACTCAAAAAATACTTAGCTTGAATGACGCTGAAGAGTCAGATCTTCAAGCATACAGGACCAAGATGTGACCATCCTAAACCTTTGATCACAAAACCTTCTCAATCTCTCCTCGATCCTGCAGCCTGTCATCAATTTTACGACAGCAAGAAAGTGCAAGATCTAGGCTACAAGATGCTAGATCTGATTACGGTTAGTACAACTTGGCTCTGATACCATGTTAATTTTAATACTTTCAGGTTGATATAAACTCAGAAATCAAATTTTGGTTCTTAACTAGTTTGATTAGTTGAAAGATTTAGAGTTTTCCACATTTAGTGCTAACATAGAAATGAACAAAAATGAGAACAAGACACAGTTACCTTGGGAAAACCTCCTAGGAGGAAAAACCCAACCTAAAAAGATCCTCAGATCTGATTATGGATTATAGTCATATAATTATTACAACACTTATCTCAAGTATTTGAAGATGTAGATGTTGTTGTCATAAGAAGGATGGCAGATTCAGGTAGTTGTCTTCAAGATTAGCTTGTTGTCACAGTGATGATGATTGCAGCCACTTAGATGATGTTCGTTGTACCTCTAACCTAGTTCACAGTCCTTCAAGAGTGTTTGTTGTGCCTTCAATGGAATTCGTTGTGCATCTACTAAAGTTCGCTGACTACTAATGATGGTTCACTGCCTTTTGAATATGATTCACTGAACACATAGATGCCTTGTTGTAGGATGTCGAAGTATGAAAGTAATTGCTTCTTTAACCTTCGCATTTAGCAGATGTACATTTCACATAGAGAGAACTTGTGAATGAGTAATGAATGTGAGGTTGACATTTATTTATATGCAAAGCAAAGTCTTCATTAGGTCGGTTTTACTTTGTAATTAACTTTATTTATTATTTTCCCTTTTTATCGAATTGCCTTGTTGAATAGGGTTGGCCCTATTTATGAATGACACGTTAACTTGCATGTGGCATGGAGTAGCGTGGGGTTTTTGTGAGATGTTGTGAGGTATAGGGCCCAACCCTACACGTTGGAGAAGGGGCTAGCCCCTTGGGCGGATTTCAATGTTGCCCAAGGCAATTGGAATCGGCCATCCCTAATTACAATCAACAAGGATTAGCCTTGACCGTAACTACTTGATTATTAGTGATAAAATTAACAAAACCATGAAGGGTAAATGAGACAACTCCTAAGGCATGCAACCACGACCTTCCTAGAAGAAGATTGTAAGGTAGAGGCCTCGGCATTACATATATCATAGTTGGGATAGTAACCGGTCTAATCTTCAAAGCCTTTTCATAGTAACTAAGGTAGTCTTACCAATATTATCAAAACCATAAATGAACAAAGAGGATGCAACAAGAGCATTTGGATCTACTTTGATTTTAAGTAATAAGTCCAAACTACAAACGTTGAACACTAAATCGATATCAACAAGAGTCCACCTAATACCAACACCATTAACATAAATGATTCTCATCAATGGGTCTACTAAATTCCTCACTTTCAGAGATAAAAGTTCATGTGGATAAAACATAACATTTTGGGTATCCATGTGAATATGATCCATCAATGCACTCACGTCTACCAATTTATCAGATAGAGTCCACCTAATACCAACACCATTAACATAAATGACTATCATCAATGGGTTTGCTAAATTCCTCACTTCCAGAGATAGAAGTTCATGTGGATAAAACGTAACATTTTGGGTATCCATGTGAATATGATCCATCAATGCACTCACATCTACCAATTTATCAGAAGAAGGTAACATAATCTTTTGAAGAGCCTCTTGAAGCATACCTTGATACCCTGGAGTAGTATGAAGCAAATTTCATGGTGAGATCTTAGCGAGAGTAACACAAAGTTGCTCAACTAGATCATAATTACTAGTTGCTTGGCTATGGGTTTAGGTGCTTGAGGAAGTTTAAGTTGAAAATGTAAAGAAGTAGTAGGTTGGCTAATATTTTACTTATTTACTCATGTACTATAGGTATGTGCAACAACGTTATAAGAAGTGTTCATAGAGTAATTAAATTTTGTACATAAATCTAGAGAATTACTTTCAAAAGGTTTATCGTATATAGATGTGACTTTCTTCAAAGATGGACTAGCTACAATCACGTAAATAGCTAGTCTCTTAGGCTTTTGATTAGTAGAGACTATGATAGCATTTGTGAACTTTTCGTTATTCGAAAAAGAGTCTACACACGAGTCATGCTCAATGACTTTATGACCAAAAGGGCATGCCTCTAGTAAATCATCCAAGTCATCATCCAACATATCAAAATCATATTTCGACAATACCTTATTGAATGCATCAACCTCTAAGAGAAAGAGATCCGAGATAAAGCATTCACATCTGGTTCACCAAAATGTAGAGGACGAGATTCGCTACCCTCAAGATGGTAGGATCTCAAGGAGCAAGCCTTCCTTCACTACCTCACTAAACTAGCACTTTGGTGAGCTAGGGAGATATGATAATAATCAAACAAATAAAATTATACTAATGTACAAAAATAGATATTTTGATTGTATAGAATGGAAACTAACAAAATGCAAGTGTTACCGTGAATCTGGCAGAGTATCAATTTTAAGACATCAACGCATCGCACGGACGTCTGCACGTCGCATTGTCGTCTATACAGCCTGAGGACAAAGAACCACACAAATTCACTTCAATCTCAGCTCCATGCTTCGAACCTATTTGCCACATACACACACTCAAACAAGGGGAAAATGTTGGGCCTCTCTAGGGGCTTGTCTCAATCAAACCCTTGCTTTGGTGTTTCCACCTCCACGAATAGCTAGATAAATAGATTTGGATGAAATGATAAATGCATTCATAGAATTGATCAAGAAGATGATATCAAGCTATAATAGATAAGAGAGAAGAAAAAGTATTTTGTAGCCAGGACCCCTCTCTTGAGATAACAGTGTGAGTATACTTTGAGAGAAGACTAAGCAATTGCAATATTGAGTGTCTATTTTGATAGAGCTTTGCTAAGGGAATGAGAGCAAGAGAGACAAGAGTGAATGTCATTGCAAATTGAGGGAGAAATAAGATTTTTGTTGCTCTCCATGGGCGAGAGTGATAGTTTCGAGCATACATAAGCCAAGGGACACGCATCACCAAAAGTTTGATGTCGAATATGTTGATTTCGATTTAGAATATTCGTGGGACATTTGCATGTCGCACTATCATCCAATTCAATTAGTTCCAAAATCATCTCAGGGTGGCTAGTGCTACTTCATCTTTAGGATCCATGATATCGGAACGATAAAATCTCAGTCATGAATTCCATCATAAATGCACCGAGCTCAATGTCAAAGTGTAATAAATGCACTAGTACAATTTGTGACACTAAAAGTGTAAAATTTAGATGGATTATTTTGTGGAAGGATAGAATTCTGATATGAATTTTTTATTTGGATCAATTTGGATAATGTTTCATATAATTATTTCCTTTTTGTGAAAATTGACTCGTAGATGTGTTCTGAAAAACTTGTAAAAATTTGTGAAAGTTGCATTGTTTTGATTTTGTGCCACATTCATTGGTGAATGTGATGAGCCTAGGATGTAGGTACTAGAGAGGATTATGGGAGTGGCTCCCAACGTGACCCTGGACCAATAGTTGTAAGTGGTTATTGCATGTGGGAGTCATTTAATCAAGTGAAAAGTAATAAAACATGGATAATGAACTAATCAAGATAATGGTTGCCCAACACATGCCTTAAGTGCTAGTAAAGCCTAAGGATGTGATTGGGAAGACAAGTCTACTCTTGAAGCTATGATACTTGTATGATCAAATGTCCTTGTCCATATCAAAGGGTCTACATGGTAGCTAAGCGTGTGCTTTGTGATGACATTCCTAACTAGCTATCTAGCATCTAGTCATAGTGCCCAAAAGATGTATTGTTCATTTCCTTAGTGTTGAGTCCTTTATTTCTTTCTTGAATGTTGTGTACTCTTCTGTAGTGTCATAAAATTGCACCCTAGCAATTTTAACCACATTTGAAGTCCTCACTTTGGCGATGACACCTTCCTTTCTGACCAAGACCCCTTTCTGCACCTTCACCCTCCTTGTCTAGGCCCTGTTTCTGCATTAGACCATATCTGGGCCCTAAAATAAGGCAGGGCAGGGGCGTGGCGCCCCTATCCTCCATAGGACAAGGTGCCCTTGTCCCCCTAGCACAACCCATGTCCCCACCTCTTAGGGTGGCCCTATGTCAGGTTTGCCCGATTTCCTATGCACAATTTGATCTTCGAGGTTTGCAATTCCTCTTTGTCAACCTTTGACGATTGAAATTAATCCTCTAGGCATGTATAAAAGGAGATTCAATTCCCTCATTTAAGAACAAGAACAGATGAGAAGGATGATAGGCATAAGGATAAGATACGGGATTTCAAGGTCTTCATCAACCATTCAAGCATTCAAGTCTTCTTCATTCATTCATTGGAGCAACATTACAACATTCATTTGCAAGCATGTGTGTGCTAGGGTTTTGTCATGTTACATGTCATTTCATGCAATACTTGTGATTATAGTCAAGAAGCAAACCAACCATCATCAACAAATTGCAGATCTACAAGGTATACACTTCCATCATTTACATTTCAGCATTTGCAATTACTTTCTTTCAAGGTTGATTCCTCAACCGGGGTTTGACTGAGGCAAACCCCTATCCGCAACCCTTCTTCCCCTCTTTTCTGTGTGTAGGTTGGGAGGTGTGCAGTTGTAATTGTAGGTTTGGGCTTCATTTGCAGAGATGGGAAAATCCTTTTCGTTCCACGGATATTGTGGAGGACCATGTACATTGTCGCCATGGTCCCAATGACTTTTCTCCAAATTTGCAGGGCAGATATGTATCAGTCTAATTAGCTCAAATCCGAAGTTACAGCGCTATCCCGAACCGATAGCTCCTCATTTCACTCAATTTCTCTCTCTTTTCCTCATTGTCAACAAGTCAACTTTTCGATTTACAAAAGAGGGTAAATCACCCTTCAACCCTTGCAATCCTCCGGGAATTCACATCCTTGTCTCTTTGGGATTTGGATCTAGTGGATTCAAGCCCCTCTTTTAAATGTAAAGTTCTCCCAAGTGAAAAATCATCCTAGTGACTTCCTTTCTCTCTCTTGGGTGGGGAGTCACTAGAGCTCAATTTTTCCACTTTACATCTTCATGCTTGGATGCGCCTGTGCCTTCTCCCCATGTTTCTTACATGTGTGAGTGATTGGTTGTGTCATTGATGATTATGTCCACTAATGGTTTATTATGTTCCTCCATTGGTGAGTGTTCCCAATGTGAGTGTTTTGTTGTGCCATTGGTGTCCATGCCCAATGAGGATTTGTACTTGTCCTTTGATGTTGTTGATTTGTACTCGTACTTGCCATTGGTGTCCATGCCCAATGAGGATTTGTACATAAGTGTGTATACTTATGTATGGTGTGTGTAAACCCTCTCCCTATATGTTAGGTATGAGTGTTCTTGTGGTCAATGTGACTATCTCCTATCATAAAGTGGATCTTTTGATTCCATGTGCTCGGGTGGTGTGTACGCCACTATTGGGGTCCAAAGAATAGTAGACCAAGATGCTCAGTGGATCAACTTCTCATGTATTTTCTTATGATCTTTAGTTGTTTGATTGCTATGTAAATGTATATTTAAGAACCTTTTGGGCATTAAATGTCAAAGGTCCCAGGTTTGTCAAACATCAGACATCAAGCCGCTACAATTCCTTGTTCAGTCTTGGGAATGTTGACCCTCGAAACCCCCATTGTCCTTCAGACATCAAACTTTTAGGCTTCCTTCAGTTGAGTTTTCCTTCTTGTGGGGAATGAGATAAGGTGTATGAGTGGACTGGAGGTGTCAATGTCCTCTTCCTTCTCCCTATCCCAAAATCGATTATGTCTTTATCTAATTGAATTGTGTTGGCTCCTAAACAACCTTTAGTAGTTTTAGTTTTTTAGTATGTCGGATGTTTTAATGTATACTTTGATATGGATTAGAGGTTGATGATTTCCTCATCCTATCATTGTGTGGGCAATGAGAGAATGGGATTGTAATTTTGTACCTCCTCATCCATTAGGTGATGTTACTTCTATTTGGTATTTTCTATCATGGTGGACTTATCCTATGACCATTTTACCTTTCGCTAGTAGCACTTTGCATAGGCAATGGTGAGGTTATTCTAGTCGCCATCCCCATTGTGCCTTGGTGTTCCATGTGACACTTGTATGCATATTGTAGTGCAAGTTTAGTTTGTCATTGTTGTTTCAAAAAAAAAGTGTTATTCTATCAAGTTTTGCCTTCACCCATTGGGCGGGGCACTACGCGGTCAACCATTATAAAATTTGAAGCAAATTGTGTTTATGCACGTCTAAGTAGTTGCAAAGGAACATTTTTTCTAGAAATAGCATGTGATAGAGTGATTTACAATAAATGTATTTTTTAAATATTTGCAACTACCTCACTAATCTAAGGAAACTTAATACGCAAATCTTTAAGAAGCAAGCTCATGTGATAAACCACATATGGTGTCCAAAAAAATTTTGGAAATTCATCTTCAATCCTCCCTCCTACAAGACATTGTTTGAAGCATTATCAGTTATAATTTGCACAACATTATTTCTCCCTACCTATTCAATTGCTTCTTAAAAAAGACTTGTCAAATATGTTGCATCTTTCACATGATTTGAAGTATCATCTGATTTGATAAACATTGTACCCTTCGGTGAAGAAACAAGAATATTAATTAGTGGTCTATGTGCAATACGATCCAACCATATGAAACTATAGAAATGCCTATATATGACCAACTACCTCTAATGTCTTGTAGTCTTTATTCAATGTGTGTCTTCTTATCCTCTAAAATAATAGTGCAAATTTTCTTGTTACTTAGAGATACATATCCTTTAGGCAGATTATTGGCCATCCTCATAGCCTCTTTCCATAAAAGAGACCTAGCTATGTTGAATGGCATTCCACAATGAAGAAAAGTTTCCCAATAGCAACATCTAGATTATATTTGCCAATAAAATCAAACATTTCCCTAATTTCATATCCATAAATAGATGTAGGAGTACTTGAAAAGAGTGGCACCCTTGGTTGAGAATCTTTTGATTGTTCCTTAGTAGGTTTTAAGACTCTAAAAAATTAAACTCTCTAATCAAATTACATTTTTCTCCGTTTGTAATTTTATCACAAACAACTATTTGTCCATTCTTTCCAACCCCCTATAAATTATATCAAACTCGATCAACTAAACCAACCTTGTTTTTCTTGCAATATGGGCAAGTCCATTGCCTACTTCCAGAACTTCCATAATTTATTGTTGAATAATTTCTAGTTATTGTGACAATCTTCCACAACCTCTACTCAAATACTCTATTTGTTTTGTTATATTTTATGTGGTGATTGACTTTATAATTCAAACATAAAAGGATTTGAAGAAGCACAATCCATTTTTCCTCAAATACCTATTTACAAGTATTAAAAATCAATTCATGTTCTAAAGAAATAAACATACTGGATTTGTAATGCCAATTCTTCTTCTTAAAAATCTTTCGCTCAATTTGTAATTATAATCTTCATTTCAACCATTTTATAACAAAATTAAAAAAACTATATATGATATAGTTATATTTAAAACAACTTCAACTATATATAAAAAAAATTACTTAAGTTATCTTAATAAATTTAGAAGAAACAAAAAATATAAAACATATTTTTTATATTTTCAATTTAAATATGACTTATAATAAAAAATCTAAAATAATAATATAGAAATTTAAATCTTCTAAAAATTATTTAAATTCATTGTTATTTATAAAACATCTATATTAAATAAATTATTTAATAATATATTATATTAAAGTAATCAAATTTCCACAATCCATATTAATATTCTATAGTTGCTTCTAGTTTTGATTGTGTGCCCTTGTTTTGAATCAACGTTTGGGATCACACTTTGTGATCCATCATCGGGATGCTAAGAGAATGCAATTTACAATCTTTCATATCCTTGCATTCTCTTAGCAACTTGATGATTGATCAAACAGTGTAATTTGAAATGTTGATCATGTAAAAAAAGGGCACAAAATCAAAACTAGAAGCAACTATAGAATATATTATATTTTTTATTAAAACATGATTAAATAAAACCAAACTTATTTTTAAAAAATTAATGCTTAAAATAACAAAACTTATTTTATTCAAAAAGGTAGTGATTAAGAAGAGTAGATGGAGATACGCGCAACGAACGCCAGGGCGGCGAAAACCCTAACTGCAGCAACATCGGTAGGTGGGTGCCCTTCAACCTGCGATGGAGAGGAAGGTGCATATGACAATGATGGGAAGGATGTGGATGACCCTTTGGCTTTGGTACCTGTTTCTCAACCTGCTTGTGGAGCGGCTGCCCTCTGCAACACTATCAATGGTTGCTCTGATGATGGCGTGGTTGCTAAGGCTTGTGGGTTTAGTGATCTCGTTAAGGGTGTGGAGGAGGAGCTCCTCCTTGATACTCTGCTGGAAGACATTGAGGATGATGAAGACGTTTCCCTCTTTTCTCTTTGGCAAGAGGAAAAACAGAGGGTCCAGCTGAATCGTTATGTTTTGGGTTCTAAACCTGTTGCAGCTTGTTTTGATGGGGGTGGCATTGGGCTCATACTTCGAAGGGGCTTTCTTCTTCCTGAACCCAAAGACCTTGTGGTGGGTGTTGAGGTCTGCCCTCTTGCCCTTGGAAGGACTCCCAATGCTTCTAGGATTGGTGTTCCTTCCTTGCAGAATGATAACGTTTTGTTGGGTGTGAGTTTTCTTATCCTGCCCGAGGCCTCCTCTGACATTGCGCCTTCTTTCAATATTGGTGTGATGGATTCCCCTAGCATTTCCACTCTTGTTGTTGGTGGTGTGACTATTGCCCCTGTTGTGTTGTGCTTGGAGATAGTTGCTCCTACACAAGATATAGTTGAAGGGTCTGATCTTGTTACCCCTCAGTTGGGTGTGGATGTTGAGGTTGAAGAGATGTTTACTTCCCTTGAGTCTTTTGTTCCTACACAGACCATGGAGGATGGGATGGAAATCGATATCCCTGACTTGCTTGCTTGCAGGATGGAGTCTTCGTTCAGTAACTCTCTTGTTGGGAAATTTTGCAGGAATCATCCCAACGTGGATGTCGTGAGAAGATGGATGGGTCGGAGGTGGAACCTAGGAGGTAAAGTTGAGGTTGTTGCTATGCTTAACAATTTCTTCTTGTTCTCCTTTTCAAATCCAAATGATTGCTCTAGGACCCTTTTAGACGGACCTTGGTCTATGAGGCACAATGGACTTGTCCTTAATCATTGGACCCCTAGATTTAATCCTTTGAAGGAAGATACTAGTAAGTTTCTTGTGTGGGTCCAGTTGCCAGAGCTTCCTTTGGAATTCTAGGATGAGGAAGTTTTTCGACTCATTGCAAACACTTTTGGATAGTATCTTAATGATGATTTTGTCATAAAATTTAGAAAGTGTTTGATATGTGCTCGTTTTTGTGTGCTTTTGGAGAAAAACAAGGAGCTCCCTTCTCAGGTTTCTCTTTGCTCCAAGTTTGGAGTGTGGGAGCAGATTGTTGTTTTTTAAGACTCTTCTATTTTTTGCCATTGTTGTTGTAAACTAGGTCACTGTAGTGCCAGTTGCCCCAAGAATGAACCAGCGGGGAAAGAATCCATTTTGCTTCCCAAGGCTCTTTGGTTAATTCGGATCTCTTTAAGTTCATGAAACAACCACTTGAACACACTGAAGGTGTCAATTGCATGATCACGAGCCATCCTCAACACATTTTCATAATCCTCCCTCTTATAATTTAGCTCATCACTTTTGGGATGAAGGTCTGCAATACCAGCCACACCCACATTACCAGTCTCCTTATAGGACGGAGCATAGGTCGAGACATAAGGGTTATCGGGGTTCTTAGCATCATCTGCCTTCTCACTAGAAGAGGGGGAGCCATTCTCGGTCGAAGTAGAGGAGGACATAACAATGTTCTTATGACCTTTGGAACCCTTCCTCATCTTGGGTTTAGAGCTCAAAGGAATTTCCATTTTAGCTTTTTTCAAGGCAGGGGGAGTCTCATCAGACCCAGACCCAGAGGCATCATTATCATACTCTCCCTCACTAGTCTCATCATTCTCAGAAGAAATGTGGATAAAATCATCAGGGGGAGGAAGAGCACGAAAATGGGCATCAATAAGAACTAGCAGGCCTTCATGCACGATGGGAAACTTAGCAAGGTTCTTACGATGGTCACTGAAATTAGCCCTAAGAGAAGACATGAGGTAGAAAGGGAAAGACATTTTCACACCATGGCGGAAATGATTCAGAATAACAAAGTGGTGGTCATACACCCTAGTATACCGACCATCCAAAGTAAGGTAATTCATAATTACCTTGAGAAGCTTCTGCCAGAAAGACTTAATGACCACAATATTAGAGTAGTTGGTCGTCTTCTTAACGATTTTAGCTTGCTCCTCCTCCTCCTCCTTGGGGAAATTTTGCACAACTTCCTCCGTGTACACCCTATCTTTGTAATACTTCATGCCATCCATAGATAACCGAGTGACCTGTGCAATAAGGGCTTCATCAACCAAGACCCACCGACCATGAAGAACAATCGTTCCATCCTTCTAGTTTTTAGCAAAATATTCATAACATCTTGATTTCGCCCTTGAAGCCTGTCAATGTATGGAGTGAGCCCACCTTTCTTCAGAATACGTCATAGCTTCTTTTCATTCTTAAGTTGCACACAACAAGGTGGCTCAATTCTTTTTCTCGCACCACCCATTTTATCGAGCTCTCTGTAATACTCTGCAACAAATTTCCAAAGTTAAAAGCAAACCTCCAGAAAATGTATAAAATCTCCCACAAAGCATGCAAAATAAATTCGCATCGATTCTTATGTTCTCTCTGGCCACCTGTCTCAGAAACTGAAGGTATTAGCAATTCTCGAAACACTCAAAGCCATTATGGCACTAGTAATCATTAAGTTTACTACCCTAACTTCGCTTGTAGAGCAGATGCATCGCAAATTCCGAGTCCAACCTGTCACCATGGGTCCAACAAAGGTGGGCTTTACACGTCACTCCCCTATTGGCAAGAAAGTTAGCAATCACATTGGCTTGTTTGTAAACATGGACAAATATGCATTTATCAAAGGTTTTAATAATATATTTATCTTTTTTCATCCAAATATAAACATTCCAAGCCGGAGTTGAATTGCCCTTTAGGTACTTGATAATGTTCTTTGAGTCCCCCTCGACCCAAACAAGCTTACAATTATTTTGTTTCGCAAGTTTTAAACTGTAAAAAGCTCCTATGGCTTCAACAACATTATTAGTTTGTTTACCCAGAGGGAGAGCAATAGCAGAAATGAAGTTGTCGTAGTGATCTCGTATCACCCCACCACAGCCAGCTTGACCAAGGTTCCCTCTAGCCGCACCATCGAAATTGATTTTAACCCATCCTTGGGGTGGGAAGTTCCAACTAATGTTGTCCCTGGGGTTGACCTTAGGTGTAACCATATGGTGACCAAAATCCCAGTCCTTGACAACATTAGCTTCATACTCCTCAAGTATATCACTGTGAGAGAGGACATTGGGGTTAACAACCAAGAGGCTATCAGAGATGGCTCTAGAAATTTTCTTCAAGACAAGATCAGAAGGGAGATGGATATCCCTGAAGACACAATTACTACGTTCTTTCCATAAACCCCACGCCATGTGAGGAAACACAAAAAACCAAAGCTTCTTTATGAAGGGATTTCTTGAGGGCGGGTTCCATTGGTGAACGAACTACTTAACAGCTCCCAATAAAGTCCAGCAAAGATCCCATTTTAGAAGCACCAAACTCCAAATCTCAAAGATGTAAGAGCAATGTAAAAACAAATGGTCCACAGATTCGGCCTCTACAAGCACAAGTAGCATCTATTTGGGATAGAAAAGCCTCTCTTAACAAGATTGTCAGTAGTTAAGATTTTATTAAGAAAGAGGAGCCAAAAAATCATATTGACCTTAGGAGAAAGGTCCTTAATCCAAACTTTAGAACACCGAGACACATGGTGTTCATCACAGACATTCGCGGAAGCCACATAAAACTTCCCATTAGGATTGAATTTCCAAATTAGTTCATCTTCCACAAATTCCTCCAAACCAAAAGAATTTAGGGAAATTTGCAAATGGGCGAAAGAAGGATTAATAACAAGAAGATTAACCTACTTACCCTCCTTCCAATAGTCAGCCACCATAGTGCCAAGAGAAGCCGCACAAAGATCCCTTAAAGATCCCAAAGTAGGATCAGAAGCAAGTGAGTGATTCCGGATCCAACAATCATCCCAAAACTGGATTTTTCTTCCATTCCCCAACTTCCAATAGGCTCCCCAGCTAGCCACATCCCTAGCCTTGAGGATATTGTTCCAAATATGAGTTCCAGCGAGGATATGAGAAGAACTCATAAAATCCTGCAAAGAATGAAAATTAGAAAGATATTTATTGTGTCGAGAATGTTAGCAAAGAATGAATATTAGAAAGATATTTATTGTGCCAAGAATGTTAGCAATCTTCATTTGGCGCTGCTTAGGGGTGTTGGTAAAATAGATATAACTTTTAGTTCTATTAACCATCTGTCCAAAGGCTTTTTCATAGAGATGTTGAGAATCGATTAGATGACTCTAGCTTCTCCAAAAAAAAGAGCTGCCCATTAAAATGGTGTCATCCCAAGCTATAATATTGTGGACAGAACCTCACTTTCCTTAGCAAAATTATCATTCAAATATCCTTCATTTTGGACTTTATCCTGGATTAGGACCAACTCCTCCTAAATAGCAGATTTATGAACAAAGATGTCCCCAAAGACTTCTCTATTCCACTTTTTAACCCTCTCCTTGGCATGCCTTAGCTTTTTAGCAACCCGAAAAATAGCAGAATCATCCACTTGAACATTCCACCAATCCTTCACGCTACTAGAAAGGTTTGGGTGGGAGAGCCACATTTTCTCAAATCTAAACAGAAACCTCCTTCTCAGACCATTTTTAGGCTCAGCCATCAGACATATACGAAAGTGGTCAGATCCAATTCTAACCATAGAATTCAGAGAACAGATATAATGATTGATCCACTCAACAGAAATCAAGGCCCTATCAAGCCTAACTTGAATAAGGTCAATCCCAACACGACGATTGGACCAAGTGAAAGAAGCTCGAGATAAATACAAGTCAACCAGACCTTGACTATTGATGAAGTCAGCTAAGTCCAGTTTGTTGTCAATCTGTATCTAGGATCCCCTAAAATTCTCAGCTTCCGTGAGAGAGGTATTAAAATCCCCCATTATCAGCCAGGCAGTATTGGGATAACGGCTACGAAAAGAAGAGAGCTTTAGCCATAATTTCCTCCAACAAACTTTATTATTGGAAGCATGCACGTTGGATAGGATCCAAGAGAACCCATCCCTCGAATGTTTAAACAAAGTAGCTACATTGTTACTATCGTGATAGATAGGAATGCCATGAATAAACTTAGTATTCCAGAAAGTAGCAACTCCCCCAGAAGCCCCATCAGAGTTGCTCCCTTGAGATCCGCAAAATTTAGAGTACTTAATTTTCTCCACCTTATCTTTCAACATTTTAGTTTCTTGAATAAGTGAAATATCCGGTCTATAATCCCTAACAATATTACGGACAAGTTTAATCCATGAGTTTTATTCATGAGTGATGCAAGGTTAATCCATGAGTTTTATTCAATTTCACATGCCCCAAAAAATGACAAATTGTTAGTAGGATCAGTAAAAAACAATTAGTTTACTCTCACAATCTACACTAGTACATAGGTAAAGTGAAAGATCAGTAAAATGCAGTTAGTTTACTTTAAAAATCTCCACTAGTATGCAAGTAAAGTGAAATATTAGTAAACATCAATAGGTGTACTCTCCATTTATATGCAAGTAAAGTAATCTTAATGAAAGGAGTAAAATTAGTTTACTCTAACAATCTACACTCTTACATAGGTAAAGAGTGTTGACTAGAAACTATAAAAAGTCATCTTACTTGAAACAATAAAGCAGAAGGTTCACAACTTCTTTGACTTAAAATGCCCTCAAAACGGATTTGCTTGCTAGAAATGATCGCCAATGAGAAGAAACATTTTGGTCATTGAAATGTGAAATGATGTTCTCTTGTCACATTTCTGGCAACAATGATCATATCTAGTAATTAGACTATTTTGCTTTTTTACAGTGGATGAAGAACTAGATGATTGTTCTTAGGAAGATAAATTTGCCAATTCTCCATCCACTATAAAAAAGCAAGCTACTCTACTTACTAGATATGATCTTTGTCTCCAAAAACATGACAACAGAATGTTGTTTCGCATTTCAACAACCAAAACAACGTTTCCCTTGGCCGACACCCGTTTTTATCAAGCAAATATGTTTCGAGATGTTTCCAATCAAATAAATTGTGAGCATTCTACTTTATCATTTCCAATCATAGCATTGTCCACTCTGCATGCGAGAGGGTTTCTCGAGTGTTGACCTATTAGTGATCTTTCACTTTACCATGTAATAGTACAGATTGTCAAAGAAAACTGTTTTTTTTACTAATCTTCAACTAAGATCACTTTACCACCATACCAACGAAGAGTAAACTAATTATTTTTTATTGATCATTCACTTTCCCTATGTACCAATGGAGATTGTCAGAGTAAACCAATTGTATTATATTGATCATTCACTTTACCTATGTACTAGTGCAGATTGTCAAAGTAAACTAATTATTTTTTTATTGGTTTTATTGATAGTTTGTCAATTTTGGGGGCATGTGAAATCGAATAGAACTCATGGATTAACATTGCATCATGTATCTACCAACAAACAAAAGGTAAACACATGCACTACCTTAATAAAAATATCATTTGCAAATCATAGCGTAACCTCCATACCTTATGGTTTGCGTGTAAAATATCTCAATATAAATATAGCTACAATTTGCATGCAAAATATCTTATGAAATATCTCAATAATTTGTGTATCTCGCAGTAATTAGTTTTTGAGAATATCTATAGTGAGTTTGGCAATATTTAATTTTTATAATTAGTTAGATTGCATTGACAATATTTTTTAAGTAGTTTTGTGTTTTATAAAAATCTTTAATTATTTAGCTATGTTTTTTAATAAAAGTAATATGTATTTATAAATTTATTCAATGATTAAATTTTAATGATATTATTATATTTTTAAAATTAGTTTTTTTCTTTTAAGCATTAAACTTTTAAAATAAAATTTGATTTGATTTAATTATGTTTTAATAAAAAATATAATATATTATTAAAAAAATATGAAATACATTATTTAATAAATAAGAAA
Source organism: Cryptomeria japonica (assembly GCF_030272615.1). Lineage (NCBI taxonomy): Eukaryota > Viridiplantae > Streptophyta > Pinopsida > Cupressales > Cupressaceae > Cryptomeria > Cryptomeria japonica. The sequence goes on along the minus strand of NC_081410.1, from coordinate 180,455,320 downwards.
TGAAATTTTTACATTACTATTTTAGATTTTTATTAAAAAATCTATTTAAATTTAAAATATAAAAATACATTTTATATTTTTGGTTTCTTCTAAATTTATTTAGATAACTAAAAGTAATTTTTTCATATATATAGTTCAATTTATTTGAAGTATAATTATATCTATATACAGTTTTCTTAGTTTTGTTATTAAAACATTGAAATGAAGATTATTATTCACGAATTGATTGAAATATTTTCAAGACGAAGAGAGCCAAGAATTGGTGTTGCAAATTAGGTATGTTTATCTCTTCCATCCATTAGCTTATCAATCATTTTTTATTGCTAGAAAACAAATTTTAAAACATGAATTGATTTTTTATACTTTGCAAATAGCGTTTGAGGGAAAATGGATGATGTTTCTTCAAATCCTTCTATGTTTGATTTATAGAATCAATCTACAAACCACATAGAATACAACAAAGCAAAAAGAGGGAATTTGAGTAGAGGTTGTGGAATATTGTCACAATAACTAAAAATTATTCAGCAACAAACTATGGCAGTTGTGTAAGTAAGCAATGGACTTGACCACATTTCAAAAAAAACAAGGCTACTTCAATTGCATGAGTTTTGTATCGTTTGTTAGGGGTTCGAAAGAAAAAATAAATAGTTCTTTGTGATAAAATTTCAAAAGGAGAAAGCATAGAATTGATCAAACATTTTAATTTTTTAGCCTTTAAAATTTACTGAGGAACAATCAAAAGATTTTCAACTAGGAATGCCACATTTTTCAAGTACTTCTTCTACCTTTATTTATAGATCTCAAATTGGGAAAATGTTTGATGTTATTCACATAAAAAAATGTAGATGTTACTATTGGGAGACTTTTTTTTAGTTACAGAATGCCATTTAACATAGCTAAGTCTCCTTTATGGAAAGAGACTATGCGGATGGTCAATAATGCACCTAAAATATATGTGCCTTCAAGTTATAAAAACTTCACACTGTTGTTTTAGATTATGAGAAGAAACACATTAAAGAAAGGCTACATGACATCAAAGGTAGTTGGTCACATACAAGTGTTTCTATAGCTTCAGATGGTTGGACCGACATTGCAAATAGACCATTAATTAATATTCTTGTTTTTCACCCAAGGGTACAATGTTTATCAAATCACATGATAAATAAGATCATGTGAATGATGCAACACATTTCATAGGTCCTTTCCAAGAAGCAATTGAACATGTATGGAAATAATGTTGTGCAAATTATAACAGATAATACTTCAAACAATGTTTTGGCAAGAGGGAGGGTCGAAGATGAATTTCCAAACATTTTTGGGACAACGTGTACATTTTAATGCATGAACCTACTTCTTAAAGATTTTTATAATAAGCTTCCTTGGATTAGTGAGGTAATGGCAAATCTGAAAAAAAAAATACAACATTTTATTGTAAATCACTCTATGTCACATCCTATATAGAGAAAATATGCTCCTTTGCAACTACTTAGATGTGCAAAACATGATTTGCTTCCAATTTTATCAAAGTTGAACGAATTCTGAAGGTAAAACAAGCATTAAGGCAAATGGTGGTGTCCACTAAATGGGAGAGATGGAGAAATAGACAAAGTAGTAGTAGCCAAGCATGTGACGAAATTGCTTATCTTATAATTGGTAGTGGGTCATTTTTATTCTAGCAACAAGCAGGTGATCTAAAAAAAAAAATAACCTCTATTTTTAAGTCCTTCCTCTTTTTGATAACGATAAACCATGCATGGGAGATGCCTTTGAGAAGCTAGATTAGATGAGGGAGAGACTAAAAGATATATTATCTATTACACCATCATTTGATCAAGAGACACATGATATTATTTAGCAATGTATTTTGAAAAAATGGATAATGCTTCACAATCCTCTTCATTCTATTGGATTTTTACTTATTCCACAATGTGTTAACAGAAAACCATGGTTGGATGATGAGGTTTTCATGAGATGGAAAACTTATATGGATAGAGTTTATTCCAAATAGAGAGGATTGTACTAAAATCAAGGAAGAAATGTCAAGATATAATGGAGTTGATAATTTTGCCCATAAAGGTGTTTCATTTGATTGATTGAATATATAGACCAAAGTATTCTAGGAGAATTATGGAACAAAGAACACCATTACTAAAAAATATTGCAATTCATGGGTTATCTTAGGTAAATTTTTGCATGTTTAGTCATATAACAGTTGAATAACAAATTTCTTTTATTATTAATTTATTTAAAATTGATAATAGTATTTACTTTTATTTTTCATATAGAAGTCACTAGTGCTTTTTCATGTGAAAAAATTGGAGTATGCATTCATCCATTCTATGAAGTGTAATAAGCTAGGTAGCAAAAAGGCCAAAGATCTTGTATATGTACTTTCAAATCTTTGTCTTTTATCTCAAGCTTCCACTGATCATAGATTGAGCCTCATAACATGTGGAACTATGGTAGCTTAATGCTGATGAAAAGGATGAAATCCAATAGAAGTACTTGAAGATGATGTAGACGAAAGTTTACTTTCAGTTGGATCAAAGAGAGGTGAAGCAAGCAGAAGCATTCCTTCAACATCAAGCCTTTGATGATATCTTTCAATATATTATATTTATGTAATTGCAAACAATTATGATAATTGTATTTTATTTCTTGAATTGAAAATCATTTTTAAATTATTTAAAAGTGATCAATAATATTCTTGGTCTTTATTTTTATTATGTTTTGTATTTTACAAACGTTAAGTTCATGCAATTTTATTTATGTGAAATAAAATTTTGTATATGTGTGTGTGTATTTCTTATACATAACCTCTAAATATTTTGTTTCTCATCACATTGTCAGTGTCGTTGCGTTTATCGTTTCTCATTTTCGGTAGCATAGAATGTCTCTAAAAGTTGATTTACAATTCAAGGTTAAATAGCAACTTACTCTAGCTAAGAATCTATTTCCTTAGTTACAGATACTTAAACCCAACAAGAGTTGCTTCATGACCAAGCAAGTGGATTAGTCAAATGCAACTCTAGTGACACTACAAGCCCATTTTCATAGCCTGTAGAAATCCTAGCTCCTTTCTAATGGTCTAGAGTCTAGAACGCGCATCCAAGGTTCATAGTATATCCAAGCATCAACACATCCCCACCGAATGCAACACATGCTTTTCTAGTGGTGTAAGACAATCTAATCAAATCAAAAAATGCAATATCAACATGTGCATTGAAACTTGTATGGTATCCATCATTAGCTTTAACAAGGCTAAAATCCTACAAACCAAAACACAACAAGCTACAAGCCACCCACAATATATTGGCACTACGAAATGTTGGTGTTGTAGCCTTCATCCCAAAAAGGGCCACATGGAAGATCAACCATTTTAACCTTCACGTGGGTTCTTTGGTCTTTGTGGCTTTGTAACAATATGTATACATCTATATCCTAAAATTTTATAGCATAAGCATAGCATAGTCATGGCTTAGACATAGCCAATGAAAGATAAGGGACCATATAATACCATGGTGAATATGTCATGTACACAACAAACAAATTCATAGAAAAATTTTAATAGTATTGTTAATAATTCTCTTTCATCAGGGAAAATGGTAGTATCCAATCCTCTAAGGTTTTAAAGCATTTTAGTGACAGGGACAAAGCTAAAATTTCCTCACCCCATCCCCAAATCCCTGTGTGTGTATTTATGTACATCCATATATATACATGCATATCATATATACATGTATACATGCATATATGCATACACACACACAAAACCAAAAAAAAAAAAAAAAAAATTACCCTATTTGTTTTGGGACACTACCATTTGATTACTTCTATTTGACATTTTAGTTTTTAGGTTTTGCAAACAAGAAGAGGGTTCAATAAACTGAAAAAATAAAAATAAAAAGGAGAGGTGAAGGAAAACAAAGGATTAAGAAGGTAAGAGGAAAACAAGGACAAAAAGGCATGTAACATATCCTTGTGTTTTTATATTTTTTTTCATTTATAGTCTCTTTTTAGTTCAAATAGTTGCAAATGCTTTCAAGTTCCAATTTTTTTCCAAATCTTTAATGTTGCTATTACAAAACTAACATATATCACATGTTGAAGTTTTTCAAACCTCCAAACCTTACAAACTTACTAATAGTGACTTGTTTAAACCTTCAAATCTAGTTTTTTTAACTTGAACTCAAACTTGCCTACCGTTTCTTATTATTTTTGGCATTCAAACACCACTATTTTTTATTGCTTATTGCGAGAAAAATCTATCACTCAAGTTTTTTATGTCAAGATGTTTTTAAGAATCTTCTTTTTTTGTTTTGTTATTTTTTGTTGTATCCATTTTCAAATCAAAATGGATTCATTTAGTGCTAATGATGATCTTGATATGGGTGATCACATTAAGGAGGAATCAACTAAGGGTAGCCAAAACCCACCCACAAACACAAGTAGTTCAATTGTTAAATGGGCCTTTGACATATAGTGTCAACATAAGTGGTGCAAAGTGTAAAGCACTTTGACTGTCACAATGCAACACCATGTTATCTTGCTTCACTTGCAATTCACCCAAAAGTCTATGAAGCCAAATTGTATCCTTGCTAGCCCGTGTTGTTGCCATATATTTTTCCTCAATAGTAGACAATACCACCACTGTCTACAACTTTGACACCCAACTAACAGCACCTCCAACTAAAGAGAAAACATAACCTGTTGTAGACTTTCTCTAATTTCTATCTCCACCAAAATATGCATCCACATACCCAAACTTGAAGACTAGTCCCACTTTAACAAATAGTAGCATTTTAAGTGCCTCTCAAATATCTGAGAATCCACTTCATAGTTGTCCAATGATCAATACCAGGATTCACCATGTACCTACTGACAACTCCCACTGCTTGTGCAATGTTTGGTCCGATGCACATCATAGCGAACATAAGACTTCCTACTACTGATGAGTACGATACATGAGACATTTATGTCTCTCTTCTTTTGTGCTAGGGCACTGTTGTGAAGACAATTTAATATGAATAGGAAATGGAGCACTAACAGGTTGTGCATTTTGCATATTTAAGCATTGTAGAACCTTCTCCACATAAGTTTTTTGTGACAACCATAATTTCTTGTTATTTTTGTCTCTATGTATCCTCATTCCAATAATATGATATGTATTTCCTAAGTCCTCCATCTCAAACTCCCCAGCAAGATGAGTTTTCAAATGAATGATTTTATACATGCTAGGGCCTACTACCAACATATCATCAACATACAATAGTAGTATAATAAAACTATCATCATCATACCTTTGAACATAGGCATAATGATCAAACTCACATCTACTAAAACCCAAACTCATCATGAAGGAATCAAACCAGTTGTACCAACACCTTGGTGCCTATTTCAAACCATACAATGATTTTCTCAACCTACAAACAAGATTCTCCTTGCCTCTTTCCTCAAAACCTTCTGGTTGTTGCAAATAAATCTTCTCGGAGAGATCACCATATAGGAAGGTTGTTTTAACATCTAATTGTTCTAACTCCAAATCAAGACTAACAACAAGTGCTAAAACAACTCTAACAATACTCAACCATACAACAAGTGAAAAATTTTAAATCAATTCCAAAATTCTATGCATACCCCTTGGCCACCAACTGAGCTTTATATCTCTCCAAATTGTCATTTATATCCCTCTTCAACTTGAAGACCCACTTGATCCCAATAGTTTTTCTCCCCCAAAAAGCAATGGCACAAGCGCCCATGTAATGTTCTTATGAAGAGCTTACATCTCCTCTTCCATAGTAACTCTTCATTTGCTTGCACATCCAGCTTCATAACCTCCTGATATGAACTAGGTTCACCAACATCAGTTAGTAATGCATAAGTAGAATTACAAGTAAGAGAGTACCCTACAGGTGCTTTGATTACTCTATTGGATCTCCTTAAAACAAGTGATGATCCACTGTGTGGCTCAACTAGTTATATTCTTCTAGTTGATCTTTATCTAGTTGCTCTTCATCAAGCACATATAGATGATCATCATGTTTTTCCACCTCTACTAAAATGACTTATGTACCTTGTTGTTCTTCACCTCTTTGCATTGACTTTTCATTAAAATAAACGTCTCAACTAACAATAATCTTGCAGGCAACAATACCCCACAACCTGTACCCCTTTGTACCTTCTATATAGCCAAGAAAAATATGTTTTGTGGACTTCTTGTCCAAAATCACGGAGAAATGAATAATCAGCTAGTTTACCTTTCCATATCTCTTCATGATTTATGTTATCAAGAGAAGTAGTGGGAGGTCTATTGATCAAGAAACAAGCTATATTTACAGCCTCACCCCAAAATTTCTACTCCAAACCAGCAATACTCAACATGCATCTAGCTCGCTCCATGATTATATGGTTCATGCGTTCAGCAACACCATTTTGTTGTGGTGTCCTAGCAACCATCAATTGCCTTGCAATTTCATGCTCACTGCAAAACTGGTTAAATTCTACTAAACAAAACTCACCTCTGTTATCAGTTCTAAGGCATTTTATTGTCTTACCTTTCTAATTCTATACCAAAGCCCTAAACCTTTTGAAACAAGAAAACACTTCAGATTTCTTGTTGAGAAGATTAATCCACACCTTACGAGAATAATCATCTATAAATGAAACAAAATATGAAGAAGTTCCAATAGATGTTACAGGAGCTTCCCAAGTGTCTGAATGAATTAAATCTACTACATATTTGCTTCTGGAAGTACTTCTAGAAAAAACTTAGTCTATTTTGTTTCCCAAACAAACAAGTTTCACAAAAACTCAAAGCTTTAGATTTTGCACCAAGGAGAGGGTTTCTATCTAGCAATACCTTGAGACCTCATTCACTCATTATGGCCTAGCCTTTGATACTAGGTAGATAATGAGTCCATCTCTACATCAGATAGCACAACAACCTCTCCAATGTCAGTTTGTCCAACCAACCTATAGAGATTGTCAGCTTTATCTCCCTTTAGCACCACCAAAAACTCCTTTTGTTACCTTGAGACAACTATTTTTACCACTGAATCGATAACCTTGTTCATCAAACACTCCAAGTGAAAGCAAATTTTTCTTTAAACCAAGTAGCATGCCTTACATGATGAATAGTTATAACTACTCCACCAAACATCTTGATTCTTACCTCTCCTTCACAAACAACTTCGCATGGTTTGTCATTTCCCATGTAAACCATACCACCAACACAAGACCGATAACTAGAAAACCATTCTCTATGTGGTGTCATATGAAAGGAGGCACCAAAATCAAGAATCCAAATATGAAGTAAAGAGCCTTTCAAATTAGCAGTTAATACCTCTCCATCTTCCAATGGTGTTTGAACTTCTGCAGTATTTGCCTCAAAAGTTGGTGTACTAGGATTCTCCTTGATTGTTGTCTTATCTTCTTCATCAATTTTCACACCCATTGAAGCCAACTTGCTTGTCAGTGTGTTGAAATCATTGAGACGGTATGTGACAAATGAATTGTCTTGCATTCTCAAATTATACAACTCCCTTCGTAGCAGAATTTTGTTTGCCAATGACTTCATCTCATACAACTTTGCAAGCTTATTCCACAAGTCATGAGAAGATTTCTTCTCTACAACATTGAACAAAACTAAATCTGCTAGAGATAACTAGATTGAACATGCTCTAGCCATGGTATTCCATTCTGATGTGCTCATATTTATAGGTTTTGATGCTACTCCTTTAAGCGCTTGGTCACATCCATCCTTCACCAGCAAAGCTTGAATCTTAAGCTTCCATGGAGCAAAATTAGAACCATTGAACTTATGCACCTCAAATCTAGTAACACTATGTCCTACCATTGATCACTTCTCAAAACAAACAACTTCTACAAAAAATAGCGTAAGCTCCGATATCAATTGTAAGAAAAAATTACAAGTGCAAAAATTGTAGAGAAGAACAATAGCACATAACACACATATTTTACATGGAAAAACTTGGTAAAATACACTAGTAAAAATCCACGACCAAAATGTCTTTTGTATTGATTCTCGCGAATTACAGAGTTACAACAATCTCAAAACTGTACATCAAAACATGACTTTGAGAAGCAAATAACAACAGAGTTGCAGAGTCCAAATTGAAGACAACTTACTAAATATAGTAAGTATGACTCACACAAATGCATGTATAATCCAAGATGACTCAACCACATCTAGATGAAAATCTAATTTGGACTTCACATACCAGCACATTAGACACCACCCACTCATCAACATTCTTGTTTCATGATGGACCTTACTTGTTGATGGCAATCAAGATCACACAAAAACTAAAAGATATGAATTTCAATTTTAGATCCTGAGAAAATCTATGGAAGTAAAACCTCAAAAAAAGTGCACCTGATAATTAATGCAAGATTTATTCATATGGAAGCAAGTGGATTTATTCAATCTACAAACAAGCACAACAATTTGATTCCTTGTTGTATGCATGCTATGAACAATGCACTTAAAGACATTAGAAAGCTTAAGTGGCTAAAACAAGTGGTGATGAATGCAAGGAAGGTGCATCTGTTCATTTCCAACCACCAAACCTCATTGTCGTTGTTTCAAAATTTGTGAGGAAGTGTTTTCTCAAACCAATTAAGACAATTTGATTTCTATTTCATTCTACTACAAAGGATACTTTAGTTGTAAGAGCTATTATCTCCTTGGAAAACCATGCCCTAATATTAACCTTTATTACCTTGTGGAGTAGCCAATTAATGAATTATGGTAAACCAAACAAGACCTCAACTAAGAATTCCCCAACCTTGGGGGTGTCAAATACTTCTAAAGTGAGCTTTAACCAACTCCCTACACATTGGCATGGTGAAAGATGCATCAACAATCTTCACACTAGGAGGGCCAAGCTAGGAAAAAACATACACATACATTCTCATGCATATATGAATTGTATTTGGAGATTGACTTTGTTTTCCTTGAACACCATAGAGAGCCCCCATCAAGATAAAGGCATGCCTAGGAAAGTTAAAAGTCCAAGAATAATTCTCCCACATGATTCTCACTAATGTTAATGTTATTTGCAAATCAGGTGAGTCTAACTATCAATTTTAATACCTTGAACATAGTTGCACCATAGATAACTAGTAGCACTTATTAACATAGGAGGGGTTGCCCATGATGTTTTGAGAAATGCTAGAAACATTATCCCAAGGTCTAGACATGATAGTTCTCAACCCACTAAGGAACATATACAATGATTTAAAGACATTGTTATTCTTATGAGGATCAACCACAAGGATGCCACTTTCCAACTCTTGTATTCACCTATGATTTGTATCTACACTTACAAGCTAGGCCTATTACAACTTAATTATACTTTGAGACAACCTTTCTTGGCCACTCTCAAATTGTCATAAACCCAAGTACATTCTATCTCTAGGCAGTTCATTATTCTACAAGAAGAGCTAAATAAACCCATCTACATCATTGGTGTTCAACTTTTGAAATGCACAATAGAATGTTGAACTACTCTATACCCAAAGAGATTGTTCAATTCAAATATAACTACAAGCACTAGACACCATTACCCTCTATGTTCAATAGGTGAATAATTGGGTTAGCGGGTCTCTAAAATGTGTGTGTAGAGGTATTCAATGAGGACCAGCAACTCATGCCTCAAGGTGTTGGATTGGCAACCCAACTTTGATGAATCAAATTTAATTCAACCAAGTCTCCACACTCAACCATGCTTTGATGAATCAAACACCTTTCGAGCATCTCATCGTACCAAGCTCCACAATTTCCCATAACCAAATGACACTTGTAAGAACTACAATTCCTAACCAACACATTACTCCTACCTTCCTAAATACCTTGATCACCATAACTAGCCTAAGTAGACAAGTAAATCAATCCCAACCAATTTACAATAAACAACCCTAAAATAAATAATATCTAAAAGATGATTCAGAAGTTGAGTAATGACAAGTTGAACTTGCATCACTAAATGTTGTTATCCAAGAATAAAAACCATGGTGATAACTTCAATTTCTAATGATCAAACAACCCCAAGAATACTTAGACAAACATTGGTAATGTCTCCTCCCAAGCAAATGCTAACCCAAATAGAGCTTCAATTAATCAAGGTTCTTCAATAAACCTAGCAGATATCGCTCTCAAACTAGTGTTAATTTTATCTGACCAATCAACATGGATAGAAGGAATGCTCAACATTCAACATGGTCATGGATGGATCATAAAAAGAAATGTATAATATGGAATCGGTCTCAAACAATGATAACCTTATGTTACGACTTCATAAAAATCCCACAATTGTTCTAGCAATCGAAACTTATCAATTCTCATGTGAAGATGATAACAAACCTAAGAAAAATCTATATTAGGTGCATCCATTCCAAAAATTTCAGCAATGTTGGATTGAAATAATGCTATATTATGTAAAATAGTAAAAATAAATTAAAATTTGAAACAACATTTTTTTTTTTAAATGATAAAAAATATTAAAAAATTCTATGGTAGAATTTTTTTCAAGTTAAATAAAAAATAATTAAAAAGGTGAAAAGAAAAGAAAAAGTATGACTCAAATTTTCACACAATTTCTTATGTTAACATTCCCCTCAATTTAAATCAATTTTTTCCATTCCTCTTATTTAAATTAAGTATGTTTGTTTTTAAGACATATCTTCCTTAGTTTAACCCTTGCTTGAGTTGCAATCTCGTAAGCTCAATTGTTGTATTTCCCAAGAAAATCGTGTTGAATTCAAAATCCAAATGTCAAGAATTATGACACCTAATTGAATTCTCCATTGCAATCGATTCTTTATGGCACTTCCTTTCACCTATTTTGCTAACTTTGGGTTGCAAACAAAAATGCAAACCTAATCTATTTAACAATCAAATAATGGACCTAAAATTTATCATCATTTACCTAGAAATGATCAAGGAAATTTCAATCTATTTGCACTTTCTTTTTTCTTTTTTTTGATCAAATTTTTATTTGAAGTAATTCATACTTTTTTTTTCTATTTCTATTGTTCAAATTTATTTATTTTTTAAATAAGTTTATATTTATGTTTTTTTTTTCTATTTACTATTTATTTTGATATTGCTCCACTTTTTTCAAAATATAAGTCTAATTGATTTTCAATTTTTCAATATTTATTTATTTTTATATTAAGAAACAAAATATATCACTAAACTAATGTTTAATGTTTTACCTAAATAGAAATGTATAGAAATTCATGCAAGTGAAAGGTTATTTCCAAGTGAGCTTCGCAATGCCACTTAGAACTCCACAAAATTCTATTTCAGCTAATTTCAATATCTATCATTTTGTTTATTTTAACAACATTCCCTAACTTGGGAGTATGATATTGCCAATTTATGTGAATATTTTGGTCCTCATATTTCCTAAATAAGTAAATCCTCGCACACAAAGTGTTTCACTTTTGACCATTCAGCAAGACAAAAGATGTGAATGTAATTATTCAAGGTCTTAATGGACAAATATGGAGAAGTTAAAAACTTTTAGGCTCAAACAACCAATTTCTTAACAATAGCACAAATGTTTTTAGATCAAATATTGGTAGTTCTTCCTCTAATAAGGGTGATGAACAATTTTTTAACAAGCATTGTGAGTATTCTAAGAAAAGGGCATTTATGGCAACGTACATGGCTAGGGATTCAAGTGATAAGAAGTCTTTTTTTATTATTGAATAATGCATAAATAAATAAATAAGAATACAATGTTGAAGGGTAGTTCAAGACAACAAGAAAGACATAGAACAATAACCTAACCTAACAATAGAACAATAACCTAACCTAACAACAAGACACTGAGAAGCTAAACCAGCTACATATCAAATAATGGTAGTTCTTCCTCTAATAAGAGTGATGAACAATTTTTGAACAAGAATTGGGAGTATTCTAAAAATAAGGGCATCTATGACAAGGTACATGGCTAGGGATAGGAAGTCCTTGACTGGCTCTATCTCCTCAAGTCCGCACCTTACCTACTCCAAAGATTTGGCATACAAGGGTGCTCCCATTCCTCCCTCAAGCCGTGGGGTTGGAGTTTTGTCTACAATTGACTTGAGCTCACACCCTTAATGTGATCAAAGGTTTTCTAACCAAAACATGCCATGTTTTGCTAATTTTGTAAGTTTTGTCCTAAATTAGTGAATCTTCATGATTGGATTTATAGCTATTGGAAGCCATTTCTAGAAGAATAAATTATTATTCATCCCTATGCTGGCAGATTTTTCATCCTCTAATTCAATTTGGTAAAAGACAAGGAGCATGTATTAATATCTACCTCGTTGATCATGAATGCTAATCTACTTCGTGTTAGACCATGGTTTACTCTTATACTTTTGGTCCCATTTGGATCAGACTCCCTTACCTACCTCTACAAATTTGTGGGTTTTATGCGTTGACAAAAATTGCAAACTGCGGGCAAGTTTGTTTGTTTGGCTTCTAAGATTACAAATAAGACATGCGCTACTTTCACTTGAATCTTCGTGGAGATGGATTTCACAAAGAAACTCCCAAAATAAATTATTTTGATGGTTGGTGAAAGATCTAGGCAGCAATCGGTCGATCATGGAAAACATAATTTAAGATGCACTGGAGATGAATTTCACAAAGAAACTTCCAGAAGAAATTATTTTGGTGGTTGGCGAAAGATCTTGGAAGCAATCGGTCGATCAAGAAAAACATAATTTTAGATGCACGAGGTGCTTTGACGTAGGGCATCTCACCTCCCAGTGTGAAAGAAAGATTTTTAATTCTAAAGAGAATTCCAATAAGCACAATTGGTGGGTGGGAGACAAAACTCATTACAATGTCATTACTCCTCACACAACATAGCATAATGACTTTGAGGCAAATATTGTAAATCCACAAAATATTCAAATAAGACCATTAGTGATAGCTTTATGAGAAGTTCACAGATGGATTCCTTATCAGCCCCCTCCTACCCCTCACTTAAGGTTGGTTATTCTTTTCCAAACGTTGAGAAGAAGTTAGCCTTCGCATGATCTAACATGTTGAGAAAAGTTCTATTTGTGCAAACCAGATTCAATCCTTGAAGATCTGAAAGGAGGTACCGACAATCCAATTATTGATAACGAGAGTACTACTTGTGAACAAAATTGGTCCAAGATGAAGAAAAAAAACAAAGATCCTTGTAGTAACAGACCTGAAGGTCATCCACTTTGAAATAGTTAGTGGAGAATGTAATAGGATTATATTGTTAACAGTGAGAGAAATAAGCCTCTATAAATTGACTAAACCCTGGTGAACCATAGATTGCTAGAATCTATGCGTGGACGCTATTTTTTTTGCAGCCCCTAGGTGTCTAACCTAAGTTATTAAAAAAAAAAAGTAGGTTATTTCCAAGTGGAAGAAATAAGCTCTTCTATGGTTTACTGATTCTCTTGATTCTAGTGCTGTCATTTTAAACTCACAGCTTCTACTATTCTTTTTCTTTTAGTTTCTTCTCTCTGAGTTACCCCAATACAAAAACATGGTCCCAAGTCTTCGGCCCTCAATATTGAAGAAAGAAATTGATGTTGTTCACATTGAAAGAGGCAAATGCAAGATCAATCAACCTAAGAAATATTTGAACCAATGCATGCTAACTCTTGATGAATCTTTGATCATCAATATTGAAGTTCTGGAATTCCAAAAGAATATATCTATTGGCTCTAAAAGTTGTGAAACCTCAATCCCGTAATGAAGAACTATAGCTTGTGGCTTATGATTGGGCAGGTACAGCAATAGGCCAAGTGATAAGTATGGGTAATTCCTCCTACCTTAGGCTCTGCTAGGCCAAGTGGGGTGTTCTCTGAAGTCTTTAAGATGTGTCAATTAAAGAGAAATGAAGGAATAAACTAAGGCCCTCACAACCTTCCCCAATGCACCATGAACTCCAATATATGTCACTAAGTTTCACATCAGTGTTAGCTAGAGCTAGATCTCTAAGATCTCTAGAAGGGCAGATGAGAACTTTCTTAAATATGAACCCAAAGATAACAGCAGTGCGCTAGCATGTGAATCCACAACTTCACATGCACAATTGCAAGAAAGACAACATACTTGTGTGAACCACAAACGATTTGTCAGCTTTAGGATAGCATAGGATACACTATGAATTGCAAAACTAGATCATACAAACATGATGGGACTTCACTCTACTTCTAGGATAATGAGAGCAAGAGATAACTTATGATTCGAATGTATTTGGCCTTTCACCTCTTAGACTGGTACCTACTCCATTAAGCAACAAAGTTACAATCTACAAGGACGAATAGCACACCTACAAACCATAAATGGAGCTAGAATTGCATACAAACACATATCAAAGATAAAATCTTTCTAGAACTAAACATGCTTAATATTCCATCCCAGGGGTGCAACAACACATATGAAACAAGGGAAGAAAATTATAAAAAGTTTGCAAAGCGTTAGAATATTTTCATATATTTATCTAACTACTATTATAAAAGCACGGAGGCTCCCAAAACCCGAGTGACAATGTCGGTTTCATATCTTCTCAAGGATTCTGATCCTTGGGATATCAGTGCCTGGAAGAGTTGGTTCACCTGGACCAACGCAAGAAAGAGGAGATCAAATCCTAGAGGGATTGATAGATTCTCATCCTTTGCTTCATAGAAAGACGATAAGATAGTCTTCAAATCTGAGGTCCTCACTGAAGTTGGATCTAATCAGTGGCCCATATGGCTGATAATTTCTCCAGAAGAGTTCCCTTCAGATTTGAAAGATGACTGGAGAACCCTGGTTTTGAACAGGGCATCTCTACTTTTTGGAAAGATCAACATGCTTACTTAGGTACTAACATGTATCTCTTTGGCAGAAAGCTAAAAGCTTTTAAACTAAGACTTAAGAATGGCACTACAATGTGTTGATTTTGTAACTAGGTTAAGAAAATAAATAGGATTCGGATTGCCTTAAGGCATCATCCGAATCCTTATAGGGCAGGGCCCTATCTATTGTATTGTATTTATGTGTAAAACAAATAGGGCTGGCCCCTCTATATCCTACACGCCAAACATAAAAGAAACTCATGCTTCCATTATAGGGCCGACCCTATATTGAAATGTGCGAAGTTAAGTCTACACTCCAAACGTGTGGACCTATCCACATCATTGTAATATGTAAAATGGTTTTAGCGCCCAAGGATTAATGGACCGACTTAGAGATAAATAAAAGGATGAACCCCATATATATACCAGCCACTTACAAGGCTTAAAGATATATTTGGTATTCATGCGATCATCTTCTGCTATATGCGAATTCTGATCTGCACTTCAGAAGTCAACGAATTCACCCTAGAAGACAGCGAATTCTTCCTAGAGGACAGTGAATTCTTCCTAGAGGACTGCAAAGTCATTTTCATGCATGGCGAACCTGATTTCATGTGACATATTGGGTTTCTAGGCAAGCAAATCACTCTCAAGCCTAGCGAATCTCTCCTCATGCTGGGCTAACATGTTTGTGTAGAAGATATTTGCCTAAATCTGCTCCTGCAGACTGTGAACATGAACTAGGGGTCTGCTCTTTATCATTCTGGAAATTCATCAAGTTCAGATCAGAACTTAAGTCTCAGATAAGTCTGCTCCAATTGTGCCCTAGCTGGGTTGTTATTGTACTTACAATTCAATATAACATAATCAAATCTGAGGATCTGTTGTTGCTGGGTTTTCCCTCCTAGAGGGAGGTTTTCCTAGGGTAGTTTTGCGTTGTGTGATTCTCTATTTGTATGCTTTACTGTGCAACTTTAGTTTTCTGTTTATTGTGGATAATCTGATCATGAAAACTAACACAATGACTCCCAAAATCTGTTCCAAAAAATGGCTAGGTTGGAGAGCAGAATGGAAGAAATTCCAACTGTCCTTAACAATGTAGTCTTGATCCAATGTAGACACCCAATTGGATGAAATTTATAAATGTGGGGAGATCTTCTGAAACAGAAATCCAAGATCAAATCGCTTGAGGCAGGCAAGAGAAATACGAGATTCTTCCACGTTGCCTATAAAATGAGAAGACAGAGAAACTACATCTCAAAGATTGAAATAGTTGTAGGCAACATCACCGAGGATCCTAAAATTCTCAAGGCCTCTTTGGTCTCTTTCTAGGAAAACATGTTGACCAAGGAAAATGAAGAGAGGGCTGAAAAACAGGATCTTCTCTTTGGACCAATACTCTCGCTTGTTGGAACCACAAAGAACGAGAATCTCATGCAGGATATCTCAAAACAAGAAGTCGGGATTGCTGTATTTGATATTGTTCAAGGAACTGCAAAACATCAGGAAGTGCAGCCCCATAGTTGATCATTCTTCATAGCCAGCTAGCTTTATTGGCTCTGTGTACTTTGTGCTACTCTGCCACTTGACATTTGTAGTTTGTAGTGTGTAATTGATTCTAAGGTTCGAACTTTAAAGTCAAAAAATGTAGTATTATACTCTGCAGTGTGCATTATAATCAGCAATCTCAAAATTAGTGAGGAAAATCCATATTTCAATATTCATGGTGTAGAATCTTGTTTACTTTCACTCTTTCATCCTCTACACAATTAGGATGGCTTTAAAAGTACACTTTTCTGTGTTTCTGGGTTCCTGATAAATTCCCCTTATTTTCTGATAATATCCTGTGAAATGAATATAACTGATCATTTTGTTCACTGATTTATTGCTGAGAAAGACATTTGCTTCTATGGTTTAAACCCCATTTTGTTTCTGTTGATCCTCTATCTATTGTACCTACAGAGGTGGACACTAACTGTTCCAAGGCTGCACCAAAAAAAAATTATTATAAGGATAGAAATTGACAATTTTAGGGAACCGGTCTTTCAATAATACATAGCCAATTAAGGCTATGTCTATTAAGGGCACTGGCAAGAAAGGGGCTTTGTATCTTAACTCTCAACCTCTCAAGCCTGCTTCTAATTTGGACAATTTCAAATTGGATGTCGCAAATTATGTGGAACAGCTGCACCATTGCATCCAGGGTCCAAATGTGGTGGAAAACATTCACAATCTTCATAATGGCCGGTTACCAATCCATACACCAAGGACAAGGTTCCTAACTAAAGCCAATGGCTAGTTAAAGATGTTGGTTAGAAATATTGGAGATAAGTATACAGAATAGTTAAGGCATCGTCCTTTAACCACTGAATTTTGCTTCCAAGTAAATTTATGTTTTATGTTTTAGATGCAGTTTCTTTTTGCAAGAGGGTATGCCCCACAATGACACATATTTATTATGAATTTTATAGACAGTCTGACTAGCAGTTTCTTTGACCTGAATAGTCCTACTAGGCTGTTTCTTTGACCTGAGTAGTCTCATTAGGCAATGTGATTTCCTTTTCCAAGGGGATATGCCCCAAACGACACATGTTTTACAGTGAACTCTATGCACAATTTGCCTAGCAGTTCTTTGACCTGAATACTCCTATTAGGCAGTTTATTTAGCAGATTAACTAGCTACTATCAATTATGTTTTGATATAGGTTCTAAGAAAAGTAGAATCCTGTTCTAGCTGCTTGGTTAGCCAAATCCATGCTCTGCTGCCTGTTGGAAGGCATCAAGACTGTTATTGTTAATGTTGGTGATTTCTTTATGAATGAATAGATTCTACTTTTTGTTTTTTCAAAAATAAAACAAGTAAAGATACTCCTAGGCCATTCAAGAGAAACCAATGCAGAAACGATCTGAAACACAAGCTGAAATCAACATTTGAATAACAATAATGTGTATGAGATAATGAAAAATAAAAACATTTAACAGCTTCACAAAAGTCATTGGTTAAGTTTAGGGATGTTATTCTTACCTCATCCAAAATTTCTTGCTTTGTCACAGGATAACCTAACTCTTTTCCATAATTTAGAACAAGTCTCCATAGCCCCTGCGAAAAAGCACCTGTAAGAAAACTTACATTCAAAAAACTAACGAATATGTAAGACAAGAAGCTGTCAATGTAGGATCTGATGTCATTATCACCAAAACTTAAGCATTAAGCAAACCCTTAGAGATAGCTTCTCGACTTGGTAAAATTTCGAAGGAACATCATCTTTGATATCTTACCTCATAATGGAAGGAATTTCCCTAGCATAGTAGCATAAAATATTAACGCATGGAAAATTGGAAACATCATATCTCATGCCTGAAAAAGAAAAACAATTCAAAACTTGCTGGAATATATAATGTTATTTTTAGAGTACTAGAAAATAAGTTTTACCTCCTGGATTTTCATGAGTAAGGGTTTCTTGGATTTGGAAGCATCGCTCGGCAAGTTTACATACCATGTTGGTTCTTTTTTTCATATTTTCCTCTGCAGCATAGAAGTTTTTGTATGGCAGCATTTCCGCAATTAATATCTCTGATGGATCCCCTGTTTTGCACTGCTTTTCTATCTAGTTTGTTGCAGAGTTTCTATCCTTTGGTACGGGCTTCCTTCTTTATTCGAAAAGGAAATCTGACTACAATTTTTTTTGTTTACAATTTCGTATGATAACATAAAAGGAAATCTATCATACCCCAACCAATAAAACTCATTACACTTGAAACTTTTTTTTTCCTTTCATATTTAATCATTCAGAATATGGGGATGTAGAAAAATGCATAAATCTACGGTGGTTACGAACAAATAGGTAAAAAAACAATAAGTAATCCAGGAAAATAATAAAGTTGAATTTTATTTTTACTAATTACTTTCGCTGGTGTTAAAGTTTGAACGGTCAGGATTTTTTTTATTTTAATTGCGCAATCTAATTTGTTTCCTTTTATTATTTCATTTAATCAAAGAAATAGGAGAAAAGGAGTTAATTCGATTTTTATTTTTTTAATTAGATTGCATGAATCCTTAAATGGGCAAGACCGAGGCTAAACTAGCTATTATAATATTTTTATGGTTTTATGATTTTTTAATTAGTTGTTTTAAATTGTAATTTCTATTATATAAATTTTAAAAAATATTAATTATTATTTTATGTAAATTTATGTTTTTTTCTTATTGTATGTCTACTATTTAACTAGAATATATGTATTTTAAAAAATCCAAGTAAAGTACATCGAGAGAGATCAAAATTAAAAATATTTAGCATTCATAAATAATAGTAAAGAGTTGATTGTAATAAAATTGACATTAAATGGTTTAATAAATCACTTAGTCTACTTGAAGGAAAATCCAAAATATAAATATTTAACACTTGATTTATTATGATCTACTTATACATAAATATTAATTTTAATATATGTGATATATATTGAAACCTAACCCTAATCATATATCCAATTCTAAGTCTAACCCTAACCTTAACCCTTATCTAATATTAAATCTAACCCTAGCAATTGAATCGAGACACTAACTCTATTTAAACCCTAACCATATATGAACCCTAACTCACATATTTTTCATATAACTGTAATTTTACCCTACCCTAATTGAGCCCTAGCCCTAATTCTTACTAAACCCTAATCTAACATTAACCCTAACTCTCGCCTTACTACCCTAATATTAACCCTAATAATATTCAAACCATAATCATAATTAAACCTTAATCCTAGAACTCTAACTTGAAGATTTCTCTTAAAACCCTAATTGAATCCTAACCATAATTGAAGCTCTTATTTTTAATTCTAATTCTAACCTTAACCGTAATTGAACTATAACATAAACTCTTTTTGAATCCTAACCATAATTTTACCATAACCCTAACTAAATCCTAACTTCATTGAATCATAGCCCTAACTCTAACACTAATTAAACCCTAACCATAAATAAATTCTATTGATAATATTAATTGAATGTTAATCCTAATTTAAATGAATCATAACTTTAACACTTATTAATGCACAATTCAAGTTGAACACTAACCTTAATCTTAGCCCTAACCCATTGAAATCTCATCATAATTTAACCATAATCCAAATCCTATCTCTAATTCTTATTCTAACTCTTACTTTAACCTTAGCCCAACATTAAATCTAACCCTAATGCTAACATTGTTTAAACCCCAGCTTGAAATTAATACTAACCCTAATTTAACCCTAACTCTAATTTTAGCTATAACCCAAATTAAACCCCAACCATAACCCTAATTCAAACCTTATCATAAATAAAATATTTTTCCCCTATCGAATCCTAATCTAACATTAACCTTAATCCTAATTGAATCCTAACCTTAATCGTAACCCTAATTTAATATTAACCCTAATGCTATTGAAACTTATTCATAATATAACCCTAACCCTAAGTCAAAGATTTCTTCTATAGTCCTAATTGATGCCTAATCCCATTTAACCCTATTCTAACGTAACCTTAACCCTAACATTACCCCTAATTGTAATGACAATCCTTATTATAGTTTTAATCTTAATTGAACTTGAACCTAAACCCTAGTGCAACCTTAATGCTAATCATAACCTTAATACCAAAGTTTATTTTATAAATTTAACACTAACCCTAACCCTAACCTAATGATGTAAGGCATTGATTATAAAAAATTTAACAAATGTATTGATAACCATAACCCTAATTGAACCCTAACTTTAACCTTAACTCTAAATGAACCATCACATCGACCCCAAGCCTAAACTTGACCCTAACATAAGATTTCACCTAGAGTATTAATCCTAGCCCTAATAAACTATGATCCTAACCCTAATTAAACCCCAACCCCAACCACAACCATGACCTTAACCTCAATATTTATCCTAGAACCCTAGCACTAACTCAACACTAACCATAACCTTAATCAAAACCCTAATTAAATCATATCTCTAACATAAACCCTAACCCTAATTTAACTCAAACTATAATCCTAACCCAACACATACAAGACTTTAAAATAATGAGGGTTTGAGTTAGTGCTAGGATTGGGGATATAACATTACGACTGAGGCGACAACTCTAGTTTTATCTATCCTAACCTTAACACGAACCCTAATTCTAATTTAAGCTCTCTATATATTATAATTCTAATAGGTTAAATATGACCCTAATATTATTAACCCTAATACTAGCAAGGTAACCTTAATTAAAATCCAACCTTGGATCTTAACTCTAACCTTAATTAGCATTAATTTATTTTGTTTTAAAGAAAAGGAATTTTCATTTATAGAAAGTTATTGACAATAGCCATCAAACTTAAAATTTAAAATTGAATTGAAATTATATTTTATCAAATTATCTAAAATTAAAGATAATATCTCTATGCATGTCCCAATTTAATTAGAAAGTATAATTTTAAATTTCAACAAAATTAGTTAATAATCTATTTTTAAAGCAATTGCCATTAATTGAATAGTATAATAAATAACTAACTAATGTGTACTCAATTAAAAAAAAATCTTTTAAAGAAAAATTAATTACCTCTGTAGAAAGTTATTAGTAATATCATTCCAATCAAAAGTGGTTAAATAGGGTTATGGTGAAAGTTCAATTAGAGACAGGGTTGGGGTTGATTTTTGTGAGATATGGTTACAAGTTAGTTTAGTGGTAGGGTTTAATTTGGTTTAGTGTTAGGATCAGGATTATAATTTTGTTAAATATTTGGGTTGAATTTAACATAAGGTTAGGGTTGACTTCGATATAGGTTTATGATTCAATTTAACTTAAGGTTTGATTGCGTTTATAGTCAACATTCAATTTTATTTAATGTTTGGGCTAGAGTTAAATTTGTTTAGAGTTAAGGTTTTAGGGTGTGGGGGAAATTTGGTACAAAGTTAAATTTGAATTTGGTTTAGGGTATAATTTGGCTAAGTATGGTGAGGGTTAGTGTTTCATTTGGTATAATTTTAGGATTAGGGTACAATTTGGTATAGGGATTAGGATTAGGATTCAAATTGGTTTTGTGCTAGAGTGTTAAATTTGATTTGATAAGGGCTAGAGTTAGGGTAAGGGTACAATTCTGTTTACAATTAGGTTAGGTTGAATTTTATTTTGGGTTAGGGTTTGAATTTCCTATAGGATTAGGATACAATATTTTTTACAAATAAGGTTAGGTTGAATTTTATTTAAGGTTAGGGTTGAATTTTAAATTAAGGTTAGGTTTCTAATAATTGCTTGAGTTTTAGAGTTAGAGTTTGATTCGATTTATGGTTTGGATTCACTTTGGTTTAGGGTTAGGTTTCACTTGGATTTAGTGTTAGACTTAAAATTTGTTTTGATTTAGTGTTAGCATTCAATTTGGTTTACAAATTAGTTAGTTTTATAGTTGACATTTAATTTGGTTTAGCATTAATGTTTGATATTGATCTTAATATAATCATAATAGACTGCCTCGATAATGTGGTTTAAGGTTCATTTAGTTTTATTTTATTAATTTGAAAATAATTGAACCATTTTAATATTATAATAAAATAAGAACTAAAATCTATACATAAAATGAACCTTAATATTTTACATAAGGGAGGTTCTTATTTAATATTTATAATAAATGAAATGCATCTTCTAATTAAAATTTAATAGGTTTGTATACTTTTGCATTTTTGTGTTAAGTTAGGATGTATTTGAGTGAATAATCATATAATAAAAAAACAAAGAAATCACTACAATATTTTCAAAACGTAAATATTATTATATTATTAAAATAAATTTTAATTTTAAAATTTATAAAATAATATTATCTATTTTTAAATAATTAAAAATATGATAGTTATAGTTTTGATTTAAAAATGAATAAAAAATTGCTAATTATAATTTTAAAATAAGTTAAACACTAAAATATAAATTAAAAAGAAGCTTCCTATTATTATTATTTTTAAATGGAAAAAAAATATTTTTAAATATAAATTTTTAAAAAACTTTTAATTTAAAAAATTATATTTTAAATCTAGATTTAAAAAAAACTTCTTCTTTTTTCTTTTTTTTTTTTTGCATGTAACTAATAAATTCAATTAAATATTGACTTAAAAGCAACTTTTTTGTATTTCATTTTTAAATCAACAATCACTTTAATTATAATTTAATATAAGTTAAAAGACTAAAATCTAAATTCAAAAAGAACTTTCTATTTTAGTTTTTAGTTTTTTGCATGCAAATCATTTATATTCTAAAAGGGAACTATATTCTAATTTTTCAATAAGAAAAATTGAGTTAAATCTATCGTTTACATTTTAAAATATTTAATAAATAAATATTCATTATGGTGTAACTATATAATTTGAAAAAACTTTCTAATCTTTCATTTCCATTAAAATAATTTCATATTCTAAATCTACATTTAAAGGCACCTTTTTATTGTATTTTTTTCTAAATATATGACCTTTTAATCAATTATAAAATTCATAAGAATAAATTAAAATGGATTTACATTAAAAATTGTAAGAAGATAACAAATATATATTATCACTAACAATTTATTAAATATTCATCAAAAATCACTATATAAAGGCACATAAACCCTTCTTCCCTAAGAAGATGGATAGCTTGGTTCAAATGTTTGTAAATAAATTCTACTCCAAACATGGTAAGCCATCCTACAATTAGAACTTTGAAACACCCTTTCATTATAGAAGATTGCCCAATATAATTTTTGATTGTGCCAAAGAGAAAGAGAACCACGGTTGATTCCTATCTGTATAAAACAATATGAAGACCAGAAGGAATCAACATGTATCCTAAATGTATATGACTTTTCAATGCACAAAGGATTTCAGATTATTATGCAAAAACCTCCCAAACAGTTATTATGCATGTATGAAATGCAAAAGACATGATTTCTAAAAATATTCTTCTTACTTTCCTTTTGATTCTTTCTTGAATCAAAAAGTGAATGACTAAAGAAAGCAAAACTAAAAAGGAAAATTCAAATCTAAAACAATAAAATAAAATTATGCTATCATTATTGGTTTGATATACACACCAAATTTTAAACCTAAAGATGAAATGCATGATACAAGGATGCAAAACACATTTAGCATCGAATGAACAAAACAAATAAAAATAAAAGTAAATTATACACATAATTCAACTTCACCAACATGCCAATAAAATAATCTCTAAAATTTATTAAATTTATATCCATATCTAGATTTTATAAGAATTGGAGCACTTATAGAGTTTCATAATAAATTTATGAAATTTATATCTATATCTAGATTTATTAAAAACAATTTCACTAGTCATGCAAAATATTTAGAAATCAAATTCATGTAGATCTTGCCTGCTCTAGTATGAAGATTCATGTGCTTTGGAGATAAAACAAAATCAAACTACAAACTTTTTTTTGGGTCTCATGATTTTAAGGTGTGTATGAACACTAATTTAAGAATGTTATAGCAACTGCAATGGTAAACATGCATGCAAAATTCCATGATTACATAATATGAAGAAAATAGATTGTTGAAAATCAATATTTTTCAAAAGACAACCTATGATAATTTACCTATTATTAGCCAAGCTGATGAAATGGAGATTTTGTTTGGAGTAAAGACCAAATTGTCACTGCTAAAAGTGAATAGCTGGTGCCTACATGTGTTCAATGGAGATATGTAGGTGATTCTTTCCCTTGCCATTTTTATTGCAGATTGTTTCTTTTTTACCTTCATTACAAACAGGTAGGTTTCTATTGTTTTATGGGATTTCAATCGTATCATTTTGTTCTTTAACAAATGAGAGAATGAGAAAATCAATGCAAGCGATGATTTCTATTTTTTGGGTTGTCAATGTTTTTTTATTCAAGGTTAAAAACAATGCAAGTAATTTTGCAATTTTTTTTTTGTTAAATTTATTTTGTTTTGGAAATGTAGAAATTGACAAATTGGTTGACAGTCAAATACACATCAACTTAAATGACTTTTGTTTTTATTGATGGAGAATCTTACATTTGTCTATGAGCCTATTACACCTCTCGGTGTAAAAAGGTTTCTAAGTAGTCATTTAATTTATTTGTATAATTTAATATAATTTTTATTATTATATAAATTTGAATGGAAAAAATTATTTTTTTGTGTAAATAAAAAAATTGTAGTTGAAATTTAGAAAGAAATATAAAAAGTGGAGGAAATGTATGAAATCATATGACTTAATTCATAATTTCAGCTCCTTTTTATTTTTCTATTGCTTAAATTATAGTTATTCCATCACTATGGAAGAAGCTTTCAAATCTTGTGCTAAAATTTAAGCAATCTATATAGATAAACAAGCAATGGGAACACCACTTAGTCATTATATTCTATTTAATTTTTATATAGGTGGTTAATAACTAGCATACCTATCTTTAAAGCAATATAGGTAAAGTATGCCAAAGATATCACATTTGTTGATTATTCCACTTAAAAAAAAATTATATTATTATATTTCTATTCAAGGAAAAAAAGACTTTTAAAACTATATTATTTCTAAAAAAATATTATTATACTACTATTTTATATGATATCGATCAATAGTGGAGAATTTGATGATTTGATGAGATGAATTGATTGAGATAGTTACAAAGTTAATTGATTGCATGATGGATAAAATTTTATGAGAAGATTTGATCAAGGTAATTATGAACTTAAAAAAAATATGCCAAAAGATATCATATTTGTTCAAAATTGCACTTAAAAAATTATTGTATTATTATATTATAATTAATATTAAATTATTATTAAGATATTATTATGTTATTATATTTTAATATATTCTTATTTTATTAAATTCTTTACAATTCACATTAAGGGTATGTGCAGAATCATGAGGGGCCAAAAAGTAGCAATATTTTAACTAAAGTTATGATTGATAGGCTGATTGAAAAATATCTATAACTTTCAAATGATATCACATTTTTTTAATTTGAAACATGTGTCACATTCTATGCTTCATATACTATAGCATTAAAAAAAGAAAAATTGAATTTCATAAACTTTTGACCAAGTTATGGTGGTTAGACATACGCATTTTTTATATTTTTAAAAAGATGTAGTAAAAAAATCATAATTAATTATATATTTTATAAAAAAAATATAAAACATTATGTGTCACATTCGGACATGAGTCTCCTACTTATATCTAAAATTTTATAAAAAATTATTATGATTTTATTGTGATTAGGGTGGTCAAACAAACACCCGCTTCTTATCTTTTTCCTGAAATTTTAGGACTACTGCATTGAAATTTCAAATTTTAATCAAATACATTTATTTTTTTAGAAAAAAATTGGTAGCTTAGAAACTAAATTCAATTATCTACAGATTCTATTCTTACATATTTTTGAAATAATGTTGGTAGCTTATTCAATTTTTTACGTCAAGTTTCCTAACTTTGTTTTCTAATTTTCATTGCCACTTAGGGGTCTGTGTTGGTCCACCATGACCCTACACATACCCTTAAAAAACTTTTCCTACCAATTTATTATTATTATTATTTAATTATATTTTAATATTTCTATAAAACCCTTTACTATAGTAAAAAATCTATTAAGAGTATTGTGTCGACTTGAATTTCATCATCAAATACTACCTACTACATGTTAGTTTCACAAAATACAAAGGAAATGCTACAGAAAATCCAAACTCAACCAATGAAACTACATGAAATTGATATAAAATAAAAACATTATTTTTACCTTCATGATTTAAGTCTCATTGTGTTCTAACTCCACTATTCTTGGTTTCATCTTAGACAAGCACTGGTAGCTTCCAAGATAGCATATGAAGAATGGACTGATAATTGATATTTAACTCATACTATGACATGCAATGAAAATGATTTAAAGCTAAATGATTATGCTAAATGAGAAATGCTAAATTGCTAAATTGCTTCAAGATAAAAACTCACGGATGCATAAGTTTACTCAAATGTTTAACTTGAAGACTAACTCTTTCTCAACTCAAACTCCTACTTGTTATAGACTTTTCAGAGGATAAGATGATGTGTTGTAGATTGGTCATGATCAAATCTGTAAATTTGGATGGTTGTGAGCAAAGCTGAAGATTGAGAAAAAGGGGGAAGGAGAAGACAAGTGTCACTCATCTCACCTTGACTAGGTTGTTGATTGAAGGAATCTATGGATGGTTGGAGAAGATTTAGGCATGAGAGGACAAGTGGACTCAAGTCCTTCCTAAGATGTAGAGATGTTGGAGAGAATATAGAAGAAGGTTAGGAAATATGTGTACGTACACAATATGTCATTTATTTTGGAAGTTGAAGATAAGTGGCTGATAAATATTTAATTTATTTTAATTTTGTTGAATTAATTTAGCAACATGATGGATGAGTTGGCAAAGGAAAGATGAAGTGTAGATGGAAAGATGAGTTGGAAAAGGAATTAAATAATTAAGAATTATTTAATATTTGAGACTATAGGATAGAAGAAAACCATTAAATATTAGAAATTTAATTGATTGATTAGATGAATAATTAAATATTAGATATTTAATTAATTGATTAGAAGAATAATTATATATTAAATATTTAATTAATTGATTAGAAGAATAATTAAATATTAGATATTTAATTAATTGATGTAGAGCAATAATAAAATATTAGATATTTAATTAATTGATTAGAAGAAAAGGATAAATGAATTAATTAATAAAATATTTCAATTAAATTAATTAATAGAAAGACATGAAATGAATTAAATAAATTAATTTTTTCAAATTAACTATTTAATAGAAGAATTAATATTAAATAAATATAAAATATTTATGTAATCGCTCATAGCCATTTTTATGTGTATAAATTTTGCCCCTCTTTGAAATGATGTCGAGACAACTGTTGGCATTTTGATGATGTTGTGATTGTCATTGATGGACACACACTTGCTTCGTGTACACTTTCTTGATGTATGAGTTATGCTCAACCGGTATTTGTTCCAACCGGTATTATGTATTATAGTCTTTAGACTATCGGTGTTTTGCAGAAGATGTTTACCGGTCACAAATTGGCTGAAGACCTCAAGCAGTATGAAGACCTCAAGCGGTTCGAGGATCTCAAGCGATACGAAGGAACAAAGCGGTAGTTAACATTTTTTCCAGTCTTCATTTTTGACAACCGGTAATCGGTAAATTGTATGAACTGGTATTACTCTGTGATGAGTTACCAACTGGTATTTATGTGATGAGTTATCAATCCCCCGACACTTTGGTGGTGATTTTGTGTCGTGTTACCAAATTTATCTAGATGCACTGAACCTAGGAACTTGTAATTTAATCCTATTGGACTGACATGAAATCAAACTCCTTTATAAGGACATCATATCTAGGGTTTTAAGTGATGATGAGGTTTTGTATGTGCGATCATAGAAGAGAAGATTAGGTCTGTGTGAAGAGTAGGAGTGTGGAGATATTGAATACTGAAGTAATGCTGAAATGCATTAACAGTGAGCTATCAAGGATCTAACCAAGCATAATGTGCTAGTATCTAGATCACTCACTTGTTGATTACTCACATCTTCGACAAGTCTGAAACCCTTAACCGAGTAGGCCTAGTAAAGCCTTTGTAAATCCTCTAACAAGGTGGTTCACAACTGTGAATCTGAAATCCTCTCACAAGGTAGTCTTTAATAGGACTTAGCCCCTAACAGAGATCTAGATTCCTAACAGGATCTGTTTTGGTGAAGAACATTGTATGACCTTAACCGGTTTAGTTTCTATTCTGCAGATAGTTACTTGTGAGTTTCTTCTCACCGTGGTTTTTCCCATTTGGGTTTCCACGTCAAAACATCTTGTGTTATGGTGATTGTGCTCTTGTGGGTGAATGCTTTGTTTGCTATTTGGTTTGCATTTATCTTAATCGGTTTATTAGTGAATCTGTTGTACCAGTTATCTGCTAAATTGTTTAGAAGTTTGAGTTCAATGTTTTTTGGTATACTAATTCACCCCTCCTCTTAGTATTCATCAATTGGTATCAGAGCCAACCTTTCTATAAGTCTAACCACTTGGAATGAGATATGGGGGAATACACTGTGAGGGATCTTACTCGTCGTCTCACTCAAACTAAGAGAGCCTATGATGAACTCAAAGTCAAGTATAAAGCCTCTTTGGAAAAAAGAAGAGAGCATGCTGAGAAACTAATGGAGCTTACTGAAAATAGTTCTTTTGATGAAGCAGACATGGATGCCCTAGTTGAAGAAGTTGAAAAACTGAATGAATCTAATGCCAACCTGAGAAGGGAACTGGAAGGATTGACTATCAGAATGTGTCAAGAGCTTGAGAACCGAAGGAAAGTTGAAGATCTGGTAAAAGACAAAGATCATGAGATCTCTAAGCTGAAGCAAGAAATTAGTGCCCTTACCGCTCATCTCCAAGAGAGTAAAGTGGAAAAAGAAGAAATGCAAGGTGAACTAAACATGGCTATTTGTGAGAATGCAACCTTGAAGGGATCCAATGCTTCTATTGCCAAAGAACTTATTGAGACAAAGGAGATACTTGCCAAATTCAATCAGAGTACTGTTAAGCTAGAGCAAAAGCTTGAATCAGCAAAACCGGTAAAGAATACCATTGGACTTGGTTTCTTTGGTTATGAGGAAGGTGAGACCTCTGGAACAAAAGATGTAGCATCAAAGAAGCAACCAACATCAAAGGATAAAGGTAAACAAAAGTTTAAACCTGTTTGCTTTAATTGTCTCAAGGAAGGACATACTGTTAATGTGTGTAGAAATAAGGCCTACAACAATTTTCCTTATTTTCTAAACAATAAGCCTAGATCCAATAGATTCAATGGAAATTGTTATGCATGCAACAAGTTTGGGCATAGAGCATTTGAATGCAGGTCTGTTTTGCACAACATTGGGAGATACCCTCCAAGGACTCAAGGATTTATCCCGGAACCCACTGTGAACCGAAATCCAAACCGGTATAATGCCTATGACCATCAATCAGGTGGTGGTGGCTATCAAGAGGCAACTGGTTGGAGAGAAACCTATTTGATCTGTTATAGTAGCGGTCACACTGCTGCAACATGTAGAAGGAAGATTGGTAGTATGAACAATAGACCATGGAGAACACCTAGAATGGTATGTTATCATTGCAACAAATGGGGACACACTACCCGAACCTGCAAAATGAGAAAGAACCTATCAAATAATATACCGATCACTCCAGAAGGGAAGATTGATGTTGAAACCATTCAAGCGGGAATGAATAAAACATGGAAAAAGAAACCTGAAGAAGTATCACAAGATGAACCGGTTTCTGCACCTAGTGTGGAAGTCTCTAAATCGGCAAACTGAGCTTCAGAAAAGCTTAGGGGGAGCATATCGGTGAAATATTTGAACCCCCGGTTTATATCAGTAAAGACCTTAACTGGTATACATTACCTGTCAATTGACAGAAGATTTTGAAGCGGTAAAAGGCAAAATTAGGGTTTGTATCCTAATGGTGGAGCATTTATTATGGTAGGTGAAAGATCATTTAAAAGGGATTTTTGACGCCATTTTCACTTATGTGTTTTCGAGCAAAGAATTTTCAAGTGCAAAGCGATAAAGAGAAATTTGTCAAGCGATTCAAAGTAAATTCAAAATCTTGCAGAAGAATCCAGAGATCTTTTTCAATCAATCAGGTGAAGAACACCAAAGCAGTAATCTAGCAACCGAAGTGGTGTGTTGTGAACGACATTGCAAAACCCTAAATTTCAAAGTGTGAAGGTATTTCTCAAAAAAATTGTCAATCATTTAATCATGGCTTCTGCATCACACTCTAGTTCTGGTGCACCTATAGACTCAGCGAATTTCATTCAAAAGAAGATGAAATACAATGGCCTATCCCAGATACCCGCTGGAGTCATAGTTGAGGAAGATATTTTAGCTTATATTGATTGCAAATTGGAAGACCTAGGATCCCTAGTGATCCATTCCCAGCTAGGTCTATTCTGTGGGGATGACAAGAAAATCAAACTGGAATATAGCATCCTAGAGAGGAAGAAACTACACAATGCAGTTTATTTTCTTGAAGAGTTCATAGAAGATCACATCCACATCATCTTGAGCAGAGTACACAGTGATAAAACGTACCTCGAGCGGACACATGATAAAACACTGGAAGCAATTCATGTTGTCACCAATTTCTGTAACATTGGTGAGGTGCTAGCTTTAAGAAAGGTCATCAAGGCTGAAATGACTAAGCTCACCAGTTCTTTGAGCGACCAACGAGGAATGACTGTCAACCCCATCAAACATGACTTGGTTAAGTATGCTTGCATGGTGATCAACTACCAGGTGTTTTATGCCAGCAGAATAAACTTTGTCCCCGCTGCTATAGTGAATGCCGCCTACAGAATGATTCAGGAAGACGCCTCATTTGATTTATGTACTTGTTTGCAGAAACAACTGCTATTGAACTTGAAGTCCATTAAACATGATAATGCTCTAAGGTTCAGGTTTGGACAACTTTTGATCGGCCTATTTTTCTACTTTCAAGGCTATTTTCCTAGAGTAGGTGATATTCAATGGTTTGTTGACCAACCGGTCACTAAGCAAATTAGGGAAAGTCTCCAAGAGGTGGGAACCGGATATCTTGAGGTTCTGAATAAATATTTTGATGAATTCAGGCGGAAAATGAGCCAAAGGATGAGGATTTCTGGAGATATTGTAAAGAAATATGAAGATGACATCTACTTTATCATAAAGGTAGATGAATGCATAATGGAAGCGGTAGAGCCAAGAAAGGAAGCAGTAGAACCTATGGGGTATGAAGTAATGTATGACATATTGGATGGGTATGCCTCTACCCTGATTGCCTCACCTTTAGATGCAAAGAAAAAGCGAACCGACACCTACTTAGAGAGGATAACACCAGTTGAAGATCCTACAGTGAAAAAGGGCAAGGCAGTACTATCGGTATCAGCACCGGTTACCTCAGCCAGCCCAAAAGTGACCAAGCGGTCACCTGCCAAGAAGAAACTGGAAGTTGCATCCGCTAAAGTATTTGAGAGGAAGCGGAAGACCAAAAACAATTCATTGGAGTCAGAGGATACCGAACCGAAAGTGCAGCCTAAGAAAACCAGGCAATCAAGCAAGAATACTAAGTCTACCGGTAATGCACCTACATCGTCAACACAGGGAAATATAGACATCTCTTCTTATAAGCCTCTAACACATTGTCAAAGGACTTTAAAGAATATTAAGAGAAAGGTACTTGATGACTTAAAAGAATTTTTTGATGAATTTTTTGATAATGAGAAGGAAGAAGTAGAGCAGGAAATGATAAAATATCTGTGTTAATGACTAGTCACCATCTAAAATTAGATTGGTGACGCCTGATTCTTTATACAATTCTTTGGACAATAAATGGTGCATCGCCATTGAGAAAGAACAAGAAATAAGGGAGAATGTCTTTGCTCAGTACTTTCTCGATGCCTCCAATTCTGAATTGTTTGAGATAATGGACAAGAATAAAGGTCTCTTCTTCATGAGAAGAAGAAGACTCAGGCTGCTAGAAGGTAAAACCTCTGAAGTGGAGAAGGACAATCATCTACATGCAAAAGTTGTTGTTAGATTACATCAAGTGTTTGAGGCCAATAAGAAGGCTGAACAAGGACCTAACCTATCCTCAGCCAAACCAGATGAGGTATTTGATGGTGAAGGAGAAAGAGTTACATAACAGGTTGACACTATTGATGTGGATGCATTGGATATTGAAGATGTCACTCTGGATACAGAGAAGGAGAAATAGGATAAAGAAAAAGTAGAAAAGGAGAAACTGGACAAGGAAAAGGCCGATAAGGAGAAAGCGGAGAAAGAGGAAGAGAAAAAGAAAGAGGAAGAGAAAAAGTAAGAGGAGGAGAAAAAGAAAGCAGAAGACAAGAGGAAAGAAGAGGAGAAGAGGAAAGAAGAGGAGAAAAAGGAGGAAGAAGATAAGAAGAAGGAAGAACTGAAGAAGAAACAAGAAGAGGACCAAAAGAAGAAAGAAGAAGAAAAGAAAAGAGCAGCAGAGGAGAAGGAAGCAGAAAGAGCCAATCAAGTAGAGACTCCCAAGGCAACCAACGGTCAAGCCAAACCGGTTGACATCGCTAGTCCTATTGATCTCCAATCTGCAGATGAATCGGAGCTGCTTCAAAGCATAAACCTTGCACAGGAACAACTGGAAGCATTGAGGAGGAAGAAGGAATAAGATGTTACTCAAACTACGGTTGACACTCTTAACAGTTTGATTCCTGGTATTAACCTCCCCAGTACTGATTCCTCTCTGTCAAAGCTTAAATTTCTATGTACAGTTGTAGAGGACCAGGTACAATGCCTGAAAGAAGTTTTTGAAGCAAATGCAAAGAAGAAGCATGAAAAGGCACTCAACACTGCCTTAGTCAAGAAACTGAATGAGCTCTGGTCTCAACTTCATAAACAACAGAAGGATATAAGTGTTGCTATGGATGAGGGCAAACTACTGTTGATCAAAATCAGCCAACCCCATCTATTTTGCGATGATGTGCTCACACAAAAAGATAAACTCCAATCAGATTTGCAGGCATACATAAGCAACTTCAAGATGCCATATGATTCCTTCACTACATATGGGCAAACAGTTCATCGTTATCAGCTTCAGTCTGTCAGGATAGAATTAGAGATCAACAACTGATCAAGAAATTTGCAGGAGCTTCAACTGGTCTTATTACCCAAACTACAAATTCTTCAGAAGTGCTTTCTCAATCTGGAAGCCCTAACGGTAACTCAAGAGATGAGTACCATTGATGCCATGGAAGAACAAGTATCTCAGATGCAGACTGAGAGTGAGGTTGCTACCTCATTACTTGAGTCATGGTCGTTATCCATGAAAAATTTTATGCAGGATTTTAAATCGGTTTTTGACAAGTTTCATTCCTTATTGTCATAAACATTTACTCAATTTTAATGATAATGAGAAACAGGGGTTATTCTGTATTACTTTGTCATTGTTGGCAAAGGGGGAGTAGTATTTAAAATTTTGGTGAATATCATGTATACTTTCATGTTACCACTTTAAGGGAGTAATATACATTGTAATTTCTGCAAAAGGGATAATGTATATGCTTAGGGGGAGTAATTTTGCATATGGCATATTTTTGTTGTAAAAACACTTAGATGTCAAAATTCTCCTAAGTGTTGCCATCAATGCCAAAGGGGGAGATTGTTGGCATTTTGATGATGTTGTGATTGTCATTGATGGACACACACTTGCTTCGTGTACACTTTCTTGATGTATGAGTTATTCTCAACCGGTATTTGTTCCAACCAGTATTATGTATTATAGTCTTTAGACTATTGGTGTTTTGCAGAAGATGTTTACCGGTCACAAATTGGCTAAAGACCTCAAGCGGTATGAAGACCTCAAGTGGTTCAAGGATCTCAAGCGGTACGAAGGAACAAAGTGGTAGTTAACATTTTTTCCAGTCTTCATTTTTGACAACCGGTAATCGGTAAATTGTATGAACCAGTATTACTCTGTGATGAGTTACCAACCAGTATTTTTGTGATGAGTTATCAATCCACCGACACTTTGGCGGTGATTTTGTGTTGTGTTACCAAATGTGTCTAGATGCACTGAACCTAGGAACTTGTAATTTAATCCTATTGAACTGACATGAAATCAGACTCCTTTATAAGGACATCATGTCTAGGGTTTTAAGTGATGATGAGGTTTTGTATGTGTGATCATAGAAGAGAAGATTAGGTCTGTGTGAAGAGTAGGAGTGTGGAGATATTGAAGACTGAAGTAATGCTGAAATGCATTAACAGTGAGCTATCAAGGATCTAACCAAGCATATTGTGCTAGTATCTAGATCACTCACTTGTTGATTACTCACATCTTCGACAAGTCTGAAACCCTTAACCGAGTAGGCCTAGCAAAGCCTTTGTAAATCCTCTAGCAAGGTGGTTCACAACTATGAATCTGAAATCCTCTCATAAGGTAGTCTTTAATAGGACTTATCTCCTAACAAAGATCTAGATTCCTAACAGGATCTGTTATGGTGAAGAACATTGTATGACCTTAATCGGTCTAGTTTCTATTCTGCAGATAATTACTTGTGAGTTTCTACTCATCATGGTTTTTCCCATTTGGGTTTCCACGTCAAAACATCTTGTGTTATGGTGATTTTTCTCTTGTGGGTGAATGCTTTGTTTGCTATTTGGTTTACATTTATCTTAACCGGTTTATTAGTGAATCTGTTGTACTGGTTATCTACTAAACTGTTTAGAAGTTTGAGTTCAGTGTTTTTTGGTATACTAATTCACCCCCCCTCTTAGTATTCATCAACAACATTGTTTCAAAGATTAAATCAAGTCTTGATAGTGCATCTGATGGAGATAAAAATCTTGATTGTGTGCCCCCTCGGGAGATTGATCGTGAAATTGTGGAAAATTTTGGATAAGCGATTGATCTCACGATAATTGAAAAGGTCCTTCAATTAAATTAATTTGTGAAAAATAAATAAAATTGCCCCACTTAAAAGAATTAATTACCCTTCCAAATGGTAATTATTAAATTAACCTAGGTTAATTTTATTCTCATTTGCATCCTTATCAGCTTGTGGAGTGAAAAGAATTGTCTTAGTGAGCTGGAAAAATGGTTATCCCATTCGAGAATCATCGATTTGAGTGTGTGCGATGTTATTAGCGAGCTCATGAGTATGGTTATCTGGTATGTACCTTATACCAAGCTTGTTTTCAACTTGTACCAATTTCCTTCCTTTTCAGCACGTTTTATGTTTTGTTTTTAATTTTCCGATTTTTGATTTTGCATGTTAGCGCTTTTTCTTTTTTGTTTCTTGTTTTTGATTTGTAGATTCTTGCTTTTGTTAATTTAGCATATATGATTGTTTGGTTACCGCTTTTGCTTGGGATGTTAGTGCTTTTTTAGAAGTCACACTTTTGTTTTATGTGTTCACACACATGTGGAAAAGGTTTTCGCTTTTGATTGATTTAACGCTTTTGAGTTGTCGGTTAGCGCATATGTTGAAAATATTAGTTCTTTTGAATGGTTTAGCGCTTGTCTTTAATAGAATAGCGCTTTTGTTAAAAAGGTTAGCACTTTTGCTTTAGATGAATAGTTTGATTTTGTCCATGTTAAAATTCTTTTTGATGCGCAAATGTTATTGATAGGTATTCAATTGATGTCTTGATTGATAGAAATTTTTGATAATGGTGATTGATAGGATAAATGATTGATTGATTTGATTTTTAGATTGATAAATTAGCTCTAAGAGATCGATGCAGTTTCTGATGAAGAGCATAACATAGATTGATTGAACTCATTGATTGATAGTTTTTGGTTGATTTGATAGCCTGATTTGCTTCATTGAAAAGATGTACCAATTGTTGATGTGATAGATTAGCAATCTCTTTGATTTGACAGATAGATGATTGATAGAGATCAAATTCTCTTGTTAAAAAGGATAAACTCGATGTTCTCCAGTATCGGGAGAAATTCCTGACCATGCACGACTTAGTGCCAGAGCTTACACAGGCTGAGACTAGACATATAGATGCCTGCAAATTATGCCATTTGTTATACATGTTTGATATTACCCATAATAGAGGATTGTTGACTACCTTAGCAGAGAGATGGCATAGTGAGCATAACACTTTCCACCTGCCCATTGGTGAAATTAGTGTGACACTTGAGGATGTCTACAGGATTCTCCACATCCCCGTGACTGGTGAGTTAGTCCAGTATGATTTTCAGGATCTTAGAGGGACAGAGGCTTGTAGAGCCGTATTTGGTGATGAGAGCATTTCCAAAGGAGAGATCTGATGGGAGGATATGATTATGTATTACGAGACTCTCCCAGTCATTCTTGTAGGTTTGATTGGTGGATTCATCTGTCTAGATAGGAGATATCAAGGTTTTGTTGTTGGTTGGGGTGAGATTCTTCAGAGAATGATGTAACATCAGACTCGATATGCATGGGGTGTTTTCATGCTCGCTCATTTGTATCATGATCTTCATCAGGTTGTTTTTGATGATAGTGTTAGTCTATCTACATGATGTATGATTTTATATATCTAGTGTTGGGAGCACATTGTTATTACTCAGCCTATTCATCATAGAGTTCGTGGTGAGAGGCATCCATATGTCTATTTATATGTAGGTATCCTTACTCAGCATAAGCTGGGTAAGATG
The DNA here is from genome assembly GCF_030272615.1 of Cryptomeria japonica. Lineage (NCBI taxonomy): Eukaryota > Viridiplantae > Streptophyta > Pinopsida > Cupressales > Cupressaceae > Cryptomeria > Cryptomeria japonica. Next base: position 180,418,255 of record NC_081410.1, on the reverse strand, counting down.
GAGTATTGGCGTTGGGTTCTGGATTCACTGGATAACATTATTTCGAGACCTTATATCGATTGTGAGCCATGGATGGATGATGCACAAATATTATAATATATTATGTAGAGTAGATATCTGATTGGTCATACTCCATACATTATTGAGCAGCAGTTGATGAGTTGCATTTTGAGAGTTTGGTATCATTCAGCACATGCCTATTGGTGTTGCTATATATGCACGATGGTACAAGGATAGGCGAGATTGGGGACCTTCTTTGTCTTTTGAGATTGATCCAAAATGATCCTATATATATATATGTTATGAAGCATTTTTCGGTAAGAATGAATGGTACAAATTATATCATAATGACTATACTCAATATATTCTATGTTTTAGAATAAGTATGAACACACACGATCCTAATTTTTATCAAAAAGCAAGAAATTGACTCCACCAATTTACCGTTTACTTGCTCGTTTGATGCTTGGGATCATGAGCAAACGAGTGCGATATTTCTTAAATTTGCATATATAGATATAAACTTTGTCTAAAATTCAATTTATTGTTCATCAATAAATTGAATGAACTCTTTCAAATATTCCCATTTTTTCTTTATTTAGAAAAAAATGATAATGTTTACATATTTGAGATCGTAAGGAAATCCATTTATTATACTATTGTGCATTAGAAAATAATTTTGTTCATGGAATCATTTCTGTATGGGGAATACTTTTTTTTTATCAAATTTATAATTGACTATGCCTAGATCTCAGAGAAATGACAATTTTATCGACAAGACTTTCACAATTGTAGTGGATATATTATTGCAGATAATCTCAATGGCTTCAGGGGAGAAAAAGGAATTTAGCACACGCAAAGTTTTTGTCTACTCCTAGGGTGGCTTATGATTTGAGATTACACATTCTAGATCCTAGGGTGACTACGGATTATGCTCAGTACATGCTTACACACCCTTTTCCTCATATTACTGATCCAACAAAGCCTCCTCCCAGCTCAAGAGATGAGGAGGATGATTCAGATGATCCCATCATTAGGAGACGGAGACGAGAGCTTAGAGTTGCTTGAGAGGTCAAAGATGAGGGAGATAAGGGAGGAGATGGAGGCGGAGGTAGTAGGAGACCCGAATAGAGAGGAGGTCGATTGAGAATTTGTGGAGGACCTTTGGACCGGTTGGCAGGGTTGGGAGACCGCTTCCCATGGTTAGGACAGATGCAGGACAGATTGGGAGGGATAATGGCAAGGCAGGTATGAGATCAGTGAGAGGATTACCCTCTAGAAGAGGAGGCAGGAGTATTGGACTAGATGGGGGTTGCGGGAGGCATTGATTTTGGTCAGATTCAGCTAGACCCTAGGGTTATTGCAGCTCATGGTGGAGAGGAGGAGGATTTTGAGGATCATGTTCCTCTCATTAGACGACAGGTTCTGAGAGCTACTTGGGTTGAGATTCCAGTAGGTGGAGAGAGAGGTGGAGATGAGGGGATTCAAGATCATGATCCTCTGTAGGATGTGCCAAAGCAAGATACTTTGGATAGTCTCAAAGCACAGATAGATTAGCTTAGAGTACGGGTGCATACACTCATGACAGAGAGAGATGGGTCTATTAGGAGACAACAGGATACTCAGGGTATTCTTGATCACATTCAATAGGTTTGATTGGGCACTCTCTCAGTTGATACCGTTAGAGAACTATTTCGGGCTGGGAAGGAGACAACACACTGGCGACGATTGTATGAGGATTTAGTTGCAGAGAGTCAGAGAGAAGGTAGCTATCATACTACTATGAGGATGGATACTAGCAGTGGTGGGGTCATGGGACCTCCTCAATAGAGATTAATTTAGTGGCAAATATTCACAAATGGCAAATTTTTCACGTTGGCGACCTAGGAAATGACAAATATTTTGTATCGACTAGGGGTGGCCATGTCGCCGGAACATTATCAATTTCCATCAAATTCATGGCCTGATCACCATATGTTTTATGTAATAAAATGTTTCTATACTAGGATTTCGCCAATACAATATACGGTGGACACATGGTAAATTTATTTTTTTCGCCTACACTCTCCGAGGTTGCCTTAATAGACAACCATAATTTGCCTATAGGCATGTGAACATTTGTTAGCTAGGAGGACCCAATTCGCCCGACATTTTGCTGACGCATGTCTCCATTCATCCCAACTTTCACCAACTATATTGTATTTGCCAATTATTTGGACAACCCATAATCGCCTCGAAAATTACATAAGTCGTGTTATAGTTACGCGGGATTCGCCAAATATTTGTATACCATATAAAATTCTTGTGAAATTCATCATATAAGGATTGTTATACATACATGCAAAGATCAGATCTATCTCTACACAATCTGATGGGTTCTAGGCTCTGGATTCTTATCAATAGCGAAGTTTCAGACTAAGGAAAATCATTGTTGTTGACTGCATTGGCGACTCCTAGTGACCTAAAGGTGAGCAATCATATTTTTGAAGTGTTATAATGTTATTCTGAATATATCTATATTTGTTTGCACTGTTGAGTTCATTTTTATTCAGTGGCAACTCATTAGTGCCAAGTGGTCAGCCAGGACATTCAAACCTCAGACATCTAGATTGTAGGTCGTAGGGCCAATGAAACATATATTATACTTTATAGTCTATTATTGCTTCTTAAACAAATTGATATTTTTTTTGCAGCCTTTATTTCGTTGGAGATGTCAAACGGGAAGAAGGGTAGGAAACCTAAATGTGGCGAAGGCCATGAGATGCCAACAAAAAGCAGAATGTTGTCTTCGTACTTTGGCTTTGGAAAAGATTGTGGTGAAAATCAAGAAGATACATCATCACAAGTACAAGTACAAAATTCGCAACCTACACCGTATGTTGAAGACGATGGTGTACCTGATATCTCAGATCAGGATGATCTTGAAGAAGATTATCTGGTAGATGGCCAAGTTAGCCGGAATGATATATCGATTTGGGTGATAATGCCATTGATGATAATGAACAGAAGGGGAAAAGAAAAGCCAGATCAAAAAAGGATGAACCACAATCAAAAAAGGATCAGGAGTGGGATATGTCAGTGAGGAATTTTCAAATTAATTGGGCATCAAAGTATCCATTCATTGAACCAGTGGAGAATCCAATTGAAGGCGAGCCTCCAATAGAATGCAGGTGTAAGATTTGCACTTGGAAACATAACAAGGAAATTAGGTTACAGCTAAAATTTGACACCATAGAAAAGCATATGGGTAAAGTTTATGAAAAACAAATGATAAACGGGGTTGAAAAATCAGTGATAAGATGGAAAACAAAGGAGGAATGTAAGCATGTGAGGAATGCCAAAGAGTATTATTTTCATGAGAAAATACAGATGAAGCCTTCTGAAGTTAAAGGTTCTATTGAAGCTAGTTTTGGAAAAGCAATGCAAATAGAACAAATAGGAAAAGTTGTTCAGTTAAGCGTTGTTTTTTATATTTTGAGAAGAGGGCGTGCTATGACAGATTTCCCATCAATTAGTGTTTTATTACACTTTTTGAAACTTCCTAACTATCCTAATAGATACTGGTCAATAAACTATGGATGGGAATGGGCAAGTTGTCTTACTAAGGTTGAAAAAGAAGATGTAAAGGAAAAAATAAGAGAGTCAAACTTTATTGCATTTTCTTTAGATGAAGTTACGACAGTAGACAATACTTCATGGGTATGCATGCATGTTTATACTGTAGAGAATCATACCCACAAACCTCAACTACTATATATTGCTAAAATAAAGGAGAGTGCGACAGCGAAAAATTTATTTCAACTAGTAAAGAGAAGTTTAATTGAATATGGAGGTATGGATGGCATGACGGTTCCCAAAAAATTGGTTTGTGTTGGAGCATATGGAGCTTCAGTAATGCAAGGTCACAGGAATGGTCTTTGTACAAAGATTGAAACTTCATTTGCATCGTACATTACTGCAATTCATTGCATGGCTCACATAATGAATCTAGCTTTTGGAATTGTGAGCAAGTTTGCTTCGGTAATAAAAATTGAAATTTTAATCAGAGAGCTCTACTCACACTTCTGTCGAAGTCCCAAGTGATTTATGGAATTTCAACACTTTGCTGATGGAATAACTGATGGGAACAAGCTTCTCAAGGATAATGATACCAGATGGATCTCTTTGGATGGTCCAGCACATCAAGTTTTTTTAGAATATCCATCCTTGATTGGACTATTTCACACAACTCGCGACGAATTAGATCAACCAAAATTTCCTGACCTTCTTCGGAGGTTAAGTAATCTAGAGACACTCTTAACTTTAGCAGCTCTTCTGCCCATGCTAGAGGAAATGAGGAATATTATGAAGGTTGCCCAAAAAAGAGCTCTATATATTGTAGAATATGCTACGCTGTGTAAGATGACATGCATGACCCTTGACAATCTCTATCGAAATCAACCAACACTATCTGATGAATTTTTTTTTAAGTGGCGAACACTCACAGATTTGAACAATCCTGATAACTTTTTACAAATCGGTGCAGACGGGAAGGTATGTGCCAATGTATGGGGAGTTGAGATACCAATGCACTTCTATGCCACGGTCGACCTCGAGGAACCAGGAAAGCACCCCAAGAAGCAACTAGCAAGAGTTACAATGGAAGATTTCGACAAGATTGTTGAGACTATAACTAATTATGTGAAGAAAATTGTGTATGATCTTTCCTCACAAATTAGAAGCAGATTCCCTCCTTACAACCTACTCGAAGCCATGTCTATCATTTTTCCTCATTATTGGAGCCTCAACAGTGCAGCTGATTTTTTAAGTAAGCTACCGACTTTGATAAAACAATTTTGCATATCCAAAGAATTGAATGGAGTAACTATAAATGGAATATTAGATGAAACTCATCTTTGAGAGCAATCATCTCATTTTGCATACACTATGAGAGAACAATATGGCAAAATGGAGAACCCTCGTGAAGAGGGATCAGTAACAAGGCTTTGGAAATATATAACTGAGAACGCAATGTTGCATGATTCAATGCCAGAATATTTGAAGCTTGTTGATTTATGTCTTACCATGATATTGGGTTCGGTGGAAGATGAGAGAGTTTTTAGTGCTTTGGGGTTCCTAAAATCAAAGCTAAGAAACAAACTAGACAAAAATTTGGAAAATTGCTTGAGGCTCTTTACATCTAGGTATGATGTCCACACTTTTCCTTATGATAGGGAACTACAAATCTGGAGGTCCAAATGTGAAAGAAGAGGTTTGGGCAACACTTCAAACCAAAGTGCCAGTGGGACTATTGACTCATGTACTAGACCTACTGGTAGCATTGAGATGCAGTTCAATGAAGGTATGCAGACTCAGAGTGAAGAAACCACAGACAAGAATCAAGAAAGCTCTGAATTTGATGAGGATGAATGGCAACTATAAGAGATTGGTATTTATTAATCTTATTATTGTATCTCATCATTCATATTACAAAAGCATATTACTTTTTTCAATTAGAATTTAATATTGATTTGTAATTGTATTTTTCAACTTTTTATTTCCAGATTTAAAATAGCATAATAAAAGACCATAATGTATTTATTGATACAGAGATGTTTATTGTTTATTTAGACATGTTTGAGAACTTAGATTTTCATTAATTCTTTCAAAATATAGCCAATATGATACAATTCATTCAATAGTAATACACCAATATGTGTGATTCTCCATGCAAAAGTCAATACAAAGTTTCAGAACCCTTTTCAAATGACCTTGAATTCCCTTTTATAGAAACAAGGGAGCAACAACAACTTCGGGTCGAATTGCAACATGTGAAGACTCAACATCAAAATCACAAACTTAGTACAGATTTACAATGTCATCATAGGCCGGAATAGGAATTTAACAACTACTACATGTTTGATGTCTCCTGTTCAAAAAATAGAGTTCAAAATTAAATATTAATTCACACCATGACAAATTAAATATACATAATAGTAGTGCCCAAAACCTAGTAATTAGAAATAGAGAAATTGATAAATGTTAAAGCTTGGGAGAATTTGAGAATACAAATTTATAGGCTAAAGTTTTGCACTGTGCATCATAGATTCATAGGCTGGATTAGCAATTTAGCAATAGCGAGTGTTGGCTTTTTCCTATTCATAAAACAAAGTTATTTCAAGCGAAGCCAAATTCCAAACGGAAAAAACATAAAACCTTGAAATTAAGAGTAAAAGAAGAAAAGTGTGCAATATATACTATGATTCTTAAGATTTATGTGCCAATTTTTGTAGGGTGCTCCACTCTTAGTCTAATGGAAGGTCAATATTCTATAAACTATGGAAAGTCAACTGCAACTTCATCAACATTCTATATTTAGAAGAGTGACTTGACATCACTGTTTCACCCAATACCGAATTCGGAGTTGTAAATGGTTGGATGAATTCCAGAAAGCTTTGGGGAGTTGTGTCCCGAGGAAGAAGGTCTAAATCAGACTTCATTTTTATCTCCATGATTTTTTTGAAAGCTCTTTTCCAATGAATTTATTTGATGGGTCAATGGTCTTAGGCAAACCAAGTTTAATCAAATTAGTTTTCTTTTCTTGCAACTTCAATATCTTTTTGCTACATTTATCCATAACTTCTGATGTTTCCCTTAGTTTCTGGCATTTTTGAATGATAGATGATGTGCTAACTGTGGCATCAATGCGACTCTTAATTCCCTTTGATGCCAGGTAGCTGTCACTGGTACTGTAGACTACTTGCAGAATCTGTTTTGCCATATTCTCTTTTGAATAAACATGTATTCTCTTCTCAAAGTGCCCTTTGATTTTCATATAAATTACTCTGAGACTTTCATTCAATTCAAACCATTCACACAACTTGTCACTCCTCTGCATTATTTGCTGCCAAATTTTTTCTTGTATATACTTCGTTGTATTTTTCATATTGTCTTTCAATCTATCCTCCAAAGTTTTAATTTTATCATTTGCATTGTGCAGGTCTTCTTTCATTTGTGCACATTTTTTTCTTTCTTCCTCTACTTCCTCTTGCAAATATTTTTCTTTTTCCTTCTCATGATCCAATAGGTCCTGTGTTTTTCTTATTTCGGCAGTAGCAGACTCATAACTTTTGTATAATTTTTAAAAACTGGCTCTTTCCTCATCAATTTTTTTACTGCTTTTAGCCAGTTTTTCTCTCAAGTCCTTCAACTTTGCATCCATCTTCTCCTACTCTACAATTTCTACTGCAGAGCCCAAATTTTTTATCCTTTTTTGTAAATCATTGCACTTGTTATATGTTGCTTTCCTCTTTGATTTTTCATTTGCCAGGTCTTCCTGTAACTTTTCTATTTGTTTCTCCACTTTATTTTTTTCTCTGTCCACCTTTAGCAGTGAAGTGTAGACCACTTCATTAGTCCTTTTTGACACACTAATTTTGTCCACATTATGTACTTTGGAAAAATCCATTTGGAGGGTGCTAACTTGAAATTCAGAGGGATCTATCTGACTGTGTGGTGGATTTTTATCTTTAGTTGGGGGCATAACAACCATAAACTCCATCATATCTTTGTGTGGGTCATATGTTGAAAATACCCCGTTCCTTGTAGGTTGTTCGTCTAAAACTTCAGTCAGGGCAACCCTATGAAATTCTCTCTTTTTTTTCTTTATTTGCATTTGTTGTGTGTTCAACTTTTTCATAGTAATCACAAAATTGAAAATTTGGGCTTGCTGAAGCAATTGAATATTTGAAAGGTGACATAGGAATAATAGAGGCTCCAATTCCACTTATGCCTGTGGTTTTAACTAATGCATTACTCGGATTACCAACAACCTTTCTTGATCCTGTCCCATTGACACTTTCATGTGTAGTTTTCATAATCTTTTGAGGTGTGTGATCTGAAGCTGCAAATGATTGATTTGTAGTGTCAGTGGCACTTGATATAGGATTTTCAATAGTATGAGATTGAGTATCTACCACTAGTGGCCTCTTGCGAGAGATATTTTGTTGTAGCCCTTGTCCAACACCAAGACAAATAGTATCACTAGTAGTACCCATGCCAACCCCACCAATCACAGCAGCACTTGACTGAACAATAATGGGAATAATATCCACAGATTCCCCACCAGTGGCAGTGGCACTTGATTCACCAACAATGGGAATACCATGATGTGGTGGTGGTTGTGGATTTGAACCTAAAACAAATGTAGGTGGACCCTGAGGGTAACGAGTAGTACCTTTTCATGATGAATCTGAAGAATCAAGTCCAATGACTGGTTTAACAAGAGCTTTTGATTTTGAATCTGATGGAAGTTGTACCTCAAGTGGATACCAAATGCCTTCTCCTCTGGGACCTAGACCACCACCTTCAAAACCCATTTTTCCACAATGTTTTCCCCTTTGCTATATTTTTCTTTCATGGACTCATTGACTCCACCTAATATTTTAGGGATGATAGTAGTTGTTGGAGTGGGCTCAACCTCATACTCATCATCATCTTCACTCCTGTCATATGTTATTATGGGATGCTCCATATTCCATAATTTTCTAAACTCTTCATCCTCGTCGATGGTCTCAAATTATGCACTGGTCTTTGGTTCACCGAGATTCTTCCTCATAGTCCAAAAATCATTTATTTTGGTTTGAGTCCAATAACTCTCTGTACATTCTTGTAGAATTGATTTGGGAATAGATTTGTTAGATGGATCAGTAGATTTTTGGTAGAAATTGTAGGACCTCCTATTTTGGATGCCCTGGCCCTCCTCTGTTGTCCTCCGTGTGTGCAATGCCATAATTTGTGATGACATTTCTACTGTTGAAATGTTATTGTCAGTGACAATTTTCTCCATCTCTTTTTTTACCTCATCCCAGGAGTCCATGTTTCTAAGCTTTTCTAGCAATGGTTTACTTTCATGTTGACATAACATTGAAGAGTTCCCATTTTTCTTAAGCCTTGCTTGAACTACATCGATTGGATCATACTGCCAGAGACCCTCATCACCAAAGCTAAAAACTATCAAAAAACCATGTGCCACATTGAATGCTTTTCTCTCAAATGCGAACCCTCCACATCAGAAAGGCAATGAAGGAAATATGCTCTTCTTTTGCTGGCCATGGAAGTACCTATCTATGCTCTCCAACTATCATACATATTCCAATGCAAATACCCTCTATGTCACATGTATTGGGAGTCTGTATGGTTTTACTATTGATCCGTAAGACCTTAACATAGTGAATTCTTCCATGAAGAACCAGTCAACCAATTGTATTTGACTTCCGAGTTGAATGCAATCTCTACAAGACATAAGCAATCTAGGCATTGGAGTGCTTGTAATTTCATTATACATTGGTGCAAAAAAAAAGTCTACAAAATGGTTGTAGTTCTTTCTGTTATCATGCATCCTTATCTTTGGTGTCCATTCATATATTGGACACTTTGTTCTGTTTCGAGTCTTCTCATCAATCTTATACTTCACAATTTGAAGATTGTTGGTCTCGAATATTGCACGATACTTGGATAGCAGGAGATAGCACAAGTAGGATGAGAACATAAATGTCTTACAGGAACCTTTTTTTTATCATTAGTAATTGTTTTTGCATGGATTGAACAATGTGCTCAATAAAATTATATCTTACTGCCTGACCTACACAATGGATCTTAAAAATCATTTCAAGAAGGCTTGCACCCACTTCCCTATCATTTTCCAATCCCAAGAAAAATGATAGCAAGGAAATAGTATCCCTAACCCATAGAACACAAATTTTAGAATCATAAGGCATCATAAGGAGGCTTATGATTCTGATCCAACTGAGTACCACACTTTATTAGATCTTTGATAAATGAATCTCTGCGACTTTGATCGAGACTCTCATAATTCTCTGCCAGCTTTCCTAGGTCAATTTTGATGTTTGAGTTTTGTGCTTCAAACCCTAAGTTCAACAAACGAGCAAATTCTCCCACGTTTATGGATAGAATTTCCTCTTTTGTATTTTTATTGACAATTGCTTTTTTATCTTCATCATAATTTTCAGTGCAGAGCATGACAAAATCAGGGCAAGGGAATACTTCAGGTAACACCATGCTTCTCAATGTAGCATCCCACAATGCAATTTTATTTGTTTTTAGTTTTAACATTGTGTTGAAAACAATAATTTGCCCTGGATGGATTTGTCACCTTATTAGACAATGCATATCTAATATCTATGATACGCTTTTCACCATGGATAACAGGGCCATAAATATCATGGTATTCATCAGTGAAACCTGGTGTTTTAACCAATTCGATTAGATACATTTTTTTTTTCACTTGGCTTCCTGTTGAACTACAGCTTCCCATTTTCCCCATCGTTGTTATTGTTAATAATTCAAAATAATGCTAGATACAAACCTAAAAATGCTAACCCTCAAATTGAACCATGAGATTAAAAAAATTAAAAAAGGCAGGATGTGTTCTAGGTTTTATCCAAAATTTATATTTCGCTAGATTGGCGTAGATAGTCTCTGTTGCAACTTGCATTCCTCAATCTAGTAGTTGTTTTAGAATCTCCCTTGATTTGCTGGTTTGTCCATGAAATGAAATACGGTTATGATTTATGAGTCACTTATTTTGAAAACTCTAAAAAGTACAAAAGTAATACTTAGGGAAAAATATCTAGAATCATGTTGCAATTTTATGAATTATTATTAATATTTATTCGCCGGCGAAGGACAAAACATTCATTACTTCAGTCTAAATTATGAGGATATTAAATGTAAAACATTTAATTTTGGGCAAAGTTCTCACAAATATGTTCACTTCCCACATTCGGGCCGAAATCCACCCTAAGCCATTGATCTTTGCTCATCCAACGAACGATAGAACCTGTTGTCAGATGTTGTGGGTCCCATGACTTCTGCCATTTTTTGGGCATGTCACCATACTTGTGTCACTTTTTGGGACTATTTTTTAAGTCTTTTTAATCATTTTAAATTTCCACTCGAAAAAGAGCTTTATAGACTTAATTATACTTAATTAAATTTAAAATGTTCAATTCCGGGCGAAGTTCTCACAAATGTGTTCACTTCCCACATTCGGGCCGAAATCCACCCTAAGTCATTGATCTTTTCTCATCCAATGAACGATGGTACCTGTTGTCAGATGTCGTGGGTCCCATGACTTCTACCATTTTTTAGGCACGTCACCATACTCGTGTCACTTTTCGGGAGTCAGGACTATTTTTTATGTCTGTTTAATCATTTTAAACTTTCACCCAAAAAAGTGCTTTATAGACTTAATTATATTTAATTAAATTTAAAACATTCAATTCCGGGCGAAGTTCTCACAAATGTGTTCACTTCCCACATTCGGGCTGAAATCCACCCTAAGTCGTTGATCTTTGCTCATCCAACGGACAATGGTACCTGTTGTCAGATGTCATGGGTCCCATGACTTCTGCCATTTTTTAGGCACGTCACCATACTCGTGTCACTTTTCGGGACTATTTTTTAAGTCTGTTTAATCATTTTAAACTTCTGCCCAAAAAAGAGCTTTATAGGCTTAATTATATTTAATTAAATATAAAACGTTCAATTTTAGGCAAAGTTCTCACAAATGTGTTCACTTCCCACATTCGGGCCGAAATCCACCCTAAGACATTGATCTTTGATCATCTAACAGATGATGGTACATGTTGTCAGATGTCATTGGTCCCATGACTTTTGCCATTTTTCGGGCACGTCACCATACTCGTGTCACTTTTTGGTACTATTTTTAAGTCTGTTTAATCATTTTAAACTTTCGCCTGAAAAAGAGCTTTATAGACTTAATTATATTTAATTAAATTTAAAACATTCAATTCTGGGTGAAGTTCTCACAAATGTGTTCACTTCCCACATTCATGTCGAAATCCACCTTACCGTTGATCTTTGCTCATCCAATGGATGATGATACTTGTTGTTAGATGTCGTCATGCCCATAATAAGAGACATTTAAAGATGTGCAATAGTTTGAGATAACTATTAAATATAATGTTAATATTTTTTGTAAAAATATGAAATTCAAAAATAGTATAGAACATGAAACTTAGTTTCTAGAATAAAACAAATAACTAAATATAAATGTAAATTTTGATATACAATTTGAAAGGTAAAAGTTTAATATAAAAAAGAAAACATTCAATATTAAATCTAAAATATTAATTTAAAGTTTTACAAAATTCTTTAAAAATATGTTTACGATATATAATTTTTAAAAATAGTTTAAAAATATATATAAAAGTTCAACATAAATTTAGTGTAATATAAATTTTAATTTAATAAATAAATAAAGAATAAAAATATATATAAAAGTTCAACATAAATTTAGTTTAATATAAATTTTAATTTAATATAATTTTATTGATAAATAATGTGGTGAATCTTATTGATAAACCTGCACCTCCTAAGGACCTATGCAATATGCATTACCTTTGATCCTAGTGAGACTATTGAAAATTGAAATTTGAAACACTTGATGGCCCACTATAAGTCTATATATCACCTGCAAAGATCAAAGACATACTCTCACGAGGGGTTCTCATTGATGATTGATCCAACATGTATGGTGAATGTAATAAGTTAAGAATATCTTTATACTTTACAATTGCATGAAGTAACATATTGATATGATAAATTTGATTTAGTGGTTAAGATCTTAGATGGTTTCTCTTGTCCTACTATAGGTTCTATTACTCTTCCCATTCAGGTTGGTACTAAGTGCTTAGATGTCATTTTTGCTATCATTCCTAAATCCTACTTCAGATCAATTTTGTGTGAAGTTGGGACATCATTGCCCTTGGTTCTCTTCCTGAAAGCGATCCCATCTACCCTTCATAACTGTCTCAAATTTCTTCATTATGACAAAATCTTAACTATAAATCATAACATGTACCCAGTACCAACCCACACATGCACTAGTTCAAAACTTCAACAAGTAAGTTTGAGTTTTAGTTTTAATTCACTTGTTTTTCGCGAGATAAACTTCTTTTTTTATATATATATATTTATAAAATTATAATCAACCATAATCAATGTATAAATAATTAATGGAATGGGCTGATTTTTTTTATATATATTAAATATAGAGGAAGAAGCATTACATAAAAAAGATCACAATATTAAATTTATTTCCATTGTTTAACAAAATATTGAAATAACGTAGCTCATAGACAAAAAGCATTTGAAAAAATTTCATTAATAAAAATGAAATAGAATTATAGAAAGCATTTTTATATCCATAAGACTCTAAGAGGCAAACTGAAACAAACTGGAATTTGAAAAATTATCATTAATATTTATGCTTTGGAAATTTACAATTTTTACGTCTGAGACTTGAGTCCCTCAAAAACTTAAAAGCCAAAATGAGCGAGCCACTGAGCCTGTTAGGTTTCGAGGACATAGGAAAAAAAAACTACTAGGGGCCCAGGGGGCGGGGCTAGGGCATAGGTAGTGGATGGTTTACAACTTTGCCCTAAGAATTTGGCCCTCCTTCCATGTAGAATTCTTCAAACAACATAAGCTGAGAGATTTATTCAAGCCACATGTAGTTTGGAAAGTCGTCCAGGAGAAACCATTTTCAGAGGAAGTCCTTGCCAATATGCGCCCATTTCCTATGACACATCAAGTGCTCCACATTCAGGTTAAGGAGAAACGGTTGCCTAGCCACTGACACTATTTGGTCAGGGAGGAGAAGCTTGGATAATTCACTCGCCCAAGGGATCCCCACCCCTACTTTTGCAAGGACGACAACAGTAATGTCATCTCCAAGGAAGTCTTCCTTAAAAACCTTCCTCAACAGCATCAACATATCCACCTTGTCTCCTTCGAGGTCCAGAAGAGATGCCAAGAACTAGGATGTAATGTTCGTGTTAACATGGTATCTATTTTTGTTTCGTAGAAACTCTTTGCCCAACACCATCCACACAGCCTCATTGGTGAAGAACCCAACCTCCTTGCAAATTGATTGGAGGGTTGGGTCTCTAACAAAGCCCAAAAAGGCCCTCTAGTCCTCTACAGAAATGCTTCTCAAGCGGATGGGAGTGTCCATCTTGAGAAGATAGATTAGAAAATTAAACAACCTGAGCCTATAAACCTAGCCCAAAGGAAGAATTTAAATACCGTGAGCTCCGACGATTTATCTACCAAATGGCAAAGGCTAATTGAAGATGAAAGAAGAAGAGATTGTATATAAATAGTTGAAGCTCTTGATTGTAATAATTACTTCTCTAACTGTATTAATTGCTTTAAATTTTTTTAAATCTTTTGTATCTCTGCAAATCTTTCCCATAAATGCACTATTGGGCGAAAATGGAAACATCTATAAACTAGTACCAAGTTGGCAAGTATCACATTGGAAGTCGTGGGGACAAAGTGGATTGCAATTAGTGAATAGATATATATTAAATGAATGAAATTATCGATCGTGATTCGTGACATTTGATACGTGTCTATTGATTCCAATTCCATTCTGGGCACTTTCTGGTGAGCTATGTTCTCTTCAGAAAATTGGGCCGAAATAAAACTTCAGCCATTGATCTACGATCATCGAACGGTTTAAAATCATTGATGGATTTTAGGTATGTGTCACCCTTCACGTGTCAAAGAGGCAACTCTTATTGATACATCGTGCAGAGTCCAGACTCAATGTGATGTATTGATGTGATGTGATGTGCCTTGTCTATTAATGACAATGAATTCATGAAATGGCCAATAAATTATATATTTTTTCATAAATAACAAAATATTCGCCAAAACAAATTAAATAATTTTCAAGTGGCAGATAAAAATCGCTAATACATTTAAATAATTTTTCCTTCAGAGTAAATTTTTTCGCCCATACAATTATATATTTGTTCCTTTTAACAAAAATTATTCGCCTCCTACAATATATATTTTCCCTGTAGAACAAGGTATTATTCGCTAGAAATTTATGGATTTTTTCGTACCCTAGAAAAAAATCGCCAATACAAAATAATTTTTTTCCCTATTTTGAAAAAAAATTTCGCCATCAATATGAAAATTTCCTCCTGAAAATAATGTCTGATTTGCCAGAATTTTACACAGTTGCTCGGGGGATGGTTTCTTAAAGTTATCTTTGCTCCTCAGAGGAGTGGTGATCGTTGGGGACAACCATCTGGAGGAGCTTCTCGCCCACAGCCACAGAGACAGACAAAGTCAGGTGGTAGTGGCACAGGACAGCCTTGACTTGATTTATATTGATGAGACACTTGTATTTTTTGATCTGATATCATTATATACTTGGATTTTTTTTTGTTTTATGATGATCTATATGCAGACGTGGACTCTATATGATGATGATCTATATGCATTTATTACATGGATTATGATCTTTTCTTTCCTTTATTTTATTTTCATGATGATGATGTTCTATATTATGCAATGAAAAATGCTTTTGATTTTTTTGATTTTGATGATCATGGATGCAAATAAAAATGATTACTAACTTAAATGACATGCTTTAGCTAAATGATGTAAATGCAATGATCTGTATGAGAATACAAATGAATGATGATTTTATTTCATTTTTAATTTGTAGGGTGATGTAAATACAAATGATATACCTGAAATGTTTTTTATTTTTATATTAAATGATTCTAAAGATGAATGAACTTACAATGATCAGATGCAAACAAAAAAAATAGGTGTCCAAGTATACTCAATCTTTATTTATGATCGTTGATCTCTGAATAGAATGAAATGCTTTTAATGCAACTGACAATGAATGCTTATAATGTAGACAAATAATGAGCTGATCTAAAAATGATCTAACTAAAATGATACTTCCATTCTTCATATGTTGTCTTGTAATAGTGCTTGATTTAATCATTGAGCTTTAAAATGTTGTAAGAAAATACAAGCAACTTAACATAGTGATTCAAGCTGACCTGAGTATTTCTTATATGGATTTTGATAAGCAAGTTTATACAAGAAACTTGATATAATGAATCAAGTTGACCTAAGTATTTCTTGCAGAACAAACAAGGATTATCCCCTTTCATGCATGACTCAGAACGTCCTCCTTGATCTTTTGCCGATCATATCCTTAGACAAGTACATACCTTAATAAGAGATAAACCATAGACAACATTCAAAGAGAATAATCATGCCCCATCATAGGTTCTCTAGTCATGGACATCCTTGAGTTGCATAGAGTACATGATTAGTAATAAAATCAATCTATATAAACATTGAATCTTGTATGTCATTCACATGTTCTCATGGTCATTAACTGATATAATCATCTTGATGAATGATCATTGATAATCCTTTATTACATGTTGGTTGATTCTTCATTTTATGAGTTTCACGATTCAGTTGTTATAAAATGCCTTGTTCTTCGTTGCTTTGTTACTCGTTACCTGTTTCAAAATCCTAGGTGTTTTGTTTTTCTAAGTTTTCTGAATGTTTTGGATTTTCAAAGATTTAAAAGATCACCTTACCAAAAGGAATTAGGATTTTGCCCCTAGCAGAAACAAAACTTTATTATGAATGTATGAAGAATGATCCAAACCATGGTGAGATACAATACAAATTGATTGATTCTGCTAAAATCTAAGACAATGACTATGATAAGTATGTCAAAGATTGATAATTGTTGGTAAGTTGCATATTTCCTGCTAAATGGTTCAGAGCAATGAAAGCAAAAAATAAAATGGATGAGCTAGGATAGATGAAAGTGATAGATGTGAATAGGATGGAATGGATAGGTGTGCAGAGCAATCTCATAGATTGAAGAAATCACGTTTAGATAGTGCTTGTTTACCAGGTTTTCACTGTCTAAATTTAATGCATTTTTTCCATATTGTTTTTTTTATTGTTTTATACTTTTTAGGGATTTTCTGCTTTTATGATATTTATTGATTTCTTCAGGACTTTATATGCTTTTTACTAATTTTCTCCAGGACTTTGTATCTCAAGCATAATTTTTTTTGAGATGGATGGAATTGATAGGTTCACCAAACCAATCACCTTCAGGGATAGACAACTTGTATGCTCCTAAGCCATATGTTGCTACTATGACAAAAGGACCTAACCAATTTGGTTCAAATTTACCCTTCTTTTCTCGGTCTAACTGATTTCTCGGATTCTCCCTTATAACTATATCTCCAATCTGAAAAATGCGTGGCTTGACTCTATGATTATAACTTCTTGCCATTCTCTGTTGATATGCTTGTTAGGATTCCCAAAGATACTAAGAGGGGGGGTGAATGAGTATCTAACCGATTTGTTAATTTACTAGATTTAAAACATGTAAAGCATATCAATACTGTGTACCGGTAAATGAAAAATAGTGTATTAAACAAGAATAATAACAACCACATGAAAAGCACACCATAACACAGTAGTTTAACAAGGAAACCCGATGTGGGAAAAACCTCGATGGGATTTGTGACCCACAATATTCGCTTACTGGCCAATAAGTGAATATTATTGCTACAATAGGGGCCTGCACATGCAGGAAGGCCAAGTGCCTAGAGCTCACTACTCAAATACAAAAGAAGTCACACTGACTTACAAAAATGGATTATACAAATCCAATGTCTTGTACTGCTTCAAATAAGCATCTGCTATGCTAGATTTAGTACCGGTTTAAGCTCTACTACATACATAAACCTTTTCTATATATGCCTTACAATTCGCATATATCTTATATCCATCCCTTCCTATTACAAAATGATCTCATACATATATTAGTCATATTACAACTCGCCATGTCAGCTTACAATGATTTTACAATTAATTACAAAATACATTATCAACAAAATAGAAGTCGGCCAAGGTGCCGGTATCCTTTCTTGTCGGTGTAGAGTCAGTTTGTCAGTGTCGATGTCAGTATCTTGTCTTGCCAGTGTCATATGATTTCAAGGTTGCCATCAATGACAAAACCTTTAATCACCTACAATATCTCATTGGAGTGTGCATTTGCCAACAATCTCCCCCTTTGCCATTGATGGCAACACTCATGAGAAAAATGCGTTATCCAAAAAGAATCTACTAGAAGTTTCTTACCAAAAATTTGTTACCAAAAATGTGTTCTCCCCCTGAGCGGATGATCTCTGCTTCTGATTTTTCTCATTACACTACTTCCCCTTTGGCATCAATGACAAAGGTTGTCAAAGTGTCAACTGAGTGTGGTTCCCAGCTTCATCCTTGTAACCGGTTGGTTACAATCTGAAAAAGGTCTGCCAATACCAGATTCAGGCTCTCAGTGAACCGCTCACTATCCTTTAATGCAGCCTCTGTCCTCTGAATTGTACCGGTGAGGTGTTGCATTTGCTGTACCGATGTCTTTTGTCCTTGAACCAATGCCTCAAATATCTCTTTTCTCAAGGAGGTGAGGTAGTCCAATTTTGGACTAAGTCTCCATTTCAGATATTTTGCCTTTCCTTTAATCTTTTCCTTCTCTCTTTCAATTTTCTGAAGTTCTTCCTCAAAACCTATTATTTTTTGCTAAAAAACTGATAATGGTTCAGATGAGTTAATGAAATTGTCAGCAAGTTTATTTATTTCTTCCTGTACCATACTGATCTTCTTGTCTATATCTACTGTCAAAAAGTTTGTTTTACATGTATCTCTGTACAACATTTTAAACTCTTTTAGTGTTTTACATAGTGCCGGTAAAAGAGTGTCAAATTGTCTCATGCACTTCTTTATTTCCTCTTCAAAGAATTTATGTTTTTCTTTCTCAATTTTCTCTTTGAATGCTTCCTCATTTATTTGTTCCACTGTCACAATGTTGTCAGTAATATACTTAGACAATGTGTCAAGTTGATTTAAAAAATCTTTATTATCTATATCACACTTGGATGCTATCATTTTCAAAATTGGGATTGTGTCATCAATAGCTTTGTATGCTTGTGCACTGCACTCTGTTATTTTCTTGATTGAATCCAATAGGACCTTAGTTACATTAGTAGGTCTAAATTCTTCCATGGATGTACCATATGTTTGTCCAATAGTTTTTACAATCTGTAATCCATCAGTGTGAGTAACTTCTTTGCTTGTAGTGACCTCTGGTAGGTCAGTTTGTGTTGGCATTTCTCTAAGCAAAGATTTGGGTTCCTCAGCTTTTGTCGGTGGCACTGTCTCTACATGAACTTGTTCCTGTGAGGGAGCCTGTTGCTCTGCCTATTTCTCAGTGTTGTTTGCTGCTGGATGCTCAGTAGATGAATCATTATGTACATATGTGGTCTTTGCCTTTCCAGTGTCCGGGGTCACTGTAATGTTTTCTGCCGGTGGCTCTTTTGCCACATCTGATTTCCCAGTCGATTCCTTATCTACCACAATATTGACTTTCTGAGTGTCATTGTTCATTATGTATAACACCTTAGAATCGGGATTTGTATCCTTAAATGGTGTGTCCACACTCTGAGTTGCTGGTTGATTGTCAGTAGTAACTACTAGTGGAGTATTTAGAGGTGGTGGGGATAAGTTGTCTGTTATTTTTATACTGGGTGGTCCACCAACCTTACCTTTTCCTTTTTCTCTTTCCTTTTGATATACCTTGAAGGTTTTCGGTTTTAGATACTCTTCTTATTTTTCTTTTTCTACTAGGAATATATCCCATGCATATGTTGTTTCCTCTGTTATCTGGTTCACTCTTCCTGCCATCAGAGCTACATATCGGTGAGTAGTTGAGAATACTGACCAGTTAGCCTCAGAGATTAATTGATCTATCTCATCAGGTGAGTTAACAGGGTGTACTGCAAGTAGTTTTTCAATCTTTATCTTCTTATCCAACTCAATAATAACCACTCTTCTAGCCTCAAGTCTGTTATACAGATCTGTCGGTATTTCATCAACAATTTACATCAAATATTTCTTGTAAATATCTAAGTGTAAGATTATGTTGTTTTCTACTTTCTCTTTGTCATCAACAGATAGTGTGTCATATAATTTTTTGATGTTCTTCAACTTTCCATCCTCTGTAATTTCATTTAGAAGTTTATCAATTGGAGCAATAGTTTGTTGAGTCTTCTTCTTGGGAATCATCTTTTTTTTTGGAGTTAATTTCTTTGTCGGGGGCCTTACTGCCTGTTGCTTCTGTCTTGTTTTTCTAGGAGAAGGTGAGGGTACCGGTGAAGCTTTTCTCTTTCTCTCAACTCTCTTGAATACTGTACGTATGCCACTTTCTGAAGAAGTTCCAATCGGTGACAGATGGGCTTTCGGTTGAAGTTCTTCCAATTCACTCTCCTTGATACCGGTTTGTCTTAATACATCTTCTTTGATAGCTTTTGCCTATCGAGTTCCTTTTCTAACAGTTGCCTCTACCTTCTTAACTCTTTTCCTTGATTGAATCTAGCTTTCTATTGTTTCAGCATTACCAAATACTTTCTCTTCCGGTTCCTTAGGAGCTTCTAGGAGGGCTTTTGCATATGTTTCTATTATGTTGTCATCAGTCTCATACCCCATTTCAGTAACCCAGATGGTTCTAGGGACAACTGCCTCCATCCAAATTTCATCTTTCTTTATTACAAAACAAATTTCCTTTTGGTACTTATCCATAATAGCTTGTGATAACCTTACTCTTGTTTTCATTCGAGCCTTTAGTGCTTGAAAGTGCTCATTTATGTTCTTCTCTTTGCTCTCTCCCATATTGTTTAGAAATTCTAAAAGTTGTTTCCCTACCGGTATATCATATCCAAAGTCTTTGGGACCAATACCAGGCACTTGTTTGGTTATATACAATATTAGACAAACAAGTAAGTTTCCAAATTTGAATGTACCTTTCTTATCCTTCTTGATCTTTCCTAAATTGTCTATTAGCTCATCTTTAAGCCATTCACATATGTCTATCCTTGCATTTTCATTGACCATATCATAGGCACTTTTAATACATAGGCTAGAAACTGAGTTTAACCTATTTGCATGAGTAGCTTTATAACCTAAGATCATACTGATAAATTTGACATTTATATCCTTTATATCGTTTACCCTTAGTGATCTCTTATCATATGTTGCATTGGTTAGGTTTATCACTAGATCATTTGAGACTTTCTTAGTCTTGTCTGGTCTGTTACCGGTGGAGGGTAACCCTGTTACTGCCTTTACTGCCTCTTTAGTAATCTTGTGAATAGAGTCTAACCAGAAAAATTCACCATGTACCCTGCTTAACACAATTCTTATGATATCCTTGGGGAAATCAGGGATACTAAGAATTTCAGTAAAACCTAGGGTTTCAATTATCTTATGTTCAGGCTTGACATTTTTGGATTCATCACAAATTTTAGTTTTATACATATTCTTAATTTCCTCATCACCTAGTTCATCAATATGACAATGTATATACATTCTAGGGTCTTCAGCATATACTACTCCTTTAGGGATTTGAGAAAATGCACCTATGCTATCATCTTTCTTTGCAATTTCGGGAACCAGTTGGAAAACGGGCCTAGGGCGCTTAACAACCTTAACAACAGTAGGGTTTGTAATGAATTCAGGAGTAGATGAAGATGCCATAGCTATAAATACCTTTATCTGCCTTAAGGAATGATTTCTTGATGAATTGCTTCACTTCTTCGATTGGAATACCTTCGCTCGGGAATTTTCGCACTCTCGAAGATTTGAATGCTCAGTGAATGAAAAATGGAGCCAAAATACTTGCTTTATAATGTTATTTTCGCCAACCACCACATTTAATGCTTGCCGGTTAAGTTACAACTTAACATATCTACTGGTATAGAAGTAATTTCAACTTCTTACCATCAGTCGAGGGAATAATAGCATGCATTTCATTTAGTTGCTAAACCCCCAAAGGAATTTTCTTCAGTTGGATGAAGAGTCTCTTGCTGGTGGAGTGTTACTCTGTTTTGCCGGTGGAGGAGTATTCCTATCAACATTCTGATCTAACTTTCTGATCCATTGTTTTGAAAATTCTTGCTTTACCTCTTCAACCTTTTCTTTACCTTTCAAACTAGGACCATTATTTTTTGCCGGTGGCTCCTTCTACAAAATTTTGCAATATGTCCAATCTTGTTACAAGCATAACAAGTCACATTGTTTTTCTGAATAGCTTTCCCATATCCTATGCCGGTTTGTGTTCTGCATTGGTTAGATAAGTGACCAAATCTCCCACAAACACAACATCTTACATTCATTCTACAATTCTTTGAATTATGACCAATTTTGTTGCATTTAGAACATTGATCGGTGGGTGTATTAGTGTTCTGATGATTTCTAGATCTACACTGATTTTCTTTATGACCATACTTATTACAATTAAAGCATTTGCCATTTAATTTATAAGCATTTGGTTGTCTTACTGGTTTTCTATGATCATGTGTGTTTGCAGTACTAGAGCTTTCACCAACTTCAAAGCCAAGGCCATTTGTATCACCATTAGGTTTCTGATTCTTCAGCATGTCACTAAGTTCTTCTGAGATTTTCTTGAATTTCTCCTTGTGTTGATTTGCAGTAGCCAGTTCTCTTTCCAAGATTCCTTTCTGTCTCATGAGTTCATTTGAGTCATTTTGTGTATGCATGCGATCTATCTTTAACAAATCATTTTCATGATTAAGTCTTGTATTTATATTTTCAGCATCATTTAGTCTTCTAGTCATTTCTTCTTCATTTTTCTTTCTATCTTCATTCTCTTTACAAAATCTCATAGTCATATCTTGCATCTCATTCTTCATTGTAGTGTTTTCTTGTCTCAATTTGTTCACAAGATCATTAAGAGTTTCCTTTTCATCTTCATTATTCTGTATCTTTTCACAAAGTTCTCTTCTCTTGTTTCTTACAACAGTAAAATTTTCTTGAAGTGCTTGAATAATATCTTGAGCAGCCTTTAGATCATCTTCAAGTTTGATATTCTTCAATTTTTTTGTATCATAGTTTGAAAGAGCTGTTTCCAATTGCTTCATCAAGTTTTCCATCTCTACCGGTGTCAAGATCTTCCTCAAGCTATTAGGCTTCTGAAAATAGAGGACCAAGCTCTGATACCAATTGTTAGGATTCCCAAAGATACTGAGAGTGGGGGGTGAATCAGTATCTAACCGGTTTGTTAATTTACTAGATTTAAAACATGTAAAGCATATCAATACTGTGTACCAGTAAACCAAAATAGTGCAGTAAACAAGAATAATAACAACCACATGAAAAGTACACCATAACATAGTAGTTTAACGAGGAAACCTAGTGTGGGAAAAACCTTGGTGGGATTTGTGACCCACAATATTCGCTTACTGGCCAATAAGTGAATATTATTGCTACAATAGGGGCCTGCACATGCAGGAAGGCCAAGTACCTAGAGCTCACTGCTCAAATATAAAAGAAGTCACATTGACTTACAAAAATAGATTATACAAATCCAATGTCTTTTTCCTGCTTCAAATAAGCATCTACTATGCTAGATTCAGTACCGGTTTAACCTCTGCTACATACATAAACCTTTTCTATATCTGCCTTACAATTCGCATATATCTTATATCCATCCCTTCCTATTAGAAAATGATCTCATACATATATGAGTCATATTACAACTTGCCATGTTGGCTTACAATGATTTTACAATTAATTACAAAATACATTATCAACAAAATAGAAGTCGGCCAAGGTGTTGATATCCTTTCTTGCTGGTGTAGAGTCAGTCTGTCGATTCCAGTGTCGGTGTCTTGTCTTGCCGGTGTCATATGATTGCAAGGTTTCCATCAATGACAAAACCTTCAATCACCTACAATATCTCATTGGAGTGTGCATTTGCCAACAATTTCAAATGATCTATTGCATTTTGATGACATTCCTGCATCAGCTCAAGTTCTTGAAGTCTAGAGACCCATTCTTCTTCAGGTATAAGACCTTTCAAGGAAACTCGTAAAGAAGGTATCTCTACTTCTACTGGTAATATGGCTTCTGATCCATAGACTAAGCAATATGGAGTTTCCCTTGTTGGTGTGTGGATGCTGGTTTGGTATGCCTAAAGAGCCGGATTTCACTGAATGTGCCAATCTTTTCCAACTTCATTAACTATTTTCTTCAAGATTTTCAAGGTAGTCTTGTTTGAGCTTGACCATTTCCTTGTGGATAATATGGTGCAGAAAAACTATGTTGGATATGGAATCGCTCACATAGTTCCTTCACATCTTGATTCTTAAATGGTCATACATTATCAGTGATAATGGTCATATGGACTCCATAGCGATAGATTATATAATTCAAGATGAATGGTGATATTTGTTTTCTCATCACTTTCATCAAAGGTATTTTTTCAATCCATTTAGTGAAATATTTAGTAGCAATCAAAATGAGCTTATGTCTATTAGAGGATGAAGGATTTATCTTACCTACCAAATCAAGGCCCCATAGAGAAAATGGCCATGATCTTGCCATAGGATGCAATTCTTGTGCTGGTGCATAGATGAGATTCCCATGGATCTAGCATTATTTGCATTTCTTGGCATATATAAATGAATCTCTCTCCATAGTAGGCCAATAGTAACCCATACGGAGAAGTTTCTTAGCCAGTGTTAATCCACTTGAGTGTGTACCACAAATACCTGCGTGAACTTCGTTAAGAACTTTCTCATATTCTTCTTGTTCGAGACATCTCAATAAAGTGTTATCTAGACCTTGCTTATATAAGGTATCAACAATAATAATATAGCGTGATGACTGGCAGATAAAATTTCTTCTCTGATTGTGGGATAGGTCAAGAGCAAGGATATTCTCAAATATGGATAAGTTTGGCCGTATAAGGATTGACCGGTTCCAGATATATGGAAAATCATATGGGTATGTTGGGATTCAATGGTAGGGGTTAAGATATCTTCCACCAGGAATTCATAACGTTGTTGGTTCTCATGATTCTGTAAGAGAGATGCTATTGTAGCCATTGCATCTACTGCTTTATTCTCATTTCTTGGGGTCTAAGTGAATGATACTTCTTCAAAATGTTCTTTAAAATCTTATACCAACTATTTATAGGGCATGAGCTTGTCATCCTTAGTTGGATAATCATCATTTATTTGGTTGATGATAAGTTGTGAACAACAATAAACATGTAATTCTTTGATATTCAATTCAATAGCCATTTTGAGCCCAATAGTCAATGCTTCATATTCTGCAGCATTGTTTGTGCATGGAAACCTTAGTCTATATGATTTTTGAATTGTGTGTCTCTGAGGTGTGATGAACAAAATTTCCGCACCTGATTCATATTGTGTATAGAGGTACCATCAAAGTACAACTCCCAAAATTTTATACTTATTGTCAAAATATCTGCATTAGGAAACTCAATGTGCAATGGTATGTTATCTTGTAAAGGTGCTTTAGCTAATTGATCAACAATGAACTGTCCTTTGATATCTATTCGATCAACATATTCTATATCAAACCCACTCTTAGTACCATAACCCATTTTGCTAGTCTTCTTGTCAAAGTTGACTTGTTCAACAAATACTTTAGTGGATCTCTTTTTGGTATCAGTTTCACAGAATGAGTCAGCATATAATGTCATAGTTTCTGAGTTGAAAATACAATTGCTAGGCATGTCTTCTCTATTGATGTATAGTTCAATTCATAGCCTACAAGTGTTCTACTAATGTAATACATTGCTCTTTATTTCCCTTCTTCATCATGTTGTGCTAAAAGAGCTTTTAATGATACATTTGTTGCTGAGATATAAAGCAACAATAGTTTCCCTTTGATTGGTGATACAAGTACTGGAGGATTCATGAGATATTATTTGATTTATATAAAAGACTCTTCACACTTTAGATCCCATTTAAATGAAACATTCTTATGTAAAAGATGACTGAATGGATGACATCTATCTGCTAATTGAGAGACAAATCTCCTGATTGATTGCAATCTTCCTTGTAGAGAACACAATTGACTTATGTTCCTAGGCGACTCCATTTCCATGATAGCTTTGACCTTTTCTGGATCTACTTCAATTCCACGAGCTGATATAATGTACCCAAGAAGTTTTCCAGAGGTTACTCCAAATGCACACTTCTTTGGATTCAATGTTAACTGATATTGTTCAAGCCTATCAAAGATCTTGCCCAAGATGTTCCAATGTTCTTTCCTTGTATGATATTTTGCAAGTATATCATCTACATAATCTTCCATAAATGTATGCATCATATCATGAAAAATTATAGTCATGGCTCTTTGATAAGTTGCTCTTGCATTTTAAAGCCCAAATGGCATAACATTCCAGCAATAAGTACCCCATGCACAGGTGAATGTTGTCTTTTCTTGATCTTCAGGAGCAATTTTTATTTGATTGTATCCTGAGAATCCATCCATTAATGAAAAAATCTTATGTCCTACTGATTAGTCCACAATTATATCAATGTTGGGTAGTGGAAAATATCTTTGGGACATGCCTTGTTCAAATCTCTAAAATCGGTGCAGACTCTTATGCTTTTATCTGAATTTGACACTGGCACAATGCTTGAAACCCATTCTGGATAGGCAACAGGTCTTATGAAACCCACATCCAATAGTTTCTTTAGCTCAACTTTTATGAGGAGAGTGATGTGTGGATGCATCTTCCTTATCTTTTTTTTAACTAGTTTTTCTTTTAGATCCACATTTAGATGATGCATGATAAGATTTGGATCAAGTCTTAGCATGTCTACATAGGACCAAGCAAAATTTATCTATCTTTGTCTGAAAAATTCTATGTATTATTTCCTCTCTTCATCTGATAATGATGCAATAGGATGAAGTATCTTGGGATCCTTTGGTGTGCCAATGTTTATTGCGTATGTTGGCTCTATTAGAATAGCAGATCTCTCTTGAAAATATGCAGGGAGGATGTCAAATTTTCCATCTTCTAGCGCCTCAAAGAGGTTTTCACCGTCAGATACGTCCTTTATTTTTTCTCTTGATTGATCTAGTGTTGCCATGAAATGGTTTTCAACACTAGGTCTTTTTCCTTGTTTTATGTCAATTTTGCAACGAGAAAGTTTGGCATTCTCCTGACTACAAGAAACATTACTTGATTCCACAATAGAAGACATCTTAGGTGTTATAGGTTTGACAAGATTAAGATATACAGCTAAGTCATGGTCATTGGAAAAGACATCCAATTCAGGGTTTTCTAGGTTATCCCAATCAATTAGTTCTAGATGAAGAAGGGCTAAGTCATAGTCATCGTCATTATTAGGTGATTCAAGGTTCATGACATAATAATCACAATTTGGTGTAGAGTAGGTAATGTCATAGATAGATCACTCTTGAGGATAGTCTCTCCCAAGTGTTCTCCAATCAGTTCTAACAAAATCAATATTGGTATTTTGTGGTTCACACTCAAGTGACTCTTCATCTAATGTTTGTCCCTCAAATGAATGGATTACATCAACACATACATCTTTAACACTGAAAGTTCCTTCTTGATTAATTTCAATAGATTCATTTGTATTTTGAAGTTGACATACTTGTGTACATGACATAGAGGATTATTTTGCTATCTTTTGTCTTCTCTCAAACTCAACTTCTTCTAGACTAATAGTCAATCCCACTTGACTATCTATTAGTTCTTCCATGGTTCTTCCATACCTTGGTTCATCTTGCTCATCATTTGATAGAAATCTGATATTTCTTGATACTTGATCAATTACTGTTTGTGTTTCTTGTGGTGTTACTTCTTTCTCTTTTTCATCCTCTTTCTTTTGTTATCTTGTATATGCCTCTTTTTCCCTAATTCCGAGTTCTTCTTGTCTTCTTTCTAACTCTATCCTTTGCTTTGTGAAAGACAAGTCTTCATTTGTAATAGCTGCTTCCTCTTCATGTTGGAATACAATGAATCCAAGAACACTGAGAGGGGGGGGTGAATCAATGTTCTACTGGTAATATAAGATTTTACCTTATTACAACATACACATATAAACCAGTAAATGAAGAAACATATAACATGAAGTAAATAAACCAGCCACATGAATGAACACCATAACACACAAAGTTTATACATGGAAAAACTCAAAGAGGAAAAACCACAGTAGGATTTGTGACCCATAATATCAATTCACTAGCCATATGAAAGATATTACATAGTATGGGGGCCTGCACATGCAAGAAGGCGCACTGCTCAACACAAAAGAGTCTCACTGACTATAAGTTTTGTTGAGATAAAACAATATTGGTGAACTCACAAATTGCATCTGCTATGCCAAAAAGAATCCGATTATAGCTCTGTTTTGTACCAGTTCTTAAACCCTTTTACCGGTATCTTCTTTTCTCCAAGAATGCTTTACAAACCATCCACTGATCATTGCATGATATTACTTTCACATACAAATGATCTACATACTTGTCTTTCGCATCACACTGTTTTGCTTCCTTATCCTATATGCTTCTATATTTCACAATGACCTAATAAACTAACTTATATACCCTTTAAAAACAATGTGCCTTATGTCGGCTTACAATACATTACAAAAGATATTTAATGTCGGCCCTATACAATAATTAGAAAATGATTTAATAAAAATTTTCAGATCCCAAACTAATGTCAGCTTCACAGAAGTGTTGGATCCCGGTGCCGGTGCCGGTGTCGGTTGTGACCTTGTTTACTCCAATGACGGTATCTACTGGTATATGCCTTCTACAGAATCTTGTTGCCATCAATGAAAACATATGAATCCAATGAGTGTCAATTTCCAACAATCTCCCCCTTTGACATTGATGGCAACACTCATGTGAAAAAAGGATTCCCTATCGGTTCAACTGAAATATGCTCCCCCTGAGCTAATTGACTATGTTTGCAATATACTCTCTATCTGATATTCTCTCCCTAGGATTATATACATATTTTTCACATACATATCCTCCCCCTTTGGCATCAATGCCAAAGACCGGTGAAAGAATTGTTAAGAATCTGTGCAAAAGAATGAATAATTACAGATTACTTTACTGAAGCTTGACCAATTTCAAAATTTTTGGATAAGCTTTCTCAAGTAACTATATATAGGTATCCCAACCAGTTTTGAATGTTTTAGATATGGATATAAGTCCGCTCAGTAGATGTGCAAGTGTTTCTTTCTTAGTGACTTCTCCTGGTGTGAGCTTCGCAAGCATGTCCATGCATTCCCTCTTATGTAGACCAGGTGAATCCAATCTTGGACTCAGCAAACCTCTGAGACTTCTTGCTCTATGAATAATCTTATCTCTTTCTTTTCAAGAGAAAAAATTTGATTTTCCAAAGTCAAAATTTGTCCATCAATAGATGTTATAAGTGAAGTTAGTCCATCAAAAGAATTAGCAATAGTAGCAATCTTGTCTTGTAACTCTTTTATCCTCTTATCTACATTTGTTGTAAGAATTTACATATTACAACAAAACCTGTAGATGTTATTACACCGTTTCAAATAATTTTCAATGAGTATAAGTTTCTCCTCAATCTTCCTCTTTTTTGTCTCAATAATCTAGTCAAAAGTGACTCTCTTAGCCAAAGTAAATCTTTCAAGTGCTTGTCGGTCGAAAATCTATTGTAATGATTGAAAGTTTTTAGATATGTGCTTTGTCAATACCTTAAACTTACCAGAAGGGCTTGCTTCATTTTCAATCATACAATCAGGAATCAATCTATGCAAAATTGTTATTGACTGATATATTATTCCTTTGTCTACAAATCCCTCCTTCATTAGCTTTTGAGTAGCCATCATCATTAGCTCTGTGGGACTTATCTCTATGATTGATTTCTTCTCAACTTGAGAAGTGTCAATTACCAAAAGTTTTGTTGGGGAATCAACTGTCAGTATAGTACTAGGAGTCTTATCAGTTTCCTTTTCCTTATCCTCTCCCAATGTACCTTTTTTCTCATCCCCTTTTGCACTAGTGGCATTGCCACTTGGTGCAGTAGTTGTTACTACCAGTGGAGTCTGTATACTTTTATTTACTACCAGTTCAGTCAAAATTTGATATGAACTTCCCAAAATTTCTTTCCCTTTAGATCTATCCGAAATGGTGGAAGCTATTGCCTTAGAAAATTCTTCTTAAGAAGTAAGGAAATCAGGATTCTTTTGGAAGAATTTAGACCAACCATCTCTGGTCTCATTTATTATCTCATTTACTCTACCCATCATTATGCTTATTTTACGGGGTTTGCTACTAAAAATTGTTCTGTTGACAACATCTATACATCTTTTTATTTCCTCATTATTTATAGAGCCACACATATTCAAAAGTTCAACTTCCTTAATTTCCCTATCCCTCTTAACTATATCCAGTCTTCTTGCATCTAACTTATTGTACAATGATAAAAGAATTTCCTTCAAAATCTCTACCAAAGCCTTCTTATATATGTCTATATGTAACAAAATTGCTTCTTCTATTTCATTTTGCTCATTTTCATGTAGATGTTCATATAAATTTGACACATTCTTCAAAATACCATCTTTTGTTACCTCATAAATTAACTCTGCACAAGTCATATTTTCTTCATCGTCCTTTTTCTTCTTCCTGTTGGGGGTTGTAGGGGCGGATGGAACTGGTTTCCTCTTCTGAGTAGGTTTCCTTGCCAAAGGTGTGGGCGCAGTAGGCTTTGTCACTTTTCTTACTAGCTTCCTCCTTGGATCCACCTTCTTCTCCTCTACCGGAGGCTTGCCATTTTTCTTCCTTTGCACCCTTCTGAATGCAAGAGGTTTATTATCCTCTACATCAGAGTCAGAAGTGATAGGAGAAATGAAAGTTGTTGGTCTCTTTGCCTTAGGAACTCTAACCGCTGCCGGTTGATCTATCGGTTTAGATCTAGAAACTAGTTTTGTATCTATCCTATGGATAACATTTTGAACGAAGGCACACATTTTATCTATTTTCTTTTCTCTTCTTTTCTTGTTGAAGCCAATTTTAACTTCAAGATCCTTCTCCTCCGTAGTGCCAAAATGTTCAATCTTGTCATCTAATGGAGCATCAAGCAACATTTTTGCATAAAGTTCCAAGATGTTGTCATCAAATTCATATCCTAGTTCAGTGACCCATATGTTTCTTGGTTCCACTACTTCCATGAGGGTTTCATCTATTTTTACCATGAAATGGATATTAGTGGAGTATTTCTCCATAATGTGCTTTGAGATCCTCTCCCTCAATCTCATGTTCTCTGGGAAAGATTTGAAGAAGCCCAATAGCTTCTCATCCCTATTGTTGCCAAGACCGGTGATTGCATCTTTAATTTTCATGCCTACTAGTATGTCATGAGCCCAATGTTTCTTTCCCAAACCTGGTAGCTCATTCATGAAATATAACATCAAGTAGACAATAAGATTGCCAAACCTAAATGTTCCTTTCTTGACACCTTTGATCTTGCCAAGATTTAACATTAATTGACTTCTTAAGCATTCACACAGATCATACTTTCCATCATTCCTTAACATTTGGTATGCAACATGAATACAAGAACTGACAACAAAGTTCAATCGACTTGATTGAGTTACCTTGTAGCCGATGATCATGCTGGCAAATTTCACATCTATATCTTTGATGGTGTTGATCCTTATTGACCTTCCATCATAAAATGGATCGGTGAGACTTTCAACCTCAGTATTGGAGATCTTCTTCCCTAGTTCCTATCCAACTTTGGGTAAGCCGGTGACCACCTAAATTTCTTCCTTGGTGATCATGTAAGGCCAGTCCAGCCAGATGAATTCATTTTGGACCCTGCTTAGAACATATATGATCATTTCATCCTTGAATTCTGGTATATACAAGATTTTAGTTAACCCTACGTCTTCAATGGCTTGATATTCCATCTTGATTGTTCTCAAGCTACCTAGTATCATAGATTGATACATTCCCTTGATCTCCTCAGTGCCTAAATCCTCCAAGGTGTAGTAAATATAGGCCTTGACATCTTCTACATAAACTACGCCATCGGGAACCCTCGAGAATGCGCCAATAGAGTCTTCCTTCTTTGCTACTTGAGGAACTTCCTTAAATATAGGTTTGAGCCTATCCTTAACCTCAACAATAGTGGTATTCACAATGAAAGTAGGAGCAAATGAAGATCCGGATGCCATTTCAAAGAAATACCTAGATAATCGATCGTCGGTTTGAAAGATCTTGATAACTGTTGGAAATATTTTCAGAATGCCTTTGCTCACTCTTGATCGCCTTTGATTCGCCTTTGCTTTGCTTTGCTTTTCTTGAGTACTGGGTGAGTGAAAATGAGTTCATTTTCCCTTTTTATCAATGAGTAAACCCTAATCCTTTACTGCCATAAATGCTTAGCAAAGTACCCTACCAAATGCTAGTTTCACAGTTTTATGCTGGGTAAACCTTCATCAATGATCAATACAACTCTCCAGTTCTCTTTCTAGATTTCTTTCGAGGAATATGCAAGATTTTCAATGAATTCGCCAACCCCTAAGGCATATGCCTCAATTACCGGTTGAATTTCCTGATGGTACAAGAATGCTTTGTTCTACCGGTGGAGTTATTGGTGCAATTTCTAGTGTAGTTGCATCTCCACTTGTTTCTTCAGACTTTCTTACCCATATTTTGGTGTTATCATGTTGTATTTCATCTTCTTCTTTCCTTACTCATTTTCTCTAACATTGCCAACCGGTTTAGTCTTGCTTCTGTAGTACTTAGCAATATGACCTTTTTTGTTGCATGCATAACATGTAACATTGTTCTTTTGAATTGCTTTTCCATATCTGATGTTATTCCTTGACCTGTATTGATTAGCCAAATGTCCAAACTTTCCACATGCATGACACTTAATATTCATTTTAGAGTCTTCTAAATTATGACCATATTTCTTACAATGAGTGCATTGACCAGGAACTGAATTGTAGTTTTGATTTTCTATATTTCTACATTGTTTAGCCATATGCCCAAATTTATTACAGACAAAACATCTACCACTGAATTTATAAGCATTAGATTGCCTTACTGGTTCCCTCTGGTCTGATGAGTTCTGTATACCGATTGTCTGATCTTCATTTGCAGTACCAGAGCTTTCTCCTTGTACAAATCCAAGTCCTCTAGAATCATCATTCTACCTTTGTCTTTTCAATAAATCATCCAACTGTGCAACACTAATCTTGAACTTTTCTTTTTACTCACTTGCAGTAGTCAGATCATTTCTCAGAGTTATTATTTGTCTCTCAAGCTCTTGTTCATTATTCTAGGATTGTACCAAATTAGTTTTCAACATATCATTCTCATGAGCTAGTCTACCACATTTTTCAAATTTTTTCTTCAGAGATACAATAAGGCTTTCTTCCTTCTTCTTTCCACCCTCAATTTATTTTGACATCCTCATAGTCAAGTCTTGAATTTCATTTTTCATGAGCATGTTTTCTTGACTCGGCTCCTGACATTGTTCTTTAAGTGCATTTTTCTCTTCATCATCCTAGTTTTGCAAAAGTTCCTTCCTCCTAGCTTGAGCTGATGATAACCTTTCTTGCAGAACAAGAATGAATTCATTAGCAGAATTCAATTCATTTTGCAGCTTCAAGTTTTTCAACCTTTCAATATCATAATCCTCAAGTGCCATCCCAAGTTGCTTCTCCATAGCCATGTTCAATGATTTTGGTTTTAGGATCTTCCTCGAGCTGTTAAACTTCCTCTAAGGTACCAAGCTCTAATACCAATTGTTGGAATACAATGAATCCAAGAACACTGAAAGGGGGGGGGTGAATTAGTGTTATGTCGGTAATATAAGATTTTACCTTATTACAACATACACATATAAACTGGTAAATGAAGAAACATATAACATGAAGTAAATAAACCAGCTACATGAATGAACACCATAACACACATAATTTATACATGGAAAAGCTCAAAGAGGAAAAACTACAGTGGGATTTGTGACCCACAATATCAATTCACTAGCCATATGAAAGATATTACATAGTATGGGGGCCTGCACATGCAGGAAGGCACATTGCCTAGAGCACACTACTCAACACAAAAGAATCTCACTGACTACAAGCTTCTGCTAAGATAAAACAATATTTGTGAACTCACAAAATGCATCTACTATGCCAAAAAGAGATCTGGTTATAGCTTTGTTTTGTACCGATTCTTAAACCCTTTTACCGGTATCTCCTTTTCTCCAAGAATTATTTACAAACCATCCACTGATCATTGCATGTTATTACTTTCACATACAAATGATCTACATACATGTCTTTCGCATCACACTATTCTGCTTCCTTATCATATATGCTTCTATATTTCACAATGACCTAATAAATTGACTTATATACCCTTTACAAACAATATGCCTTATGTCGACTTACAATACATTACAAAAGATATACAATGTCAACCCTATACAATAATTACAAAATGATTGAATAAAACTTTTCAGATCCCAGACTGGTGTCGACTTCAAAAAAGTGTTGGATGTTGGTGCCAGTGCCAGTGCTGGTTGTGACCTTGTTTACTCCAATACTGGTGTCTACCGGTACGTACCTCCAATGCTGGTGTCTGCCGGTATATGCCTTCTACAGAATCTTGTTGCCATCAATGACAACATATGAATCCAATGAGTATCAATTGCCAACACTTCACTTTTCTGCACTTGATATACTAGATAATAAATCTGAACCCCATTCATATTCATTTGAATCTGTCTCTGAACCATTATATTGGATTACACCACTGTACCATACAAGAATATTGTATTGTGGAAATAGCTCTTTGATTTTGGCCCTTTCTTCTTTCACTGCTTCTGGAATATCTTGCTTAGATTTAGCACTTGCTCGTATTCCTTGAGCTTGTTTACAAGATTCTTCTTCTCTTTTGATTGCAAGTTCTTCCTATTGTTTCTCATATTCTTCTTATTTTTGTTTATTGGCTACTATTTTTGTTGCTTTGTGTATCTTTTCTTGCCATGGTTCTTCTTTAGGGACTTCTTTCTTTCTCCACTTTGGCTGTTGATAATTATGTTACTTTTGATTTGATTTTCGATATCCAAGTCCTAATTTATCTTCTTTAGATTGTGAGTGAGGACAAATAGGTTTTGAAATACCTTCTTGTTGCTTACCAATTGGTCCTTTTCCTTCATATCCCATTTTTTTTATGATCTTATAACCATTTCCATATTGCTCTATGAGAATATTGACTTCTGTAGCTGTTGCTATAGTTTCATTTTCATCTTTGTACAACCAACCAAGAATTTCCTTGTCTTCAGTTTCTTCTGCAAGTGTTCCAGCTCTAACAAATTCTCCATCAAACATTTCTACTGATCTTTCTGATATATGTGGTTGAACATTTGTAGGATTTCGATATGATTTAGGTGAAAGTGGCAAGCTATGTAAATAATATTTTCCCATTCCTTCATCATTTAATTTGATATTTTTCTCAAAGGTTTCCCATAACTTTTCTTGAATTTCTTTGGTAGGATAGACCGATTCTCTGTTATGTAGAACTCATGTATCTTGTGTTTGCTTTAGATTATTGCAATATTGGCTGGAGTCTGCAATTATAGTGACTTCTTGTCCCGCATGAGGAAACTTTACACATTGGTGATATGTAGAAGGAACTACATACATGTTGTGAATCCATGGTCTTCCCAGAAGAATGTTATAAGATAGATTCAAATCTAAAACCTGGCATAATGTATTCCTTTCCATAGGTCCTATTTTGATTGGTAACACCACAGTTCCTTTAGAAGAACATTCTTCTTCATCATAAGCCTTAATGGTTATTTTTTTCTTTGGATATACTGTATTTTCTGAATATCCCAAAACCTTTATTAAACTTAATGCACAAATGTTTAAGCCAACTCCACCATCTATGAGTACGTGTTTGACATGAGTTTTGTGAATGGTGACTTCAACATGTAAGGGAGCATTGTGAGGATGTAGCAAGGACGCATCATCATTTTCAAAAAATGATAATCAATGAGGGGCTATAAGGTGTCCCACCATGTTTTGGAATTGATCTACATCCAGGTCTTTTGAAACTGTCATTTCCATTGGAGCTTTTTCCAAAATTTCCTTATGCATAGGTTAAACTTTGAGAAGCTCTAATATTGATATTTGAGCGGGTATTCTTTGCAATTGTTCCACTAAGTTATATTGTCATGAAGTGGATGTTGATTCATTTGTTATACCTGGAAATATAACCTTCAGTTTGCTTATTTTAATGATGTTGATTGGTTCTGAAGGTGGGTTATCTTTAACAATGATGACATTTACCACATCATCATATGTATAAGTGTAGTTCACTTTGGCTTTGCCTTTGTCATCTTTTGATTTGGATTGTTCACCTTTTTCATAATTTGGAAACAGAGTCTTTAAGGCTAGATGTGATTCGTTTGTCTTATGACTATCTACTGTGATAGTTCCATTATCAATTAAATCTTGGATAAGGTGCTTCAATCTTTGACAATCATTAGTTTGGTGTCCTTTATTCCGATGGTAATTGCAAAAATGATTGTCGTTCCACCAATTAGGTTTAACTTGTGGTTTATAGTTTCTTTCTTCTAGTAAAGTAATCATTTTATTCGCAAGAAGAGTTTTCAAAGTTGATTCCAAGGGTTCTCTAATGTTTGTGAATTTCCTGCGACGATTGGAGAAGAAAGACTTGGATTTATTATTTTCTTGATTGTTATTGTTTGGGATTTGACTTGATAGATTAAAGATTGGTTGTTGTTTTGTAGCACTATTGTCATCATTTCCTCCATTGATGGCATTCCTATTCTTTGACCAAGATTTAGGTTTGTCATTGTTATTGTTGTTGTTGTTGTTGTAGGGATTATTATAAAGCTTTAGCTCTTATTTCTTTACCATTGCGTCTTCTATTTTTAGATCATTTTCAATCAACTTGGCAAAAGAAGGACATTGCATTTTTAGACGATAACTCATTTCACTGATAAGATTATCAATGAAGATGCCCATTTTCTCTTGATCAAGTACATTTCTTGGATACCTATTAAACATTCATTTCCATCGCTGTAAGAAGATCATGAAAGACTCACCATTCTTTTGCTTAACATTGCATAAATCCAGCATTGTTATCTCATTTCTTACATTGTAGGAGTATTGTGAAATAAATCTATTCACAAGTTCTTCAAAAGTTTTGATTCTAGATGGTAGTCTTGAGAACCACCATTTAAACTCCTAGGGAATAGACACATTAGGTAAGTTTCATTGTGTGAAAATTCCTTACTCATAGTACAAAATTCCCTAATGTGATCTTAAGGATTAGATTTCCCATTGTATTTATCATATTTAGGGATTTTGCAATTCTGTGGAAATGGTATCATATTCAAACTTTTGTCAAAAGGATACGGGAGATATCTTCCAATGAATACTTCTTGGAACTCATTCCATTCTACATATCTTGTATTTGTTTTTGTAGAGCTTGCATTTGTTAAGTGAGATTTAACAAGGGATTATCCATACGGTTTCTCCTTGTCTCTTCATAAGTTCTTATATCACTATGCTCTCTTCTTGTGTCATCATGTTCTTTTCTTGTTTTCTCTCCCCTTGTTTCTTCATGGCTTTCTTTGTTTATATCCTTGTTATTTGGATCATCTGTGTTTTGAGTATTACTCATCTCTGTATCTTCTTTCAAGCCTTCTATGTTAAAGTATTGTGGCAATTTAGCTCCTAATTTTGCCAACATTAAAAGATATTTTTATTTTTGCTTCGCTAATAATTTTTCCATTAGTCTATCAAATTTGAAATCTTGCTTAAGGTCTCTAACAGTGTTATTGACTGCTTCTTCATCAATAGCCGTATATCTAAAAGTTTGGAATGTTGAATTATCTTCTTCTTCCATTTGTTTTTGTTGTTTTTTGAATTGTCCGTATTGAGCTCTAGTCCAAACTAGCATGTGATTGCTTTGAAAAATTTCTAAAGTTTTGACCTTCTAAAAACAACTCAATAGGTGATTATTGGTTTAAGAAGGTATGCTTTGTTGATTTTATCACTATTATTGGTTCGTTGTGATAAAGCATCTCTTTGTTGAAAAGCACATCCTTGTAAAATTTCTCCATCAAATTTTGTCCCACAGCCATGTAAATAGTGACAAAAACAGTGTAGGAATGTCCTATGCTTTAACAAGATCTTGCAATTGATATACAGGAATTGTATTCTCTTCTGAGTAGCTTTATAACTGGGCTTTCTTTTCTTAAGGCAATATTTAAAATTCTTATAAGCATATGATGGTTTATAAGTTTGCTTGATTCCAATGTGAGCACAATTTTGATTTTGATATAACCTAAGTTCAAAATAGGAAAGATATATCCAAGATAATGAACAAAAGGTGGATTGATCAAGTTTCGTGACAGAAGATTTTGATATATCTTGATGAGAAACTAATAATGATATTGATTTTTTTTGCGCTTAAGATGGTTGAATCACTCTCTTGTTGAATGTTTTATTCTTATGGAAATCTTTTGGACATAGCCTGTTGGATTGGTAACCCAGTTATCGAACTAGTTTGAAGATGTGTGATAGTTTAAAGACAACTCTACTCAAGAAGGGTTTTGATACTAATTTTGAAATTTTAGTATGATATGCTTTGTCTCAGATGCGAGAAAGCATTTGCACTAACGCTTTGGTCAAAAGTGCTAACTAATGAGACAAATGTGCTAGTATGTTGCTTGAAAGCATTGCTCTGACTATGTTTCAAGGTTTTTTCAATTTTTCCAACAAGTTGTTAGATTTTTGCTCATTTTTAGATGATGATTTTGTTCAATTTTTTACCATCCTGAGCATGTTATAGACATAGAAGACACAATGTTTGAAAAGCAAAATGCACAAGCAAGCATGAAATCCTATGGCAGGCTAAGACAATAATTGTTGAATCTCACATGGGGTTTCCCCCAAGGCTATGCTATTCAAAGCGGATATTTAGATGCTTGACCCCACTGGCTCCACCCTCGACACTCACTTCTCTGGGGCAGCCAAGCACCAGTTTCCATGAAAACTCCCCATGGAAAAATTTATATCTCTACTAAGAACCATATGTGTGTGAGCCGTTCAGAGGTCTGACCTCCTACGCCAACAATTAGAAAGATTTTGGCAACTAGCGCAAGTGGTTTTTAGTAAAGGCTTCCGGTCGTGGCCATACATGCGGTACTTTCAGCTCTGTAAATATAAAAGGTTCCCATCCTATAGAGGTTACACTCCATAGGGTTTATGGGGAAACATAGTGTCGGTATGAACTTATCAACACATGTTGTTTGTGACTTTTGTTAAAAAAACATGATTTATTTAGAGTGGATTAGAAGGAATCAGTATTAGCCTATTTCCACTTTGGGTCGTTCCCCTCTCACTGCCCCCCTCAAGGAAGCTTGGGAAGGAAAACTCTCTAAATTTTACACATAAAAGAGAGTAGGTCTTTTTTTTTTTTATCACCATATGAGGGTGAGAGCATACTTACCTACTACTTCATCAAGCACGGAAAACACAAGTTTAGTTTATCCCTCTACAATCTATGAGCAACTACTTTAAATAAGTCACTCAAAATGCAAGTTGCATGATGTCAACGTATCTCCTTAGTTAAGCTAAATGAGAAAGATATGATGTGTTACTTTCCAAAATAAAACTCCTAATTAACTACGTGAGGAAATGCATGAAATTTTCTTTAAAATAGTTCTGCACACAGATATATTAGTGGTTTAAAATTTTTAGTTCTTGGACATTCGGACCTGCATAAAAAGTTTGTTAGTTGCAAATAAAAGCGCTATCCTAGCAAATGCATTGTCTTCCACCTCAAAAGTGCTAACCTAGAGGACAAAAGTGTGAACCTGCAATACAAAAGCGCTAACCGAAATGAGAAATGCGATAATCTCAAAGACAAAAGCGCTAATCTAAGGATCAAATGTGTTGATTTGCAAACAAAAGCGCTAACATAAATGCCAAATGTGCTAACCTGAGAGACAAAAGCACTAATCTATTAAATGAAAGCATTGTCACAATTCACACATGCGTGAATTTGGATTACAAATGTGTTAAACTTATGTTTGCGAGAACTAGACAAGACATTAGAAAGATATATGCGAGGCTCCAGCCCCACGGTGGGCGCCAAAATATGTCGAATTGAATTTCATCATCAGAATACTACCTGCAACATGTTAGTTTCACAAAATACAAAGGAAATGCTACAGGAAATCTAAACTCAACCAATGAAACTACATGACATTGATATAAAATAAAAACGTTATTTTTTACCTTCATGATTTAAGTCTCATTGTGTCCTAACTCCATTGTTCTTGGTTGCAGATGATGTGCTCTCAGACAAGCACTGATAGCTTCCAAGATGGCATATGAAGAATGGATTGATAATTGATATTTAACTCATACTATGACATGCAATGAAAATGATTTAAAGCTAAATGATTATGCTAAATGAGAAATGCTAAATTGCTAAATTGCTTCAAGATAAAAACTCACGGATGCATAAGTTTACTCAAATGTTTAACTTGAAGACTAACTCTTTCTCAACACAAACTCCTACTTGTTATAGACTTTTCAGAGGATAAGATGATGTGTTGTAGATCAATGGTCATGATCAAATCTGCAAATTTGGATGGTTGTGAGCAAAGCTGAAGGTTGAGAAAAAGGGGGAAGGAGAAGACAAGTGTCACTCATCTCACTTTGACTAGGTTGCTGATTGAGGGAATCTAGGGATGGTTGGAGAAGATTTAGGCATGAGAGGACAAGTGGACTCAAGTCCTTCCTAAGATGTAGAGATGTTGGAGAGAATATAGAAGAAGGTTAGGAAATATGTGTACGTACACAATATTTCATTTATTTTGGAAGTTGAAGATAAGTGGCTAATAAATATTTAATTTATTTTAATTTTGTTGAATTAATTTAGCAACATGATGGATGAGTTGGAAAAGGAAAGATGAAGTGTAGATGGAAAGATGAGTTGGAAAAGGAATTAAATAATTAAGAATTATTTTATATTTGAGACTA
Organism: Cryptomeria japonica; assembly: GCF_030272615.1. Lineage (NCBI taxonomy): Eukaryota > Viridiplantae > Streptophyta > Pinopsida > Cupressales > Cupressaceae > Cryptomeria > Cryptomeria japonica. Next base: position 180,377,402 of record NC_081410.1, on the reverse strand, counting down.
TAGGATAGAAGAATAACCATTAAATATTAGATATTTAATTGATTGATTAGAGGAATAATTAAATATTAGATATTTAATTAATTTATTAGAAGAATAATTAAATATTAGATATTTAATTAATTTATTAGAAGAATAATTAAATATTAGATATTTAATTAATTGATTAGAAGAATAATTAAATATTAGATATTTAATTAATTGATTAGAAGATTTTTATTTTTTTTAAATAAAAGTGGAAGACCACTAATTTTATTAATTATAATATTTATACAATCTTGGTTCAAAGAACACCAGTAGGAAAGAACCAGGCAAAGAAAACCTCTGGTCTTGCTCATAAAAATCCCATTGGGAAGATAATATGACCCATTACATTGAAGTAGAGAAGTGCAATTTCCAAACCAATCCTATCCCAACCCAAAAAGCCATATAAGCCAATACTAGTTACAAAGATGATACCCAACCCCCCAAATCTGTGAAGTAGATACAAAATTGTCAAAGAAGAAGTGAAGCAAACGAGCATTAGGAGTGCAGAAACCAAGTACTAGAACCCTCATCTAGACGGGACAAAGACTGGGAAGCAGCCACATTTTGAATATCTGGAGCAACCACCTACAAAGGCTCAACTACTCTCAGAAGAGACATAACTGCCTTCATTGAATGAAGGAGGAAATGTATAGCTGAATTTTTTTTTACAACCGCAGCCAAACTATCTGGAGAAACATGATCTAAAAAAGCTACAAGAGAAAACATCATGTAATCATATATGTCAGAAATAAAACCACCTCTTAAAAGTGAAAGTAATTCACAATGCCATCCATTAGATAGTAATTCAGCCCGAGATAAAGAACCACCATAAGGAAAAGCACCAATCTCAAAATGATAAGAAGACAAAGCATTATCCAAATCAGAAGCAGAATAAAAAGAGGGATGAAAGTATGCATCTAATAATGCCCGAACCAAAGAAGCGTCCAAGAGCATATCCATGCACATAGTAATAAAATGAGAAGCAACTTCAACAAGGAAAATATTAGAATTCTCCACCAACCACTGTCTTCCCACCACCTTGCGAATAGCAAGAGAAAAATCCGAAGAATGAATTTTAAACAGCCCACCAGGCTTCTCATCGTCAAAGGAATGAGGATCTTGAAAATCACACTTCTTAACATGCAAATAAATTCTGTAACTAGCAGCCTCCATCACAAAAAAACCGCAAGGAAAAATAAGACACAAAGCAGAATGTCGCGAGCACATAAAAGAGAAGAGAAAAATCATTAATAAGTAAGCTTATCGTACAAGCAACCATAGAATGACACAAGTATAACATAAATGATACAAGATCAGAGATCCACACAAGCCATATCCCAAACACCATACCAACAAGAACACACAGGCCGCCACCTATGAGGAAGACAATTAATAAACAATGCCTACAAAAAAAGAAATGAGAAGCATCATTAATGAGAAAGCATCACACCAGTAGCCATTGAATGATAGGAAATGATATAAGGTTAGATATTCACATGAGTCATATCCCAATCACCATGCCAACAAGCATACACAAGCCGCCACATCAGAGGGCAATAATCATTAAACAATGCCAAGTAATAGAAATATCATGCAAGTCGCCACTTCTGAGGACGATAATCATTAAAGAATGCCAAGTAACAAAGATATCGTGCAAGCATAACAAAACAAGAGATATGAAAATGCAAATAATAAAAGAACCCCTCAATTAGTATGGTATCCCATGAAACAAATCAACTCAAGAGCTAGGAACTGGCCAACACATCCCTTGAAATTATGAACAAGCATGCAAATTTAATGTAATGAAGTAAAGAGGCCAAAAAGGCCCCTTACAACATCCCACTAAAATGCATACGTATTAACAATTTGAAGCAAAATGCAAGGTAAAGGCAAAGCTAAAGAGTATGACCGAAAGGAAAACTTAAGACTTTGAAGGCAAAGGAGGTAGACAACTCTCATCAATATCTACCAAAGTCTAAATATTATCATTTAAGGCCTTATTCGCCAAAAACTTAGCGACAAAATTAGCCTCTCTATAACAATGAGAAATAGAGAAAGAGTTAAATAACTTAATCTGCAACAAAACCTTGTCCAACCAATATTGTAAATTCTAAGAATTACAAGTTCGCTTAGTAACCACATAAAAGATAACTAAAGAATCTCCTTCAATCACAACATCTTTAAGATTTAATGAAATTAGCAAATCTAATCCAATAGAGAGAGCATGAATTTCTACCACATTATTAGTCCCATCTAGAATACACTGACACCTAGCTTTAATAACTTTGGAACTATCATCAGTAACCACCCCAATAGCATACTTCCCCGGGTTGCCACGAGAAGCACTGTCAAAATTTAACTTAAACTTGAATGGGGGGGGGGTAACCAAATACCTCTTTTCTGTTTATTGAAGAAATCATTTTCTTAGAAATAACTCCTTGAGAAGGAAGTAAATGCAAATATGGCCAATGTCTCATGATCCTACTATCCCAAGAGGTGAAAATGCATCTAGAACTCAAACCTTTGTAAATAAAAGCCAAAGCAGATTTAGAAATAGATTTTTCAATACAGAAGAGAACATCTGACAATGAGGAAACCTTCCTCCAAACATCTGACAATAAGGAAACCTTCTTCCTAAAGATTCTATTGTTCCTTTCCATCCAAATCTTCCAAATCAGAATAGAAGGGGCAATAATCCATAAACAAGAATAAAAAGAAGATGAACATAAATATGGCCAACCCCTAAATTGAGACCGTAGATACCCACATAATGCCGCAGACCAATTTAATTTATCAAAAAGACAATACCAACATTCTGAAGCAAAAGGACAATGAAGAAAAAGATGATCAACCGATTCCAAGGAACAACCACACAAAACACAAGGAAAGACAACAATGATGCCAAGTCTATCCAACCGCATACCCATGAGAACTCTATCCTAGACAGCCAGCCACGCAAAAGCTCCTGCTTTTGGAAGACATACAATATGCCAAAATAGTCTAGAGGGCCATACATCCCCCTATAATTAGCAGATTAATACTTGTATCCATCTTTAACCGAATACTCCCAGAACTTAGAATGAACCCAAATTAGCTCATCATCAGACTCAGAAAAGACAAGTTGACGCTTACTTAACTCCTCAACATATGCAAACTTGAGCTCTTGATCAACCAGGAAATAATCTATTGATTTCCATCTGGCAACCGACATAGGACCAGACAACTCCACATAAAAATAATTAGCCACAAAAATTTCCCAAGAATATTTTAATTGAGACATGAGAATCGACCAATCTCTAAGACTAGTCAGAGAACAAAAACCATTCCAAACCTCCTCCCAAAATCTAGCTTTTTGACCATTATGCACAAGCCAAGATAAATGAGGAAGAATGACAGATCTACATTTAGACATGAAATTCCAAATTGCAGAACCCTTAGGAAGTAAGGAGGCAGTAAAAATAGCCTCCTTGGGAAAATCTCCTAAGTATTTAGCAAATAAAATAGATGCCCACTTATAAGAAGGTTGTTTATATAATTTCCACACTAACTTAGCTCCTAAAGCCAAATTCTTCTTACTTAAGTCTCTAATACCAACACCTCCCCTATCCTTAAGAGAGAAAACCTTATCCCAAGCCAACAAAGGAATTCGAGCCCTATTATTCACATTATCATTCCACAAGAATTACATCATAGTTGACTGCTGATTAGCAACTGCTTTCTTGGGAGCCTTTAAAACAGACATCAGATAAATAGGAACCACATTGAAAACAAACTTAATAAGAACTATCTTACCTGGGAAGGTAAGTCACTTTTGAGTCCAAGAGAGAATCCTTGATGAAACAGAAGCAAAGATTCTTTCCCAAAAGTTATGTTTTTTCAGATTCAGTATAAAAAGGAATCCCTAAATACTTGCAAGGAAATTGACCAACATTAAAACCCCAAAAGTTAACCAACCTCAATTGTACCAAGGGAGAAACATTAAGAAAAAAACCTTAGATTTAGCATTGTTCACCTTTTGACCAGAGAAAGTTGAATAATCTCTTATAATCTTACTAATAACTTTTTCCTCATTCATATTGGCATGTCCAACAAGTAAAGTATCATCAGCAAAAAGACAATGTGAGTGTTTAACAACCATATTTGGGATACTAATACCCTTCCAAGGACCATTCTGCCTTGCAACCAAGATAGCTCTGCAAAGGCTTTAGCTAAGATAATAAACAAGAAAGGAGACAAAGGATCTCCTTGCCTAAGGCCTCTAGAAGAAGCAAAAAAACCACATAGGGAGTCATTCAAAATTACAAAAAACTAGCAGTAGAAATACATGCATTAATCCATCTCACCCACTTGACCCCAAAACCAAACTTTTTAAGAACAGATGAGAGAGCCTGCCAGCTAACCCTATCATAAGCTTTCATCATATCTTGTTAGGACCCAGAGGCAACTGAGAGGGGGGGGGGGGGGGGTTGTGTGAATCAGTTGTCTATTAATTTCAACCCAAATATAACTTAATCAAACTTGATGCATAATACCGGTAAACCAAACTTAATGCCGGTTGACAGTTTAACAATTAATAACAATACCGGTGAAACTTAATGCATGAAACGAAAAGAGAAATAACATCCACAACACATAACACAAATATTTGTACGTGGAAACCTTGTAAGGGGAAAAAACATGGTGGGAAACCTTACTCACAATCAGATGATACTACTATAGATAGTATGTGTGTACAAATGGGGTCTGCACATGCAGAAAGGCCAGCTGCCTAGAGCTCACTGCTCAATCACAAAATGAGAGTCACACTAACTACAATAGGATGGTTAAATCCTAGATGATGTACTGCTCAAAATAGCACTTCATATGCTGGATTCAGTATTGGTTAAGCTCTGATTATCTCCTTCATACCTTCCTTGAATCTTCAAATGATGTCTGTGTGAGTAGCTCTTCTTATATTCGCATATACCGAATATCACAACCTTATAATACCTTTTTCATACCATGTTAATCTCACAATTGAAATCTTACATATATACCAAAACCTAAGACCAAATGTGTAGGTTGACTCACTAAGAAAATTATAAATGAATCAATATGTGATGCATCATGTCGGCTCAATGCATTTACAGTAATAACCAATCAATAAATCATCTCCATAATGTGTCATGCTGATCTGGAATAGATAACGCATGTCGGTCCATAACCTGGACCAATTTGCTGGTAACAACAAATATGCCAACTCGATTAGACCAATAACCAAATCACCAAAACCAAGTATCCAAACCATGTCTTTGACATAACCAAGTAATCTCTAGATGATAACAAGTAATCTCTAGATGATAACAAGTCATCCTATGTGCCGATGAACAATATAACCTACTGGTGAACCAAATACCGGTGACTGTGCATAAGTCATTGAACATGCCGATGAACATAACAAAAGATCTCCAGAAAGATAAGAGCAGATAAGTGTTGTCATCAATGACAAAACCAATGCAACACATCCATAATACCAACATATCTAACTTAAGAATCATAGCAAGAATAGAAAGATGAGAGATAGAATGCAAAACCTCATGGGCCACAATAGCCCCTTTTGTCGTCTCCCTACCAGGAACAAAACCACCCTGCTCACCCAAAATAATCTTGCAGATGAGCTTGGCAAGTCTCACAGAGATTGCCTTAGTAATTATCTTGTATAATGTATTACATAAAGCAATTGGACAAAAATCAACAAAAGACTTAGGATTCTTGTTTTAGGAATGATGGCAATAAGAGTCATGTTTAATTCTTTCAAAATAGACCTGTTACACCTAGCCTCCTCTAAGACAAGAAGAAGCTCATCCCCAAGAAAAACCCAACACTTTTGGAAGAACAGAGCAGTAAAACCATCTGGCCCTAGAGCCTTGTCAGGTGCCATAGAAAAAACAACCTCCTTCACCTCATGACTAGAAAAAGGAGCCATTAGCATTTTATTATCCTCTGAAGAAATAAGTTGAGGAATAACCAAAGCAAAACTATCATCAAAAGCAAAAGTTTCAATTAAATATTAGATATTTAATTAATTAATTTAGAGGAATAATTAAATATTAGATATTTAATTAATTGATTAGAAGAAAAGGATAAATGAATTAATTAATAAAATGTTTCAATTAAATTAATTAATAGAAGGACATTAAATGAATTAAATTAATTAATCTTTTCAAATTAACTATTTAATAGAAGAATTAATATTAAATAAATATAAAATATTTATTTAATCGCTCATAGCCATTTTTATGTGTATACAAGTACATCATCATAGTTGTTGTCATCATCATCATCATAAATTTATTTTATATTATAATTAATAATATTCGATATTGATATAAGTTAATTGGTTCCATGATGGAGATAGAAGAATTGATTGATAAACTGATAGTGAGTGGTAGTTGATAGATGAAAGTGAAGATATAATTAGAATTAAATAATTTTTTTTTTTTAGCTATTCATGCATTTAAGTGTCACAAACACGTCAAATTATATGCTTCTAGTTTTTATTAACACATATTCTTGCATCCATATGTGAGTGTAATATACTATCGACATAATAAAAAAATAAAAAACATAAATATTTGTTTCTATATTGTTTCATCTTTATGTTTAAATCTGATTCTTTCATGCTCTAGAATATCTTAAATCTCAACCTATCCAAAAATTCAAGTGTGCATCTAAATTTATGTATTTGAAAGCATAATATCGAAGATATATTTGAAGTATCACACAAGATCATATGCTAAATCAAAGAGATTAAAGTTATTTTCTATGAATTTACTATAAAGTTTATATAGAAGAGATCAAATGTAACTTAAATCTATGTAAATCCAAATCAAATAAAGAAGATAAAAGATCGAAGTTAAATAGTTAATTAGAATTCATAATAATTAAAGTTAATTAATCTAAATCATAAAGGTTAAGTAAAATAAGTAAATGGAATTAATCATCCTAAAGTTAAATAGTTAAATAGAACTAACCTAATTCTTAAAGTAAAATAGTTAACTAGAATTCATAATAATTAGCATAATAAAAAAATTTAGAACTCATAACTACACATTCAAAAAATAGAGAAAATTTAAATTTAAATTTATGCTTGTATAAAAATATTTTAAAGGAAAATGTTGATTAGCTCTCCATAAAAATTAAAGTTAAATAGTGAAATAGAATTCATATTAAGTAATATTAATTAAACTAAATCTTAAAGTTAATAATAATTAGATTTTATATCATAAAAATTAATCAACCCAATATATTTCTATTGGCAAGAGCTTCTAGTGGTGAAGCACGAGGTCATGAAGTCTAATCTCCCCCCAATCTATGTGGTACCGAAGGACATGTTGCGTCAGCATCACTGGTCACGTTAAAATGTTTACCCGATGCACTACAGTTTATAAGGGGATGCTATACATGAAGTCTGCATCTAAAAATTTAAAAAATTAATAAACCAAAATAATTCATTATGAAATAAATGTAATTTTAAAACTTAGATATCAACATTTTTTTTTAAACTTCTCTAATTTTTCATAGACAATTGAAATAAAATTTAAATATGCTATAAAATTGGAGAAGATTAAAATTTATACAAATTTACCTATGAAAAATATTGTGTGCTCTTGCAATTTGATTCTATGGGATAAACCAAATTGTAATTTGTTTTGATTAAATTTATACATGCCGGTTGATATTTTTGGTGTTGGCTAATGACATATTATTATGGGTGGACAATCATAGTCGATGAATGTAGCTTGCCAAAAGCATACTTAAAATTGCAATCGATGCATGAACATACTGGTGTAATGTGAGTACAAAAGACTAACTCATACCTTTTTTTACCACACTATTACACAAAGATCATCTTCTATTGTACTCACACTACAACATTATGAGGGATGTTGATCCCTACCATTTTTTATGATCATATTCTTGAATGTAGCACAATTTTTTTTCCCAACAATAGACTTATTTTTTACTATAGTCGAGCATTTATTCAACACCTTGCTCCGAAAAAAGAAAAAAATTTTGGGGACAAGGCAACAATTGAAAAAACCTACATATCTTTATTTTTTACTACAGTCAAGCATTTGTTCAACACCTTTCTCTACAAAAGAAAAAAATATTTTGGGGGACAAGCCAACAGATGAATAATAAAAATTTGTGCCTTTCTCAAATTGCGACCGTTATGTATAAGATGTCCCAACAACTAGCAAAAAATCTACTCATACATCCTAAAAAACATTTTGTATTACAAAAACATTTTGCATAGCTTGTCATTTTAATTATAAGTTGCATTCATTGATATTCATTTTTTTTCAACATTTCAAGATCCACTCAATTGCATTCTAAATGATTGCTTCTAATAAAGCCAATGTTCATTTTTTTCAACTTTTGTCTCCCTCCAATATATATGACCCAAAGCATATCTTACTATCGGTGTAACCATTGCACCTCGTTGGGATACAAGTGCTAGTGAATTACTCAAATTTGAAATAGGAAAATCTAGGCAAACACTAAAAATGATATTATATTTAAAACAACATATAACAAATTGCAATATCTTTGTATTATGACTATTTTTTCATAAACTAAAACTAGCAATAAAATGGCACTAAATATTTGTTTCTTTTAAATAGGCTAGATAATTGAAAAGATAGTCACTACTATATCCAAAACTTTGGGTGGATAGGACAATCTTCTATTGAAACATTTAATTAGTGACTAATTCCTAGGAGATTACATGTACAAGCCACTAAAGGTCTGTGCCTAGATGGGAGCGGAATGATTGCCACTACCTTACTAGTCGTAGGCCATATTGTTGGGAAAGGCTACCAGAAACATCATGTTTCACATCAATTTTTGGTGGTTGCAATTCTCCACTACCATCAAGCATTAATCCTCCACTGTTTATTGAAGGCCTTAAAATATTACATGCTTTTTGTGTAAGAGACAGGTGAAGGAGATCTATTGAGGGTTCAAGTGATGAAGATTTTGGCCAAGGTGAATTCAACCATGGAAGATCTTGATATCAACAACGTTGACCATCTACTAAACAATTGACTATGAAGTTTGGACAAAATTTTAGGTTTTGGAATTTTTCTATGGATTAAAGTTAATATTTCAAGGTTTTATTGATTCTAGGGTTTTTAATTCAGAGAGAAAAATGAGGATGTTGTTCATAATTATTTATGTCGAATTTGGACCTATTTGTAAACCCTAATAACATCCAACCGCTAACCTAGATCTATAAACTAATCCAACAAAACTCAATAGAGAACCATCATGCAATGTAAATAAAGCATAAAACAAACAAGATTATACCTTTATATCCATGATAGGATTATCTCGATTGTTCTCCTATCCTCCATGATCTTGTGTTGATAATGGTTGCTCTCATATATGTGTTGCACTTGCACAATAGCTCAAGGAAGAATGAATGTGGTTGTGATGAGGAAAGACTAAGATTGTGATGATGTATGCTCTAGAATAATTTTGGTAGAGAATATTGTTGGCATTTGCATGAAGATTGCATTAATGATATGTTATGTTGTCATTGATGTCAATTAACTGATCATGATATTGTTGATATTGTTGTTATTATTAAGGAGAAACTTTTGCACCAGTAGAAAGACTAGAAGGTGTCAGAACTTTACTTGCATTTGCAGCCCATAAGAAGTTCAAGGTATACCAGATGGATGTTAAGTCTACATTTTTGAATGGGATATTGGAAGAAGTATACATAGAGTAGCCACATGGTTATGCTTTGACTGATGATAAAGATATGGTATGTAGATTGCATAAGGCTTTATATGGATTAAAGAAGACACTTTGAGCATGGTATGAAAGGCTTCATACACATCTGATGAAGATAGGCTTTCTAAGAACCAGTGATGATAGTAACATATATCTCAAGTCTAAAGGAGATGAAATACTGGTCAGTGAAGTATTTGTTGATGATACCATATTTGGAGGTAATGATGTCATGATCAATAGTTTTGCAGATGAAATGAAAAATGAGTTTGAAATGTCTTTAGTAGGGGAAATAAAAAATTTCATAGGCTTGCAGATACAACAAATGAAGAATGGTATTTTCATTACACAGTCTAAGTATGTGAAAGAGGTCTTGAAGACATTTGGTATGAGTGACTGTAAACCAGTTGGGACACCAATGGTTACAAGTTGTAAGTTATCTAAGGAAGATGAATCTAAGTCTGTTGATGAGAAGGAATATAGGTCAATGATTGGCAAATTGCACTATGTTGTTCACAACAAACCAAATATAGCCCATGTGGTTGGCATAGTTGCTAGATTCCAGAAGAATCCTAAGGAAACACATCTGATAGCAACCAAGAGAATTTTTAGATACCTAAAAGGTACTGTTGACTATGGATTATGGTATCCATATGGAGGAAACTTTGATTTGAAGGTGTACACAGATGTTGATTGGGTAGGAAATGTTGATGATCGGAAAAGCACAACTGGTGGAGCATTCTTTCTTGGAGGAAGACTTGTTTCATGGAGTAGTAAGAAGCAGAGTTGTACTTCACAATCTACTATTGAAGCCGAGTATGTTGCACCTTATATGAATTGCACACATACTATTTGGATGAGGCACATTTTGGAAGGTTTTAAGATGAAGATTTCAGAACCCATAAATATTTCCAAGAATCTTGTTTTGCACACACGAACCAAGCACATTGAATTGAAGTATCATTTCTTGAGGGAAAAAGTGTAGAGCAAAGATGTTATCTTAGAACATGTTTCTACCAAGGAGTAGCTTGCAGATATTTTTACCAAACCGCTACCTAAGACTACATTTGAGTATCTTAGAAGTCAACTAGGGGTTGTACCCCTTCATGAGGTTAGTTGAGAATGATGTTGATTGCATAAGTTCTTGAACCACTTGCATAATTTTACAAAATGATTGTTGTAGTAGTGGAAGCTATTCCACAGGGGGAGCATTAAGTTGCAGATTGTTGTTGTATAGTGAAATTTGAAATTACATGTTTTACTTTCAATTTGGCATTGTTGTCAAAGGGGGAGAAGAATTATGTGATTATGAGGAGGGGACCAGTGACAAGTTGAAGACATGGAGAGCATGGTGAATACTTGGTAATGCAAACCAGGATTCCTATTCACAATCACAACAACAATTAATGGTGTTGATATTTGTATTCTCATCAATGCCAAAGGGGGAGATTGTTGGCATTTGCATGAAGATTGCATTAATGATATGTTATGTTGTCATTGATGTCAATTAACTAGTCATGATATTGCTATTATAATTGATATTGTCATGTAACCGGTAGGAAGAGCTTTGTGGAGGACATTGTAAATTGGTATGTAAGTTTGTGAGTTAAACCAGTAACCGGTACAAAAGGTTAAACCCTATCTATGTAATGTAACCAGTAAACCCTACCAGTTGTTTTTGTTAAACCCTAACCAATTAAGGTTGTTGAATTGGTTATGTTGGTTTATGATCTAATGATGAGAGATAATGATGGTGACACGTATGGTCATTGTATGAAGACAAGTTCAAAATATTTTGGTGCGTTTTTATCTAGGGAATGAGCAAAGTGTATTGCATTTAATGCAAAGCATGTGATGAGTTACTAAGTGCGATGAAGCGGTGATCAAGGAGCGGTTGAAGTTTTCTTGATCAATGTGTAGATATTGTTATGTAAATCCAACGGTCATACTTGAACCGACTTGTTTATAATTTCTATGAGAGAATTAGGTTTTTGTTTTGTTGCCAACCTAATTGATTTGTTATAAGGTCGATGAAGTTGTTTTGTAAAAGTTATTGGCAATAATCAGTTGAGTGTGTGGTTGCCAAACTGAATAATGAGTCTGCAGTTTGAGTAAATGCAGATAGAAGCTTAAAAGGATCTGATCAAGCAAGTGTAGTTCTATTCAGACAGATCAAGCAAACTCCTGTTGTTTTCTAACAATTATAGCAGAACTGAAATCCCCTAACCGGGTAAGCTCTAAATCCTCTAACAAGGTGATCCATTAGATTGGATTCTCAAATCCTCTACCAAGGTTACTCCTAATAGGGTACTTGCTTCTAACAAGGCATTTGTAGTAAATCCCTTAACCGAATGATTCTTAACAAGATCATTTCTTAACAGGACTTTTGTAAAGCTTTAACAGGCTTGGCTCCTAACAGAGTGAGCTTCAGAAGAGTTCAGATAGTTATCTTGTGAGTCTCATCTCATTGTGGTTTTTCCCATTTGGGTTTCCACGTCAAAAATATTTGTGTCATATGGTGAATGTTTTTGTGGTTATGATCTTTTGATTGATTTGATTAACTACTTAACTATTCTGATAAGGCATGATAGCCGAAAGCATTGAGAAATGAAGTTTGTTGACATATGATAAAGAATTTAAATGTTTACAAGTTTAATGTTGTTTACTATTAAGTTGCTATAACAGTCAACCGGTTTTGTTATGATTTTTTTTTATCTTGACATAGATATTTCATTGATAAGTTTACTTTGTGTCATTGAGATTGAGATTGGGAAGTTTGTATTAGTTTTTCAATTTACTGATTCACCCCCCCTCTCAATAATCTACCGCATACTTATTCTTTCATCATACCATCAAATATGTATGATTGCTTGTAGATGTGTTGTATAATGAAAGGAGGAAGCCTCTTTTATAGAGATCATCCTAAAAATGGAGGATTTAGATTAAGATGTTAAATTATGAATGGTCGTGATCCCATAAATGAAAGAGATTCTATAAGATTGAAGGGTAGGTAAAGATGAAGGGGGGATATTAAGAGGTAGGAAAGGTAGAAGATAAGAGTGAATACGATTAAGAGGTTAAATTTGAATAAAGGGCTAAGATTAAGAGGTGGGTTGACTTTAGAGAAAACACAAAGTGAATGAAAAGATGAGTGACACTTGTCATATGCTTACGATTTTAGATTGTGATCCATGTGAACAAGTTGGAGGGCTAGGATTAAAAGAGGGAAAAGGTAAGGAAATTAATTAAATAAATAAAAATATTTATTTAACTAATAGAGGAAAGGGCTAGGTAAATATTTATTTAATTTAGATAGGAAAAGGGATTAAATAAATAATAAATATTTATTTGAATTAGAAAGAAGAGGATTAGTGAATTAATTATATAAATTAAAATATTTATCTAATTAACAGAAGACATTGGGATAAAATAATTAAATAGATAATAAATATTTATTTAATTAAAGGAAAATTTTAGGTGTCTACATTTTAATATTTATTTGAATTAGAAAGAAGAGGCTTAGTGAATTAATTAAATAAATTAAAATATTTATCTAATTAATAGAAGACATTGAGATAAAATAATTAAATAAATAATAAATATTTATTTAATTAAAGGAAAATTTTAGGTGTCTACATTTTGCCCCTCTTTGAGACAATACAACTTGTCACATTATTTAAAAGAATAAATAATTTAACTGATACATGCCCAAGTTTGGAAGGTGGTATGCCTCCTTGAGATATTGGTTGAAATCATAAGAGGTTTGAACAATTTCTTGATAGTAAGAGAGGGTTAGCTATGCGAGGTAATAGGACAAAAATTTTAATTAGTGAAGAACAAACCAAGATTATGTCACTAGGGTTACGTGAGAGCATGATGAGTTAGAATGAACAATTATAGTTTCAACACCTATATAAATGGGTTAGGAGGGTCATCTGTCCTCATTTGCATGTTCAATATATTTGCGATATTAAGCCCATAGAAGAGAACAATAAAGGAGAGGTAGTAGTAGTAGATATGCAAAAACATATGAATGCAATCACTGATTTGAGCAAGTGTGATAGTATGAGTGTTATTAAATATGACTACTGAAGAAACATGGACTAGACAAAAGTCCTCCATTATACATCTCAAAGTGTTTGGGTGTGAAATCTTCTTGCCCATCCCTAAGGTGCAAAGGATAAAGTTGAACAATGCAATTTTTTAGTATACTTCAAAGTCAAAGGGGTGTCGATTATAGATATAGTGACAAAGAAGGTGTACATTAGTATGAATGATATTTTTTGCTTGGTATTAGTATGAATGATTTTTATTATGAGTAAAAATAATATAATAGTTCTTCTTCACCATATCTTATCAATTCTCAAACACTAAAAAATATGCAACCTAAAATTGATGTTCATTTGAAAAAGTAGAAGAGGCTTGCTTTCTAATTCATGGATTAAATTCCACCTATATCTCTACCTTAATACTCATCTATTATAATGCATAAAAAGATTCCTAAGGTTAATATTTGATGAAGAACATCTACCATAACCAATTCTAGGACTCCAAAGCATCCAAGAAGCCTAGTGTATCAACACAATTATTCAATTAGTTAGACGTATTATCAACATCCTTAACATATTATCCCAACAACCAACCAATCAAAATTTAAGTGTATGAGAAATTAAATCTTCATTCAAGCATTATTCTTGATGAACAATGGCCTATTACATCACATTTCTCATCCACAAAGACCTTATCCCCAACTTGTAAATGATTTGGACTAGTAACTCATAAAATACTTTAATGAATTAATTTGAAAGATAATTCAACCCTCTAGATAACACCAAAGTTACAACAATTTCCAATGGTGCAATCAAAAGACTTTAGTGAAACTCCTTGCAAACCCCAATTTGGAGGGTTTTGTGACAGTTTTATGAAAACTCATACTTTCTCCCTTCATTGTTCATGGCTAGGGCTCAAATATGGTTCAAAACAAATTATATTCTTTGAGCTACATATTCCAATCGATTTTGGTGTTCATTTAATCCATTTATCTATAGAAACATGCACTGAAATAGGGAAACATGTGATGATACAAAGATAATCCAAGATATTTGAACAAAAATCTTACCTTCCTTCATTCAAACTCCAACAAAAGTACATTGCAAATGAAATACAAGTCACATACTTCCCTTTCCACTTCTATTATCCTTGCATGGAGATTTGCATCCAAGCAAAGGACCTACAACTCTGAACTTTCATCTATCTTGCAAAATAATGTGACAGTTAGAGGTTTTTTTGAGGATTTAACTTTGCAACACCTCCTCCAACTTTGCCACCCTTTTGGATTCGACCAAGGAATGACTTATATAGGCCTCCCATGGTTACATAACTGATTCAACTTCCCCTAGGACTGAATTATTTCCCATTACATTAGTTTTGCAACTTTTTTTCTTTCTTATTGTTTGCTTGACAACTTTTGAGATCTAACTCCAAACTTACTAAAAATTTGTATGGACACTCTAAACATCCTAAGATGGACCAAATATTAAATTTTACATCCTTTCTCTCCCTTTTTGGGCATGTTCATAAATTTTGACCTTCTTGACCCTATTAGGACCTTAATGCTCAACTTGAGCAACTTGATACAAATGAGTTACATTGCTTCAAATGAGTTACATTGCTTTACATAAAGACTCATAATGACTTGAAATACATTCAAATGACCTTAAAGACTCCAACATAAATGAAATTTCTCTTGGAATATCCTCGGGATCCCCTATTGTACCACTGGTACTAGGTGCTCCTGCACCATACTGCTGACCTTAAAAGCTTTCCAAGTCTCTTGGAAACAACCTGCAAGAAAATTTTGTGTCTTGGACTGAAAATTTGTCTTTGACGTCATCTTTATCTCTACCTCTTCCTTTCATCATTCTCTCATTATCCTCATGTTGTTGCTACCAACTTCAAAAATGTAATCATCCTCTCAACTACTCACATCCATGGAGTATCCAATGGCTGCAACTCAAGGTGTTCCTTGGGCATCCACCTCTCCTCCTGTACACACACAAACTCATACTTCCTTTGCCTCACCTAGGAGTATCTTTTTCCTCTCTCCCCAGTCTTTTGACAACCACAACTAGGTTCTCTCCTCAACACCCTCTGTAGTTAGGTGGATCCAACACCTGTAACCAAACACAACATAAACAACTTTCCTAGCCCAGATATTTTGCTGGCCTCTAATACCAATTTGATGTAGAGCATCTACCATAACCAATTCTAGGACTCTAAACCATCCATGAAGCCCAATGTATCAACACAATTCTACAATCAATTAGAGGCATTATTAGCATCCTTAACATATTATCCCAATAACCAACCAATCAAAATTTCAATGTATGAGCAATTAAATCTGCATTCAAGCATTATTATTGATCAACAATGGCCTATTACATCCCATTTCTCATCCACAAATACCTTATCCCCAACTTGAAAATGATTTGGACTAGTAACAAAAATGACAAACTTGACTGTCCTTGTTTTGATAGTTCTAATTTTGTTATTCATATCTTTGAGGCCAGACAATAGTTTTGAGATCTCTCTGGTGGAAATGTAGATAACTAATATCAATAAAACATATCCAAAATTTAGAACAATCCAACGGTGGAGTTACTAGTTATGGTCTCTAAACTGAGACCATTTTGACTGTTACCAAAAAAAGAAGAAATCTGCAATCCTAGTCCACCTAGGGCATCAAATATCTCATTAAATACTTAACCAATCACATTGAAATTGAATTAATTTGGAAGATAATTCAACCCTCTAGAAAACCCCAAAGTTACAACAATTTCCAATGGTGCAATCAAAAGACTTTAGTGAAACTCTCCGTAAACCCCAATTTGGAGGGTTTTATGACAGTTTTATGAAAACTTGTCCTTTCTCCCTTCATTGTTCATAGCTAGGGCTCAAATATGGTTCAAAACAAAGTATATTATTTGTGATAAATATTCCAACCAATTTTGGTGTTTATTTAATCCATTTATCTATAGAAACATGCACTGAAATAGGGAGACACGTGCTGCTACAGAGATAATCAAAGACATTTGAACAAAAATCTTACCTTCCTTCATTGAAACTCCAACAAAAATACATTGCAAATGAAATACAGGTCACATACTTCCCTTTCAACTCCTTCTATTATACTTACATGGAGATTTTCATCCAAACAATGGACCTACAACTCTGAACTGTCATCTATCCTGCAGAATAATATGACAGTTAGAGGTTTTTTTGAGGATTTAACTTTGCAACACCTCCTCCAAATTTTCCACCCTTTTGGATTCAACCAAGGAATGACTTATATAGGCCTTCCATGGTTACATAACTGATTCAACTTCCCCTAGGACCGAATTATTTTCTATTACATTAGTTTTGCAACTTTTTTTTTCTTATTGTTTGCTTGACAACTTTTGAGATCTAACTCCAAACTTACTAAAAATTTGTATGGACACTCTAAACATCCTAAGACGGACCAAATATGACATTTTACATCCTTTCTCTCCTTTTTTGGGCATGTTCATAAATTTTGACCTTCTTGACCCTATTAGGACCTTAATGCTCAACTTGAGCAACTTGATACAAATGAGTTACATTGCTTTACATAAAGACTCATAATGACTTGAAATACATTCAAATGACCTTAAAGACTCCAACATAAATTAAATTTCTCTTGGAATATCCTCAAGACCTCTTGTTGTACCACTGGTACTAGGTGCTCCTGCACTAATATTACACAAAGAATTATACAAAAGCATATTTAGTCACAAATGCACTTGAGACTAGGTCAAAGACTAATCAAAAGTCTTATTAGAAATTCAATTTGAACCTAATGTGCATCATTATTTGAATTTCTAAACCAAAAGTAGTCAATCAACCACTCCAAATGCTAGGTTGGAAAGATATCAAGCATTAGAAAAGTCAAGCATTTCTAAGGAACAACACTTGGGAACTTGTCCTTTGAGGATAAAGATGCTAGGGTATGGCCTGATGCTAATGATATAGCTATTAGACTCAACAAATGGGATCCCCTAGAAGAGGAGGTGAATGTGCTAAAAGTGAAGGTGGCCTCTGAGGAGGAAAGGAAGAATATGGAGAGGTCTACCTTTGCTATTCAAGATAAGAAGGATGTGTTGAAGGAAAAATTGGACAAGATTGTGGCCTTCAGTAAGTAGATGGTGAAAAAGACGTCAACCTTGATGCATGTTCTATAGTAGGAGCTTGATAGGAAACATGCCAAGAGGAAGAGGTCTACTAAGATTGTTTTTGGTTCTACCTATGACAAAAAACAAACATGATATTATCTTGGTAATGGTGGATAATCTAACCAAGGTAACACATTTCATACCGAGAAATCTTAAGGGTGGTTCAGTGGTCCTAGCCAGGAAATTTGTTTAGGAGATTTTTAGACTTCATGGAGTGACAAGATGATCATATCCAATAGGGATTTCAGAATGACCTCTAGATGCAACCTTAAGGACAAGGTTGAACTTTAGTACAACCTATCATCTATAGACAGATGGACAAACTGAGCAAGTTAATTATATTGTTGGCTCGGATCTTCTGAGGATGTACTACATTGACCAATAGTACAAGTGGGGGGAATACCTTCCCTTAGTTGAGTTTGCCTACAATAACTCCTATCACTCCTCTTTAGGAAAGACACCGTTTAAGGTTTTATATGGATGGAAGTGCAGAACCCCTATTAGTTGGGATAGAGTGGAAGACAGGGTAATGGTTGGACTTGTCATACTTAAGGAGATGGAAGAATAGATGAGAACCATTAAGGCTAGACTGAAGGAGGCTATAGATAGGCTAAAGAATTATGCAAATAAGAACAAGACTTTCAGACAATTTTCAGTTGGAGACAAGGTCTTCTTGAGGATCAAGCCACACAAGAGTTCAATCTCTTTTGGCAAGTCCTCAAAGCTTGCACCTAGATATGTGGGACCCTTTGACGTACTGGAAGTAATCAATCTAGTTGCATATAGGTTCACTCTACCACCTTCTCTCGCTCATATTCATAATGTTTTTCATGTGTCTTTGCTTAAACCATATCATCCAGATGCATCTCACATTCTTGATTGGCGTACTCTACAAATGCAGGATCTAGGAGTGGTGCTAGTGGACCACACTCGAGTTATTGACACGAGCACCATCAAGTTGTGAAATAGAGATATATTTTTGTATAAGGTCTAGTGGGACCAATATTTGGCAGAGAGTACCACTTGGGAGAATGTTGAGGTTATTGAACACTGTTTTCAGCATTTGATTTCATAAACTCTTTTATTTCTAGTTGTCTATGTGTTGAATAAGACATCGGGATGATATTTGTTCCTAGTGGGGAAGGATGCCATAACCTAACTTTAATAAATTATTAAATAATTAGACATAGATTAAATTTTAGAATAAAGCTTTGAAATAAGACTTTGATTTATTTAGAAGAACTTGATTTTGCAAAATGTGATAATAGTTATGCATCAAATTTAATCTTTCAAAAAAATTCATTATACACACACGCGCGCGCCTTGACTATTTGACTCTTCTCTTAAGCGATGAACTTGTTAAATTCATTTAGCTGATCATACATATATATAAAATGTTAAAAAAGGGGATATGCATTAATGAACCTCAATTAAATTAAACAAATTTTTTTTTTCATTAATTAAATGTTAAAGTTATAAATAGTTAACTTAGCTATAAAGCATGAATTTTTTTTACTAACAGTAATTACTTGTATTGTGCAATTGAAAATGCCATTAACATAAAATAATTATTCAACAATTTTTTTTAATGGAGCTAGGCAGGAAAGCTGGTTCTGGCCTCTGTGTTGGATTCTCTATGCTTCCATCACATGGGCAACATGACTTTGACACAAATGCTGGAGTGCATATGGATGGAGACAACAAAAAGGAAGGGGACCCTTCCGGGAACCCTCTTTTGACCTTGGAGATAAAGGGGGATCACGTAAAGAAATCTTGAATTAGGAGGGAATCTTGAAAGAGGGACCTAAGCAGGAAAAGTATGTTGTTTAGAAGGATCCCTCGAGATCTTGGGCTTGAATAGTTGGATCAAGGGTTGGAATACTTGGTTCGAAACCCACTGGAAAATCTTCCTTTCCTAGCGTTTCAGACTTATCAGACAAGGCATCGGGTAAGTTTTCTATCTCCATTCCTGACACTATCATTGATCATAATATTTCATTAATGGCCTTCACCTTAGTTGGAAAATTTGTTGGTCCAAGGCCTAACATTAGTGTGGTGAGAGACTTTTCCAAAAAGAAATAGTGATTCAGAGGCCAAGTTGAAATCTTTGCGATGCCTAAAGGGTTTTTTGCCTTCAACTTTTCATGTTCAGAAGATTTGGAAGGTGTTATGTGTGGAGGTCCTTGGATGGTTGGGAAATATTCACTTTCCTTAATAAAATGGTTTCCTAATCAGGAGTTAAATGACTCTTTTTTTGACTCGGCTCTTGTTTAGGCTAGGCTGCCTGGTTTGCCAATGGAGTTTTGGTTTGAGGATGTCTTCAAGGGCATTGCCAGTTCCTTTGTTGATCTTCTTGACATAGATCCAATGACTGGAGCTAGAAAAAGGATGGTGTATGCCAGGATCTGTGTTAATGTCTGTCAGAGCACTGATCTACCATCATCAATTGATATTTTCTCTAAGCTGGGGAAATGGGTGCAAGCTATTGAGTATGAATCCTTACCCTTTGTTTGCTTCCATTACAAAAAAATTGGACATTGGGCCAGAGGTTTTCCTAGTATTCAGAGGAACCCACCTACTAGAAAAGGGTCTCATAAACATATCTGGAGGGAGAAACACAACAAAGGTGTTAGTATCTCTCAAGGGGAGATGTAACAAAAAAAGGAGAATCCAGCTCTGACCTCTAATAGCTCTGCTGAGGGTAAAATGGAAAACACTATGGTGCATAAGCAGGTCCCTTCTGTAGACAAACAAGCACATGCTAATTCTCAAATAAACCTATCAGGCAAACAGAGGGTTGAGGGAGTTAACCCTACTGGTGAAGACTGCTTTGCCCTTCCTCAAGGTTTGAATCCTTCTCCAAATATTGACCTTGAGGGTAATAAAGAGGTAAATAATCTTGAAGAAGGATAAATTGGGGTTGTGCCAGATAGTGGAGGTGATCAATTATTGGATAGTGGGACGTTTGAGGTCCTTGAAACTCATTTTTCTCTTAATGGGTTGGATGGTTTAGGATCTCAAGACTTAGTCAAACTAAAGAACCCTAATGCCCTTTGGGAGATTCCCCATACACCTAGTTATGGTGGGGGAATCTGCCAACATCAAGATGATAAAATATTTTCAGGCAAAGGAGAAGAAGATGATGAATCTCTTACATTGGTTGGTAGAAAGAAAAATAAGAAAATGGGTCCTAATAGTGGGGTGCAAACCAGAACTAGGGCTAAAGTGGATGTTGGACATTCTAAATCTCCACTTAGCAAGAAATCAACTAGGTAGCATAAAGAATTTGAAAGAAAAAAAAACATTTCTGATGGGAGCCAATGGACTATCTGGGAAACTTGTTCCCCAAGCAAAAAATGAAGATTATTTTGTGGAACTTAAGGGGCCTTAATGGCCACCATAAATAGGATATTCTCTGGAATCAGGTAAGAGACCATAAGATGGATGTTGTTTTAATTCAAGAAACCAAGATGAGTAAAGAAAAAGTGGAAAAAGTTAACCTTTTCAAAATTGGAGTTATTGGTAGCAGCTCTGATGGTGCTTCTAGTGGTGTTGCTATCTTCTAGAACAAGAAAACTATTGATGTTGAAGTTATTGAAGTTGATGGTAACTTGATATCTATTAGATTAAACCATATAAGGGATGCCTTCTCTTGGGTTTTATCTAATATTTATGTCCCCAATATGAAAGCGGTTAGGTTTAAGTTTTGGAGAAAGATTGAGGAGAAGAGGAGATTTTTTTCTCATGAAAGCTGGTTGATTATGGGTGATTTTAATACCCCTCTCTAGGAAGAAGAAAAGTTTGAGGGATCTCAAGTACATTTGGACAACAGAGTGGATCTTATGGAGTTTATCAATAGCTTGGCTCTTTTTGATGTGGAGTTGCAAGGGGCTTCCTACACATGGTCAAATAGGAGGGATGGTGATGATTTGATCCAGGTTAGGTTGGACAAATCTCTTATTTCTAATGAATGGCTCTCTAAATAACACTATTATTTATCTACTATCAGCAGAGTTGGGTCAGATCATTTCCCCATATCCTTCACTGTTGATGCTCTCATTAGAAAACACAACTTTACTTTTAGATTTGAGAAAATGTGGTTATCACACCCTTCCTTGGAGGAAAATATTTTTAGATGGTGGAATATCAGTGTGGAGGGCACTGCGATATTTAAAGTTGTTAAAAATTTAAGATTTGTCAAGGACAATGTCAGAACTTGGAATAAAGAGGTCTTTGGAGACATTTTTGCTACTAAATCAACTTTACAAATGGGGTTAAAAGAGGTTCAAGATAGTATTCAGAAAGAGGGATTTAAGTTTGTTTCAAGAGATAAAGAAAATGAAATCCTTGCCAAATATCATAGTATCATTGCAATGAGGAAGAATTCTGGAGACAAAGGTCAAGAGCTCTGTGGCTTTCAACGAGGGATAAAAACACAAAATACTTCCATATATGTCTACTATGAAACACAAAGCTGCAAATAGAATATCCTAGTTGGTGAGATGTGGCATTATCGCTAAAAAAGAGGAGGATATAGTTGTTGAGGCTATCCGTTTTTTTGTTGCTCTTTTGATTGCTGAATCAAATCTTTGTCTGAAAAGTTAGGATTCTTTGCTGGAAAATATTTTGAAAGTTATTGGGGCTGATAAAAACAAACACATATCAGCTATTCCTACTATGGAGGAGATAAAAAAGGCTAACTTTTCCTTTTAGTGAGATAAAGCCCCTGGTCCAGACGGGTACCCCATGTTTTTCTTCCATTCCTTTTGGCATATAGTTGAGAAGGATATTGTTAATATTGTTAAGGAATTATTTGGGTCGAAATCTCTCCTTAAGGAGGCCAACTCAACTTTTTTGGTTCTTATTCCCAAAATCCTGGGGGCAGATTCTATGGACAATTTTAGACCTATAAGTCTTTGTAACTCTTTGTACAAAATTATATCCAAGGTTGTCTCTTCTAGGCTGTTGGCTATCCTTCCCTCCCTCATCTCCCCGTAGCAAAACAACTTTGTTCCGGGAACGCAAATCTTGAATTCCACTATTATAGTTCATGAGAATATTCATTCTCTGAATGTCTCTAAGAAATATGGGTTTCTTATAAAGCTTGACCTTGCTAAAGCCTATGACAAAGTTGATTTGTGCTTTCTGAGAAGAATCCTCCAAGCGTATGGTTTTGATGATAGAGTTTCCTATATTATCTGGCAACTTATCTCTACTCCTTTCTCTATTATCATTAATGGCCCCCCCTCTAGATTCTTCAAGCCTTCGAGAGGATTAAGACAAGGGGATCCCATCTCGCCCATCTTGTTTACTATCATGGCAGAAAGTTTAAGTAGATATCTTCAAAATTTGATCAGTATAGGGGAAATCAAAGGAGTGAGGCCTTCATCTTCCAATCTCATGTGCTCACACCAACAATTTGTGGATGATAACATCCTCCTTAGGTCTGCTACTGTCCATGAAGCTAGATCTTTCAAAGGTTCTTTGCAAACCTATACTCAAGCTTATGATCAGATTATCAATTGGAATAAGACATCTATCTTTTTCATCAATACTCCTCCTCAAAGGCAAATAAAAATTGTTGACATCATTGGATGTGTTGTGGATTCATATCCTTCAATTTACTTAGGACTACCATTGGGATCCTCCCCTCCTGAAACCTTTTGGAGCTCCATTGTGGATAGGTTCAATAGGAAATTGGTCGGATGGATAGGTCCATTGCTTAATCAAGCTGGGAAATTGCAGTTTCTGAAATCCTCACTTCAAAATCTACCTCTTTGCACTTTGAGTTTATTTATGATCCCCTCCAAATTTGTTCAAGCTATTGAGAAGATACAAAAAAGATTTATGTGGTCTGGAGTTGAAGATAGGAGAAAGATGCCTCTAGTTTCCTGGGAGAAGGTATGCTTACCTAAAGTTTTGTGGGGTCTTGGCTTAAGGGCTATAAAAGACTTCAACAAAGCCTTGTTAGTTAAACAAGTCTAGAGGGCTTATGGTGAAAATAAGGAATGAAATTAAGTGTGGTTCAGAAAATACCTTAATGGTGTCGCTAATATGGTGTCCTTCTTTCATTCCTATGATATTCCACATGGTTCCTTCATCTTGAATAATATTCTTAAGGCTAAAAAGGTGGCTGAAGCTGGAGCTGACCAGGCATTAGGTAAGGGTTCTAGAATTAAATTTTGGGAAGATGTATGGATTTTTGATGAAACCCTCTTCTTGTGCCCAGACTTATTTCCCTTTGTCAATATTTACAATGCTAGATTTGGCTATTTTTTCTTTGACTATTGGTTGAACTCTTCTTGTGTTAATTTGAAGGAAATTAATGCTCTCTTTTCTCCAATCTAG
Source organism: Cryptomeria japonica (assembly GCF_030272615.1). Taxonomy (NCBI): domain Eukaryota; kingdom Viridiplantae; phylum Streptophyta; class Pinopsida; order Cupressales; family Cupressaceae; genus Cryptomeria; species Cryptomeria japonica. The sequence goes on along the minus strand of NC_081410.1, from coordinate 180,353,001 downwards.
CAGGCATTGCCATCCTTGTTTGTTAGTCCTCTAGTTGAAGAAATTTTTATTTGGAGGTTGACCATGAATGGCTCCTTCTCTGTGGCCTCTTTTGTTAGAAAGATGGTTTCTCCCCTACCCCATCTTCTTGTTTGGGCTAAGGCTTGGATAAAAAACCTCAACCCTAAAGCAGACATTTTCTTTTGGCTTCTGCTCCAAAATAAAATCTTTGCTACTGACAATTTAAGCAAGAGAGGATTCTTTATTTCAAATATATGTCATTTATGTCTCAATGTTGAAGAATCAGTTTCTCACCTTGTGCTTCATTTCCCCTTCATGGTGGAGATTTGGGGTAAGATTTTGCATAAATAGAACATTGCTTGGGTATTTCCAAATAAGGTGGAAGATTTATTTGTTCAATGGAGGTGTCCCTCTTCCAACTCTTTTATCAAAATTCTTTGGTCCCTACATGTTTGGAAGGAAAGGAACAACATAATATTTAGGGATTCATTTTGCATAGCTGAGATTGTTTTTGACAAGGAGTGTAGGTCCATTAGAGAGAATATGAAGCTAATTGGAAGTGGTATCTCCTACCTTCCTTCCACTGCTATTTCAGAGGAGGATAAGAGGATCTCTATGGAGTAGGGGTTAGAGGATTATATTAGTAAGGTCAAAGCAAAGAAATCTAGAGACGATGTTGTCTGGAGTTACCCTCCGGAGGGATGGGTGAAAGTTAATTTCGATGGGGTGACTAAGGGGAACCATGGGCTAGCTAGGGGGGGGGGGGGGGTGGTTAGAGATTCAAAAGGCCATTCTTTGGTTGCGGTGGCCCTGCCTATGGGTTTCCAAACCAATCACATAGCTGAATCCATGGAAGCTATGGAGAGCCTTAAAATTATTGAGAACATGCAATTGAAAAAAGTTTGGATAGAGGGGGACTCCTTAAATATTATCAGATGTCTTAAAGGTTTGGCTAAGCCCTCTTGGAAAATTAAAAATATTATTATAAAGGCCCTTAAAATTATTGAAGGTTTGGATAGCTCTATCATAACTCATACCTATAGGGAAGCAAATAAGGTGGCAGACACTTTTGCCAACATAGGAGTTAATTTATCAACTCCCATCATGCAACAAGGTGAAAGCAATATGTCTTTGGAGGCTAAGGAGAAATTATTTTCTGATCACACTAATGGAAAGGTTACTCTCTTATTATGTTATGATGACCCTTAGTTCGAGTTGCTACATTAATTATGGATGGGTTGGCGAGAAGTTTATAGATTACATGAGGTGAACTACCCCACACGCTTTGTGGGCGATTAATTGTATTATGTGTTTTTGCTCTATGTTTCTCTGTTGTTATTGTAGAGTCTCTTTTTTCTCAGGTGAAGGAGGGGTTGTTGGAACTACTAAAACAATGGGGGGAAATATTAACAAGAATGAGCCGACGAGATGTGAATATTGGAAGAAGGAACAAAAAGTGTGTAGAAGATTACAAAAAGGAGGGCACAAAAAGAAAGTCACTCTGTTTGGGAAAACAGTGATGTCGATGGAAGGGGCCAAATTCTTCAGGGACAAATTTTTTTTCTGGCAATGCGGTGAAACCATTTCCTAAGAATGATGAAGAAAAGGAGAGACTTGTCAAGTAGGACTAAACTTACTTCACTCCCAACTAGGTATACAGTTTCTGGTGTAAAATGTTGAAGGTGATAATGGAATTTGTTATGGTTGATGGGGAGGTTTACTAAAGTCTATAGCTACCATTTTGTGTTTCTCAATCATTTTAGATATGGGAATAAGGTTTCCTTTCCTTATTATCTGGTTTCTTCCCTAAATTTTTATCTGGCTGACCACATTAAGAACCCTAAGTCAAGCCCTTTGGCTCATCAGGGTTTAATCCTTTTAATTTATCAGCACTTTGAAGCTAGAGTTATCAGGGTGAAGTCCATTTTGGAAGATAAAGATGGGGATTATACCCCTAGTGATGGTTGTGATGACTCTAAATCTAAGGTTAAGGTTGTCACCTCTACCCCCCCTAAGAAGAGGGTCAGAACCCCTAAGAAGATCAATGATGTTTCATCAGAGGAGGAAACCTCTATTTATAAGGTGAAGCCCAAGGGGAGGGGAAATAAGTTAATTTTATCTTTCTGATGTGGGAGGTGAGCTGCCTCCTAAAATTTTTGAAAATCAGGAATCAGAACTGATGGACTTGGACTCCCAAGATTCACAAGACAAGATTGAAATGATGCTTGATATTTTGGGAACTACTAGAAGCACCTCAAATGATATGTATTTCTTCCAATGTTGGGTGTTCCATGAAATTAAGACTCTGCATCTCAAGTAGAGAACTACCTTAGCTAAGTTGGAAAGGGTTGAAGGGATTGTGGAAAAAGAGGGTCAGGTGAGAATTAAGGACAAGGGGAAAGGATGTGCTTCTAAGAGCAATGAGCGTGCCCTATGAAAAGAAGATGAAAAAAGAATAATGTTGGAGTGCTTTCAGAAAAATGTGAGGCTATTGAGCTTTTTAAAATAGATATGATGAAAAGTTTGGGGAGATTAATCTGAAAAATATAGAAAATTAAGGGTGGTCTCAAGAAGATAATGGAGAATAGTACGACTATGCTGAGAGTGTCTGCTACCAATATGTTGGTGATAGTGGCTAGATTGGAGAAGATGCATAATGATAAGAACTTTTTGGGATTTGGAGAAGGATGTTGGGGTCTCTAGCTCCAAGGATATCCCTCGCACTATGAGGAGGACTAGACAAAGCACAAAGGGTGTGGAGGTACCTTTGCCTCAAGGTCTTCTTGACCTCAAGGAAGCTGCGAAGACCATGATGATGCTAGAGAAAGAGGCTACTGATGGTCTCAATATTTTCATGTAACTGGTCATGGTATTTTTTATTGTTGTGTTTGTCAGTTCCTCACTAGTTTTTTGTTGTTCTTTTCTTTGGCTATTGTGTCTCTGCTATCCTTTTCTCTTGCTATTGTTTCTGCTTCTTTGTTGTTAATCTCAGTTTATTTGCTTTAATGCTCTATCTTTGGATTATGATGTAAGAGGTATCGGGTCCCCTCAAAACCTATTTTCGCTTAA